>NC_058524.1:543172549-543475580 GCF_904849725.1 Hordeum vulgare subsp. vulgare | reverse complement strand
TATCACAGTTTCGGAGGAATACTCATCTCTTACAAATGCATTTCATTTTTAAGCTTATTTAAACTCCACACTTTTTGTACGTTCAATATGCACCATTCAAAGCCACTTCATCAATTTTCAACCCTTTCTGACTTCATCTGCTATTTTTCATGCATTTAATAATTTTTTGAGGCAAACGACCCTGAAATTGAAAAGCACTACAAATAACTCTCAAAAGGCTGAAACTTGGCATGGTATCATCATTTCACCCACATAGCATGTGCTTAAAAGTCGAGAGGGTTATGGCAAAAACTGGATGCACTTCGTGTACAAACTGGACATTCTCTTTCGAAGTATCACGGTTTCAGATGAATACTAATCTCTTACAAAGGCATTTCATTTTTAAGCTTATTTTAACTCCAGACTTTTTGTGCAATCAATATGCACCATTTAAATCCACGTAATCAATTTTCAACCCTTTCTGACTTCATTTGCTATTTTCATGCATTTAATGTTTTTTTGAGCTATATTACTAAAAGAGCTACACAAAATCTGTTTTTTATCACAACACCCATTTAAAATAACCTAAAAATTACCAAATTTAATATAATTATAAATAAAACACACAAATATTAAACATCAGGAAAAAGAATCACTCAAAAATCTATCTTTAAAGTAAAGTTATTCACAAACTAGCGATTCACACAAATTTCAAAAGAATTCAAATTTAAACTATGTAAATTTGAAAACTACTGGTGCTAATAGAAAGTTTGTAATTTTTTGACCTAAAGCAAAAAATCATTCAAAAACTATAAATATTCTAACAGTTATTCCAAATCTAAAAATAGAAACTATCTTGTTTAGAAAAACAAAAACAAACCAAAAAAGATAAAATACACCTTTAGTCCCGGTTGGAGCCACCAACTCGGACTAAAGGTCCCTTCCCGCGCGGAATTTGCGCCGCCGGAAAGGAGACCTTTAGTCCCGGTTGTTCTCATCATCCGGGACTAAAGGTGTGTATTGGTGGACTAGGCGCTGTTGGGGAACGTCGCATAGGAAACAAAAATTTTCCTACGCGCACGAAGACCTATCACGGTGATGTCCATCTACGAGAGGGGATGAGTGATCTACGTACCCTCGTAGACCGTACAGCAGAAGCGTTAGTGAACGCGGTTGATGTAGTGGAACGTCCTCACGTCCCTCGATCCGCCCCGCGAACAATCCCGCGATCAGTCCCACAATCTAGTACCGAACGGACGGCACCTCCGCGTTCAGCACACGTACAGCTCGACGATGATCTCGGCCTTCTTGATCCAGCAAGAGAGACGGAGAGGTAGAAGAGTTCTCCGGCAGCGTGACGGCGCTCCGGAGGTTGGTGATGACCTTGTCTCAGCAGGGCTCCGCCCGAGCTCCGCAGAAACGCGATCTAGAGGAAAAACCGTGGAGGTATGTGGTCGGGTTGCCGTGGAAAAGTCGTCTCAAACCAGCCCTAAAACCTCCGTATATATAGGTGGGAGGGAGGGGGCCTTGCCTTGGGGCTCAAGGAGCCCCAAGGGGGTCGGTCGAGTCCAAGGGGGAGGACTCTCCCCCCCAAACCGAGTTGGACTAGGTTTGGTGGGAGGGAGTCCCCCTTCCTTCCCACCTCCTCCTTTTTTTTCTTTCTCTCTTGATTTTCTTCTCCTTGGCGCATAGTGCACTTGTGGGCTATCCCACCAGCCCACTAAGGGCTGGTGTGTCTCCCCAAAGGCCTATGGGCTTCCCCGGGGTGGGTTGCCCCCCCCCGATGAACTCCCGGAACCCATTCGTCCTTCCCGGTACATTCCCGGTAACTCCGAAAACCTTCCGGTAATCAAATGAGGTCATCCTATATATCAATCTTCGTTTCCGGACCATTCCGGAAACCCTCATGATGTCCGTGATCTCATCCGGGACTCCGAACAACATTCGGTAACCAACCATATAACTCAAATACGCATAAAACAACGTCGAACCTTAAGTGTGCAGACCCTGCGGGTTCGAGAACTATGTAGACATGACCCGAGAGACTCCTCGGTCAATATCCAATAGCGGGACCTGGATGCCCATATTGGATCCTACATATTCTACGAAGATCTTATCGTTTGAACCTCAGTGCCAAGGATTCGTATAATCCCGTATGTCATTCCCTTTGTCCTTTGGTATGTTACTTGCCCGAGATTCGATCGTCAGTATCCGCATACCTATTTCAATCTCGTTTACCGGCAAGTCTCTTTACTCGTTCCGTAATACAAGATCCCGAAACTTACACTAAGTTACATTGCTTGCAAGGCTTGTGTGTGATGTTGCATTACCGAGTGGGCCCCGAGATACCTCTCCGTCACACGGAGTGACAAATCCCAGTCTTGATCCATACTAACTTAACTAACACCTTCGGAGATACTTGTAGAGCATCTTCATAGTCACCCAGTTACGTTGCGACGTTTGATACACACAAAGCATTCCTCCGGTGTCAGTGAGTTATATGATCTCATGGTCATAGGAATAAATACTTGACACGCAGAAAACAGTAGCAACAAAATGACACGATCAACATGCTACGTCTATTAGTTTGGGTCTAGTCCATCACGTGATTCTCCCAATGACGTGATCCAGTTATCAAGCAACAACACCTTGTTCATAATCAGAAGACACTGACTATCATCGATCAACTGGCTAGCCAACTAGAGGCTTGCTAGGGACGGTGTTTTGTCTATGTATCCACACATGTAAATGAGTCTTCATTCAATACAATTATAGCACGGATAATAAACTATTATCTTGATACAGGAATTATAATAATAACTATATTTATTATTGCCTCTAGGGCATAATTCCAACAGTCTCCCACTTGCACTAGAGTCAATAATCTAGCCCTCACATCACCATGTGAATTACATTGTAATAAATCCAACACCCATACAGTTCTGGTGTCGATCATGTTTTGGCCGTGGAAGAGGTTTAGTCAGCGGGTCTGCTACATTCAGATCCGTGTGCACTTTGCATATATTTACGTCCTCTTCCTCGACGTAGTCGCGGATGAGGTTGAAGCGTCGTTTGATGTGTCTGGTCTTCTTGTGAAACCGTGGTTCCTTTGCTAAGGCAATGGCACCAGTGTTGTCACAGAACAAGGTTATTGGATTCTGTGCGCTTGGCACCACTCCAAGATCCGTCATGAACTGCTTCATCCAGACACCCTCCTTAGCCGCCTCCGAGGCAGCCATGTACTCCGCTTCACATGTAGAATCAGCTACTTTTATCAAGGTATGTGCTTTGTGAAAGTCCCATCAGGCGTTTTGATCTATCCCTATAGATCTTAATGCCTAGAATGTAAGCAACTTCTCCTAGGTCCTTCATAGAGAAACTTTTATTCAAGTAACCTTTTATGCTCTCCAAAAGCTCCACGTTGTTTCCAATCAGTAATATGTCATCCACATATAATATTAGAAACGCCACAGAGCTCCCACTCACTTTCTTGTAAATACAAGATTCTCCAACCACTTGTATAAACCCAAATGCTTTGATCACCTCATCAAAGCGTTTGTTCCAACTCCGAGATGCTTGCACCAGTCCATAAATGGATCGCTGGAGCTTGCACACCTTATTAGCATTCTTAGGATCGAAAAAACCTTCGGGTTGCATCATATACAACTCTTCCTTAAGGAAACCGTTAAGGAACGCCGTTTTGACATCCATCTGCCAGATTTCATAATCGAAAAATGCAGCTATTGCTAACATGATTCTGACGGACTTAAGCATCGCTACGGGTGAGAAAGTCTCATCGTAGTCAACTCCTGGAACTTGTGAAAAACCTTTTGCCACAAGTCGAGCTTTATAAACGGTCACATTACCGTCAGCGTCCGTCTTCTTCTTAAAGATCCATTTGTTCTGAATAGCCTTGCGGCCCTCAGGTAGTATCTCCAAAGTCCACACTTTGTTCTCATACATGGATCCTATCTCGGACTTCATGGCTTCTAGCCATTTGTTGGAATCTGGGCCCACCATTGCTTCTTCATAATTTGCAGGTTCATTGTTGTCTAACAACATGATTGATAAGACGGGATTACCGTACCACTCTGGAGCAGCGCGTGATCTCGTCGACCTGCGTGGTTCAACAGAAACTTGAACTGGAGTTTCATGATCATCATCATTAACTTCCTCCTCAACCGGCGTCGCAATGACAGAGGTTTCCCCTTGCCCTGCGCCACCATCCAGAGGGATGAGAGGTTCGATAACCTCGTCAAGTTCTATCTTCCTCCCACTCAATTCTCTCGAGAGAAACTCCTTCTCGAGAAAAGCTCCGTTTTTAGCAACAAACACTTTGCCCTCGGATTTGAGATAGAAGGTGTACCCAACTGTCTCTTTTGGGTAACCTATGAAGACGCACTTTTCCGCTTTGGGTTCCAACTTTTCAGGCTGAAGCTTTTTGACATCACATCACATCCCCAAACTTTAAGAAACGACAACTTTGGCCTTTTGCCATACCACAGTTCGTATGGTGTCGTCTCAACGGATTTTGATGGTGCCCTATTTAAAGTGAATGCAGCTGTTTCTAATGCATAACCCCAAAATGATAACGGCAAATCAGTAAGAGACATCATAGATCGCACCATCTCTAACAAAGTACGATTACGACGTTCGGACACACCATTACGCTGTGGTGTTCCAGGCGGTGTTAACTGTGAAACAATTCCACATTGTCTTAAGTGAGCACCAAACTCGAAACTCAGATATTCACCCCCACGATCAGACCGTAGGAACTTGATCTTCTTGTTACGATGATTTTCCACTTCACTCTGAAATTGCTTGAACTTTTCAAATGTTTCAGACTTGTGCTTCATCAAGTAGACATAACCATATCTACTTAAATCGTCAGTGAAGGTGAGAAAATAACGATATCCGCCGCGTGCCTCCACGCTCATTGGACCACACACATCGGTATGTATGATTTCCAGTAAGTCACTTGCACGCTCCATTGTTCCGGAGAACGGAGTCTTAGTCATCTTGCCCATGAGGCATGGTTCGCACGTGTCAAGTGAATCAAAGTCAAGTGACTCCAAAAGTCCATCAGCATGGAGTTTCTTCATGCGCTTTACACCAATATGACCCAAGCGGCAGTGCCACAAAAATATGGCGCTATCATTGTTTAATCTAACTCTTTTGGTCTCAATGTTATGTATATGCGTATCGCTATCAAGATTCAATATGAACGATCCTCTCACATTCGGTGCATGACCATAAAAGATGTTACTCATAGAAATAGAACAACCATTATTCTCTGACTTAAAAGAGTAACCGTCTCGCAATAAACAAGATCCAGATATAATGTTCATGCTCAACGCAGGCACTAAATAACAATGATTTAAGTTCATCACTAATCCCGATGGTAGCTGAAGTGACACTGTGCCGACGGCGATTGCATCAACCTTGGAACCATTTCCTACGCGCATCGTCACTTCATCTTTCGCCAGCCTTCGTCTATTCCGCAGTTCCTGTTTCGAGTTGCAAATATGAGCAACAGAACCGGTATCGAATACCCAGGCACTACTACGAGAGCCGGTTAAGTACACATCAATAACATGTATATCAAATATACCTGATTTTTCTTTGCCCGCCTTCTTATCTGCTAGATACTTGGGGCAATTGCGCTTCCAGTGACCCATACCCTTGCAATAGTAGCACTCCGTTTCAGGCTTAGGTCCAGCCTTGGGTTTCTTCGGCGGATTGGCAACAGGCTTGCCGCTCTTCTTCGAATTTCCCTTCTTGCCTTTGCCGTTTCTCTTGAAACTAGTGGTCTTATTCACCATCAACACTTGATGCTCTTTACGGAGTTCAGACTCTGCGACTTTCAACATCGCAAACAACTCGCCGGGAGACTTGTTCATCCCTTGCATGTTGTAGTTCAACACAAAGCCTTTGTAGCTTGGCGGCAGTGATTGAAGGATTCTGTCAGTGATAGCTTCTTGCGGGAGTTCAATCCCCAGCTCAGCTAGACGGTTTGAGTACCCAGACATTTTGAGCACATGTTCACTGACAGACGAGTTTTCCTCCATCTTGCAAGCTTAGAATTTATCGGAGGTCTCATACCTCTCGATCCGGGCGTTCTTCTGAAAGATAAACTCCAACTCCTGGAACATCTCAAATGCTCCATGACGCTCAAAGCGACGTTCAAGTCCCGGTTCTAAGCCATACAAGACTGCACATTGAACTATTGAGTAGTCCTCCTTACGTGCTAACCAAGCGTTCTTAACATCCTGATCAGCCGTAGCGGGTGGTTCATCTCCTAGCGCAGCATTAAGGACATAATCCTTCTTCCCAGCTTGTAAGATTAGCTTAAGATTACGAGCCCAGTCTACAAAGTTGCTTCCATCATCTTTCAACTTAGCTTTCTCTAGGAACGTATTAAAATTCAGGATGACTGTCGCGTGAGCCATGATCTACAACACAAATATATTCAAAGTGGACTTAGACTATGTTCAAGATAATTAGAGTTCAACTTAATCAAATTATATGCTAAACTCCCACTCAAAAAGTACATCTCTCTAGTCATTTGAGTGGTTCATGATCCACTTACACTATCCCAAGTCCGATCATCACGTGAGTTGAGTATAGTTTCAGTGGTAAGCATCCCTATGCTAATCATATCAACTATATGATTCATGATCGACCTTTCAGTCTCATGTGTTCCGAGGCCATGTCTGCACATGCTAGGCTCGTCAAGCTTAACCCGAGGGTTCCGCGTGCGCAACTGTTTTGCACCCGTTGTATGTGAACGTTGAGTCTATCACACCCGATCATCACGTGGTGTCTCGAAACGACGAACTGTAGCAACGGTGCACAGTCGGGGAGAACACAATTTCGACTTGAAATTTTAGTGAGAGATCACCTCATAATGCTACCGTCGTTCTAAGCAAAATAAGGTGCATAAAAGGATTAACATCACATGCAATTCATAAGTGACATGATATGGCCATCATCACGTGCTTCTTGATCTCCATCATCAAAGCACCGGCACGATCTTCTTGTCACCGGCGCCACACCATGATCATCCATCAACGTGTTCCCATCGGGGTTGTCATGCTACTTATGCTATTACTACTAAAGCTACAACCTAGCAAAATAGTACACGCATCTGCAAGCACAAACGTTAGTATAAAGACAACCCTATGGCTCCTGCCGGTTGCCGTACCATCGACGTGCAAGTCAATATTTCTATTACAACATGATCATCTCATACATCCAATATATCACATCACATCGTTGGCCATATCACATCACAATCATACCCTGCAAAAACAAGTTAGACGTCCTCTAATTTTGTTGTTGCATGTTTTACGTGGTGACCAAGGGTATCTAGTAGGATCGCATCTTACTTACGCAAACACCACAACGGAGATATATGAGTTGCTATTTAACCTCATCCAAGGACCTCCTTGGTCAAATCCGATTCAACTAAAGTTGGAGAAACCGACACTTGCCAGTCATCTTTGAGCAAAGGGGGTTACTCGTAACGATGAAACCAGTCTCTCGTAAGCGTACGAGTAATGTCGGTCCAAGCCGCTTCAATCCAACAATACCGCAGAATGAAGAAAAGACTAAGGAGGGCAGCAAAACGCACATCACCGCCCACAAAAACTTTTGTGTTCTACTCGAGAAGACATCTACGCATGAACCTACCTCATGATGCCACTGTTGGGGAGCGTCGCATGGGAAACAAAAAATTTCCTACGCGCACGAAGACCTATCACGGTGATGTCCATCTACGAGAGGGGATGAGTGATCTACGTACCCTCGTAGACCGTACAGCAGAAGCGTTAGAGAACACGGTTGATGTAGTGGAACGTCCTCATGTCCCTCGATCCGCCCCGCGAACAGTCCCGCGATCAGTCCCACGATCTAGTACCGAACGGACGGCACCTCCGCGTTCAGCACACGTACAGCTCGACGATGATCTCGGCCTTCTTGATCCAGCAAGAGAGACGGAGAGGTAGAAGAGTTCTTCGGCAGCGTGACGACGCTCCGGAGGTTGGTGATGACCTTGTCTCAGCAGGGCTCCGCCCGAGCTCCGCAGAAACGGGATCTAGAGGAAAAACCGTGGAGGTATGTGGTCGGGCTGCCGTGGAAAAGTCGTCTCAAATCAGCCCAAAAACCTCCGTATATATAGGTGGGAGGGAGGGGGCCTTGCCTTGGGGCTCAAGGAGCCCCAAGGGGGTCGGCCGAGTCCAAGGGGGAGGACTCTCCCCCCCCAAACCGAGTTGGACTAGGTTTGGTGGGAGGGAGTCCCCCTTCCTTCCCACCTCCTCCTTTTTTTTTCTTTCTCTCTTGATTTTCTTCTCCTTGGCGCATAGGGCACTTGTGGGCTGTCCCACCAGCCCACTAAGGGCTGGTGTGTCTCCCCAAAGGCCTATGGGCTTCCCCGGGGTGGGTTGCCCCCCCGGTGAACTCCCGGAACCCATTCGTCATTCCCGGTACATTCCCGGTAACTCCGAAAACCTTCCGGTAATCAAATGAGGTCATCCTATATATCAATCTTCGTTTCCGGACCATTCCGTAAACCCTCATGACGTCCGTGATCTCATCCGGGACTCCGAACAACATTCGGTAACCAACCATATAACTCAAATACGCATAAAACAACGTCGAACCTTAAGTGTGCAGACCCTGCGGGTTCGAGAACTATGTAGACATAACCCGAGAGACTCCTCGGTCAATATCCAATAGCGGGACCTGGATGCCCATATTGGATCCTACATATTCTACGAAGATCTTATCGTTTGAACCTCAGTGCCAAGGATTCGTATAATCCCGTATGTCATTACCTTTGTCCTTCGGTATGTTACTTGCCCGAGATTCGATCGTCAGTATCCGCATACCTATTTCAATCTCGTTTACCGGCAAGTCTCTTTACTCGTTCCGTAATACAAGATCCCGCAACTTACACTAAGTTACATTGCTTGCAAGGCTTGTGTGTGATGTTGCATTACCGAGTGGGCCCCGAGATACCTCTCCGTCACACGGAGTGACAAATCCCAGTCTTGATCCATACTAACTCAACTAACACCTTCGGAGATACCTGTAGAGCATCTTCATAGTCACCCAGTTACGTTGCAACGTTTGATACACACAAAGCATTCCTCCGGTGTTAGTGAGTTATATGATCTCATGGTCATAGGAATAAATACTTGACACACAGAAAACAGTAGCAACAAAATGACACGATCAACATGCTATGTCTATTAGTATGGGTCTAGTCCATCACGTGATTCTCCCAATGACGTGATCCAGTTATCAAGAAACAACACCTTGTTCATAATTAGAAGACACTGACTATCATCGATCAACTGGCTAGCCAACTAGAGGCTTGCTAGGGACGGTGTTTTGTCTATGTATCCACACATGTAAATGAGTCTTCATTCAATACAATTATAGCACGGATAATAAACTATTATCCTGATACAGGAATTATAATAATAACTATATTTATTATTGCCTCTAGGGCATAATTCCAACAGGCGCCCCACCTTTAGTCCCGACTGGTGGCTAGAGCTAGGACTAAAGACCCTTTAGTCCCGGTTTGTGGCTCCAACCGGGACTAAAGACCCTTTAGTCCCAGTTTATGGCTCCAACCGGGACTAAAGGCGCCTGATGTCTACTAGAACTACGTCGGTATTTCCCGCAAAGAGGAAGGTATGATGCAGTGTAGCGACGGTAGGTATTTCCCTCAATGATGAGACCAAGGTTATTGAACCAGTAGGAGACCAAGGTTATTGAAACTTCCCTCCCGGGAGGGGAAATCATCGCCATCGTCATCACTAACACTCCTCTCGTCGGAGGGGAGGCATCTTCATCAACATCTTCATCATCACCATCTCCTCTACAATCCCTAGTTCATCTCTTGTAACCAATCTTCGTCTCACGACTCCGATTGGTACTTGTAAGGTTGCTAGTAGTGTTGATTACTCTTTGTAGTTGATGCTAGTTGGATTACTTGGTGGAAGAGTTTATGTTAAGATCCTTGATGCTATTCATTACACCTCTGATCATGATTATGATTATGCTTTGTGAGTAGTTAGTTTTGTTCCTGAGGATATGGGATAAGTCTTGCTGATAATAGTCATGTGAATTTGATATTCGTTCGGTATTTTGATATGTTGTATGTTGTCTTTTCCTCTAGTGGTGTTATGTGAACGTCGACTACATCACACTTGACCATATTTGGGCCTAGAGGAAGGCATTGGGGAGTAGTAAGTAGATGATGGGTTGCTGGAGTGACAGAAGCTTAAACCCCAATCTATGCGTTGCTTCGTGAGGGGCTGATTTGGATCCACTAGTTTAATGCTATGGTTAGACTTTGTCTTAATTCTTCCTTTGTAGTTGCGGATGCTTGCGAGAGAGGTTAATCATAAGTGGGATGCTTGTCCAAGTAAGGGAAGTACCCAAGCGCCGGTCCACCCACATATCAAACTATCAAAGTAACGAACGCGAATCATATGAACATGATGAAACTAGCATGACAGAAATTCCCGTGTGTCCTCGGGAGTGTTTTTCCTCCTATAAGACTTTGTTCAGGCTTTTGCCTTGCTACAAAAGGGATTGGGCCACTTGCTGCACCGTTGCTACTACTTTTTACTTGTTACTTTTTGCTTGCTACGTTTCACCTCGCTACACCATCACTTGTTACCGCTACTTTCAGTGCTTGCAGTTATTACCTTGCTGAAATCCGTTTATCAGAGCCTTCTGCTCCTCGTTGGGTTCGGCACTCTTACTTATCAAAAGGACTACGATTGATCCCCTATACTTGTGGGTCATCATGCCTCAATTTAGGCAAATAACGTGAGGTAAAAGTGGTAGATAGGATAAATGGATCGCGGAAAAAATAAATTGCAGCAAGGTATTTTTGTATTTTTGGTTTAATAAATCTGAAAAATAAAAGCAAAGGAAAATAGATTGCAAAGGAAAATATTATGAAAAGAGACCCGGGGGTGTAGGTTTCACTAGTGGCTTCTCTCGAGAAGAATAACAAACGGTGGGAAAACAGTTACTGTTGGGAAATTGATCGAACTTCAAATAATCATGACAATATCCACGCAATGATCATTATATAGGCATCACGTCCAAGATTAGTAGACCGACTCCTGCCTGCATCTACTACTATTACTCCAAACATCGACCGCTATCCAACATGCATCTAGTGTATTAAGTTCATGGAAAAACGGAGTAATGCAATAAGAATGATGACATGATGTAGACAAGATCTATTTATGTAGAAATAGACCCCATCTGGTTATCCTTAATAGCAACGATACATACATGTCGTTTCCCTTTCTATCACTGGGATCAAGCACCGTAAGATCGAACCCATCAGAAAGCATATCTTCCCATTGCAAGATAAATAGATCAAGCTGGCCAAACAAAACCCAAATATCGAAGAAGAAATACGAGGCTATAATCAATCACACATATAAGAGATCAAAGAAGGCTCAAATAACTTTCATGGATAAAAACATAGATCTGATCATAAACTCAAAGTTCATCGGATCCCAACACACACACCGCAAAAAGACTTACATCATATGGGTCTCCAAGAGACCATTGTATTCATAATCAAGAGAGAGAGAGAGAGAGAGAGAGAGGGGAAGCCATTTACCTACTAACTACGGACCCGTAGGTCTACAAAGAACTACTCACGCATCATCGGAGAGGCGCCAATGGACATGATGAACTCCTCCGTGATGGTGTCT
Organism: Hordeum vulgare subsp. vulgare; assembly: GCF_904849725.1. Classification (NCBI taxonomy): domain Eukaryota; kingdom Viridiplantae; phylum Streptophyta; class Magnoliopsida; order Poales; family Poaceae; genus Hordeum; species Hordeum vulgare. The sequence continues at coordinate 543,463,845 of NC_058524.1, read as the reverse complement.
AGATTGGATCTAGTGTTTCTGGACTCTGCGGCGACTGGAATTGATTTTCGTCTCCCCCCTAGAGTTTCTGGAATATTGGGGTATTTATAGAGCAAAGAGGCGGGGCGGGAGGCTAACAAGGAGGGCACAGCCCACCGGGGCGCGCCTGGGACCCCAGGCATGCTCTGGTGGGTTGTGCTCCCATCGGATCTCCCCTCAGGTGCGTTTTGGCCCACTGGATGTCTTCTGGCCCAAAAAACTTTCGCTGTGTTTGGACTCCATTTGGTATTGATTTTCTGCTATGTAAAAAACATGCAGAAAACAGCAACTGGCACTGTGCACTATATCAGTAGGTTAGTAACAAAAAATGATATAAAATGACCATAAAATGATTGTAAAACATCCAAGAATGATAATATAACAGCATGGAAAAATCAAAAAATATAGATACGTTGGAGATATATCAGCATCCCCAAGCTTAATTCCTACTCGCCCTCGAGTAGGTAAATGATAAAAACAGAATTTTTGATGTGGAATGCTGCCTAACATGTTCATCACATTTCTTTTCTTTATAGCATGGACATTTGGACTTTTATATGGTTCAAAGCAATAGTCTAGTTTTGACATGAAGACTTTAATACTAAAGCATACCAACAAGCAACCATGTCTTTCAAAATATCAACACTAAAGCAATTTATCCCTAGCCCATTATGCTCAATCATTGATCCATTCATGAAACACACTCGAATATTAGCTACACCCAATGCTCAAATATGATAATAGTGCCCCTTAGTTGGTGCTTTATGAGAGAAGATGGAGACTCAAATTCAAAATAAAAAATGTGTAAGTAAAAGAAAGGCCCTTCGCAGAGGGAAGTAGGGATTTTTAGAGGTGCCACAGCTCAAAGCAAAAATTGAGAGCTAAAAACATTTTTGGAGGCATACTTTTCCCACTTACGAAAACGACTTGGAGCTCCCAACACTTTCCATGCTAGATTCATCATAGGCGGTTCCCAAACAGAAAATAATGTTTATTACTTTTTCCACCATTACTTTCACTTTCCATGGCTTGTACGTATCCACGGGTGCCCTCCATACCAACACTTTCAAGGAATTTATTATTTGACAACAAAAAGTAAATTCATATTTTTTTTCATTTCGGGACTGGGCATCCCTAATACCTTTGTCGTACTCTCGTGCAATGACAAGTGAATAAACACTCATCATGAGAATAACACATCTAGCATGTAAAATATTGGCCACCCCTCACCGCCTCACGAGTGATAGAGCACACAAAAGAGAATGTTTATTACTTTTGAAAATTAGAGATGGCACATGCAAATTTTCTTAGAACGGCATGGAAATACCGCATATAGGTAGGTATAGTGGACTGATATGGCAAAACTGGTTTAAAGGGTTTTGGATGCATAAGTAGTGATCATATTTAGTGCAAAATGAAGGCTAGCAAAAAGCTTAGAAGCGACCAACCAAGAAACGAAAAATCTCGTACCCAAGCATTAAGCATAAGTAACACCAAATAGTGCACCACAAGTAGGATATAAATTTCATTGCATAACTATTGACTTTTGTGCTTGCATAGGGAATCACAAACCTTAACATCAATATTCTTCCTAAAGCACAATTACTCATCAACACGACTCACATATCATATCGTCATATCTCAACACCATTACTAAGAATCAAGTTTATTTTGTCCAATGATCTTCATGAAAGTTTTTATTATATCCTCCTTGTATATCTATCACTTTGGGACTATTTTTCATATGTTGCTTTTGATAAGCTCAAACAAGTTTAAGTGAAGAACATGAGCATAATTTTTCTTTCTCTCAAAATAATCTAAGTTAAGCAAGAGAGAATTTCTTAAAAAATATACTAACTGCCAAATAATCCTAAGTGAATTATGAGAGAATTTCTTCAAAAATATCAAAGCACACCGTGCTCAAAAAGATATAAGTGAAGTACTAGAGCAACTCCATGGCTCTAAAAATTTAAGTGAAGCATAGGAGCAAGCATAGCATAATTTTTGGCTCTCTCAAAAAGGTGTGTCCATCAAGGATACAATACTTAAAACACAAAGCAAAACAATAAAAAACTCATATCATACAAGACTCTCCAAGCAAAAATCATAATATGTGACGAATAAAAATATAGTTTCAAGTAAAATACCGATGGTTGTTAGAAGAAAGAGGGGATGCCACTCGGGGGCATCCCCCAGCTTAGTTGATTTCTACTTCTTGAATATTATCTTTTGGTGCCTAGGGAATCCCCAAGATTAGTCTTTTCCTAATACTTATTCCTGCATCCATCGTAAGATCACACAAAACTTGGAAACTACAATCACACAAAACTCAACAAAACCTTCATGAAACCCATTAGTATAAGAAACAAACCACTACTATAGGTATTGTTTCAAACCTATTCATATTTTATTTTTGCATTATATTTACTGTATTACAACTTTCCTATGGCAAAAAGTCATCAAAGAAAACCATATAATTATCAAAACAAGCACACAACGCAAAGAAAACAGAATCTGTCAAAAATAGAATAGTCTGTAGAAATCTGACTACTTCGAATACTTCTATAACTCCAAAAATTCTGAAAAATTAGGATGATGTGAATAATTTGTTTATTAATATTCTTCAAAAATAATCAACTCAGAATCATGCTTCTGTTAAAAACGACAAAGAATTTCGTGAGCGTAAAAGTTTCTGTTTTTCAGCAAGATCAAATCAACTTTCACCAAAATCATACCAAAGGCCTTGCTTGGCACAAACAGTAATTTAAACCACAAAACACATCTAAACATAGGTATAATTGTGTATTTTGTTGAAAATAGCAAGAATAACAAAAAGCAAAAAGATACAAGTTGGGTTGCCTCCCAACAAGCGCTATCGTTTTACGCCACTAGCTAGGCATAACGTGTAGGATCTAAGTGTTGTCATCTTTGTTTCTAAATCCATATGATGCCCTCATGATTGATTCATATGGTGGACTAATTCTTGTTCTAGGGAAGTGTTTCATTCCCTTCCTTAGTGGAAACTAAAATTTAATATTGCCTTCTTTCATATCAATCACGGCAACAATAGTACGTAAAAACGGTCTACCAAGTATAATTGGACAAGACGGAATGCAATCAATATCAAGAAAAATAAAATCCATGATCACATAATTCCTATTTGCAATAATAAGAACATCATTAATTCTTCCCATAGTATTTTTAATAGTAGAATCCGCCAAGTGCAAATTTAAAGAGCATTCTTCAATATTGGTAAGACCAAGCACATCACATAAAGATTTCAGAATTGTACAAACACTAGCACCCAAATCACATAAAGCAAAACACTCATAATTTTTAATCTTGACTTTGATAGTAGGTTCCCACTCATCATGCAATTTTCTAGGAATTGAAACTTCTAATTCCAATTTTTGTTCAAAAGATTTCATCATAGCATCAACGATATGTTTAGTAAAAGTTTTATTTTCTTCATAAGCATGGGGTGAATTTATCATGGATTGCAAGAAATAAATACAATCAACCAAAGATCAATTATCATAATTAAAGTATTTGTAATTCAAAATAGTTGGCACATGACTAGTTAAAGTCTTGACCTCTTCAAACCCACTTTTATCAATTTTCTCAACAAGATTTTCACCCTCCGAATCATAGGGACGCCTTCTAAATAAAGTTGACTCTTCTCCAGTCCCTTTTCATACATCTTAATTTTACTAAACAAAGAATAAATAGAATAAACACCAATCATTTTAAGATGTTCATCACTTTTATGAAAATAATCACTAGAAAGCGCTCTTTCTAAAAATTCTCTTTTAGCTCTAAGCATAGCGGTTCTTTTCTTAGTTTCATCCATAGAAACATAAAGAGATTTAATTGATTCTTCAACTTTAGGCACAAAAAATTTCATCTTGAGAGTTTCTACATCATGAGAAATTTTACGAATACTTCTAGACAAATCATCAACTTTATTCAACTTTTCTTCTATCGAAGTATTGAAAGCTTTTGGAGTATTGATAAATTCTTTAATATTGTTCTCAAGATCACTTGTTTTCCTATTATTATTATAAGTAGGATTATGTAGGAATTACCATAATTATTAGAGTAATTACTATGAAAAGGCCTAGGATTAAAATTACCTCTCTAAGCATTGTTATCGAAACTGTTTCGCGAAATAAAATTCACATCTATGGCATCACTATTTTGCTCAATCAAAGTAGACAAAGGCACATAATTAAAAACAATATGGGCACTTTTATTAGCAACCAACTTCATAAGAACATCAAATTTTTCACTCAAAGAATTTATTTCTTCTACCAAATTGACCTTTTTACTAGTAGGAGCTCTTTTGGTATGCCATTGTGAGTAATTGGCCATAATATTGTCTAGCAACTTAGTATATTCACCCAAAGTAATTTCTGTAAAAGTACCCCCTACGGCGGAATACAAAAGATTACAAGAAACAAAATTCAACCCCACATAAAAAATTTGTATGATCATCCAAAGATTTAACCCATGAGTTGGGCAATTCCTTAGCATCAATTTCATCCTTTCCCGAGATTGTGCAACATGCTCATGTTCAAGTTGCTTGAAATTCATGATCTGGGTTCTAAGGGAAATAATTTTTGCGGGCAGAAAATACTTAGTAATAAAAGCATCCTTGCACGTGTTCCAAAAATCGATACTATTAAGAGGCAAAGAAGATAACCAAATTTTTGCACGATCTCGCAAAGAAAACGGAAATAATTTCAACTTTACAACATCATTATCCACATCTTTTTTCTTTTGCATATCGCAAAATTCCATGAATGTGTTAATATGGGACGCGGCATCCTCATTAGACTACCGGCAAATTGATCTTTCGTAACAAGAATAGCAAGGTAGTATTAATATCACAAGACTCCGCACTAGTGGAGGGAGGAGCAATCGGGCTGCTGATAAAATCATTGTTGTTGGTATTTGAGAAATCACACAACTTGGTGTTCTCTTGAGTCATGATGACTTCACAACAAGATTGCACTCAAAAACATATCTGACGAGAAAACGGCAAACGAAAAAGAGAGCGAATGAAACGGAAATTTTTTGTGAAGTGGCGGAGAGGAAAACAAGAGACAAATGGAAAATAATGTAAATTGCAAGGAGATGAGATTTGTGATTAGGAACCTGATTGATGTTTAAGATTCTCCCTGGCAACGGCGCCAGAAATTCCTTTTGATGTCTGCTAGAACTACGTCGGTATTTCCCCAAAGAGGAAGGGATGATGCAGTATAGCGACGATAGGTATTTCCCTTAGTGATGAGACCAAGGTTATCGAACCAGTAGGAGAACCTCCTCACACCACGTAAACAGCACCTGCACACAAATAACAAATACTCGCAACCTGACGTGTTAAAGGGGTTGTCAATCCCTTTCGGGTACGGCGCCTCAAGATAGGCAAATAATGTGAGGTAAAAGTGGTAGATAGGATAAATTGATCGTGGACCAAATAAATTGCAGCAAGGTATTTTTGTATTTTTAGTTTAATAGATATGAAAATAAAAGCAAAGGAAAATAAATCACAAAAGCAAATATTGTGAAAAGAGACCCGGGGGCCGTAGGTTTCACTACTGGCTTCCCTCGAGAAGAATAGAAAATAGTGGGAAAACAATTACTGTTGGGCAATTGATAGAACTTCAAATAATCATGACGATATCGAGGCAATGATCATTATATAGGCATCACGTCCAAGATTACTAGATCGGCTCCTACCTAAATCTACTACTATTACTCCACACATCGACCGCTATCCAGCATGCATCTAGTGTATTAAGTTCATGGGAAACGGAGTAATGCAATAAAAACGATCACGTGATGTATACAAGATCTATTTATGTAGAAATAGATCCCATCTTGTTATCCTTAATAGCAATAATACATACGTGTCGTTTCCCTTTCTGTCACTAGGATCAAGCACCGTAAGATCGAACCCATCACAAAGCATCTCTTCCCATTGCAAGATAAATAGATCAAGTTGGACAAACAAAACCCAAATATCGGAGAAGAAATACGAGGCTATAATCAATCACGCATATAAGAGATCAAAGAGGACTCAAATAACTTTCATGGATAAAAACATAGATCTGATCATAAACTCAAAGTTCATCGGATCCCAACAAACACATCGCAAAAAGACTTACATCATATGGATCTCCAAGAGACCATTGTATTGATAATCAAAAGAGAGAGAGAGAGGAAGCCATCTAGCTACTAACTATGGACCCGTAGGTCTACAAAGAACTACTCACGCATCATCGGAGAGGCACCAATGGACATGATGAACCCCTCCGTGATGGTGTCTAGATTGGATCTGGTGTTTCTGGACTCTGCGGCGGCTGGAATTGATTTTCGTCCCCCCTAGGGTTTTTGGAATATTGGGGTATTTATAGAGCAAAGAGGCGGTGCGGGAGGCCAACGAGGAGGGCACAACCCACCGGGGCGCGCCTAGGCCCCCGGGAGTTCTATGGTAGGTTGTGCTCCCATTGGAGCTCTCGTCAAGTGTGTTCCTGGCCCACCGGATGTCTTCTGTCCCAAAAAAATCCACAAAAAGTTTTGCTGCGTTTGGACTCCGTTTGGTATTGATTTCGTGCGATGTAAAAAACATGCAAAAAATAGCAACTGGCACTGGGCACCATGTCAATAGGTTAGTACCAAAAAATGATATAAAATGACTATTAAAATATTGTAAAACATCCAAGAATGATAATATTGTAACACGGAACAATAAAAAATTATAGATACATTGGAGATGTATGAGCGCCGTCCTATTTAAACCCCTCTTTCCCAAATATTCCCATCACGCTCGATTGACGATGCCGCCAGGCTACCCCATACGCGCCCTCGACGTCGTCGTTCGGCCGGTCTACTCCCAAGCGCCGCCCGAGACCGCGCTCGTGCCACTCCTATGCCGACACCCGCATCGATCCCTGCCCGCTCGATCCTGCAAGCGCCGCCGCGGCCCATGCCCACGCCAGCGCCGCTCCTCCTCGCCTGCGGTGTCGTCCTCTGTCTTTGGTGCCACTCCTCTGTCTCCGGTGCTACTCCTCCATCTCCGACCCGACGATCCCTGTCGGTGAGCCTCTCCTCCTTGAATTTTGTTCATTTTTTTGTATGTTAGATAAAATGCATATGTGTATGTTAGATAAAATCATATGTGTATTTGATTTATATTTATGGATGATATATTGATGCATATGTGTATGTTAGATAAAATGCACATGTGTATGTTTTCTTTTGTTTTCCAAAGCTATGCATATTGTTGTCACGTTTACGGCAATTGTGAAACACATGCTAAATGACATGAAGAGGTATGAAACTTCATATAGTTTTGTATAATTAGCGCTGATACTTATCATTATTTGAGGATGTTCTTGTTGATGCATATGATTGAAATCAGTTCTCGATGTTTGTAAGTTTATAAATATGAGTAGCATAATAAAATGATAATCATTGTTATGCAAATCCCATGTTAAAAGTTCTCGACGTAGACGATGCCCAGCCTGCATCCTCTTCGTTGACTCGTTGGCGATAACCTGCTTGACAGGCGCCATGTCCAGGACCGGGCTCCGTCAGGCTGGCACTGAGAGGTGCTACCTTCCGGGGCATGCATCTTGCTGGAACCGGGATCCCGTCGTCGACCTGGAGCTTCTTTGGTGGCGATCGCCTGGTCCACTTTTGGTGCATAGGCAGTCAGCCCCCAAGGAGGAGGTACGTCTTCGTGTTAGGAGGAGGACGAGCACGTCCGTCGCTACATGGTTGCGTTGAACGTCAGGTTCTCCAATACCTGGCAAGTTCTTCAGGGATCTCACTTGAGCTATGATCCTGTGATGGTTCCTTCTCTTTGGGTGTCCACCGCCCGCACCTCAGTACAACGGCAGCTCGTTGGGTGATCAGTTTGATCAGGAACCGCGAGTGAACTAGATTATTCGATAATATTCGATCTGTATTAGCTACTGATGTTATATGATAATATTCGATATGTATTACTCATAATACTCGAGATGTATTTGAGATTATATTCGATAATATTCAATGATGCATTAAGTGGATTATTCGATGTATTAGTGATATTATATATATGATGACCTTTCTAGCTAAAGTGAATACTAAATTATTTTATCTTTCTTCTCGATTAGCTAAGCTATGGACGGTAGAGACAAAGACCATGATAAAGGGTATGTCATGTTCGACATGATACGCTCCAAAAACAAAGAGAATGAAGAAGCAGATGATGGCTCACAATATCTTAACCCATCCGGTGAGGGAATTGAGGAAGAACAACCAAGAGACGAAGGGGAACCACACAATGATGGCGAAGCAATTTTTCTCCAATTAACAAAGTCTGATGAGGTATATATATTTGGCCTCTAGTGATCATTAGATGTATTAATTGATTTTTATATATATATTAATGAATCTCTTCTTTTATCCCTTCGGATCGAGCAAATCTTCTACAAGCAAGGAAGTACGAGGCCCGACCAAAAAGTTGCGCGAGGGCATAAAGTACAACATCGACGAGATAACACCAAGTGGCGAACCAATTGCTCCCAACAAGAATGTTGACAAATTTGTACGTCAAGGTGGAGTTATTGTCAGGGACCAAATCCCGATCTCCCTTCAAGAATGGCATAGGCCAAAGAAAGATCGAGAAGTTAGTTTTGTGGACGAAAGAGCAAAAAATCTGCTTTGGGATACGTGTTGGAAATATGCCCTAGAGGCAATAATAAAATGGTTATTATCATATTTCCTTGTTCATGATAATCGTCTATTGTTCATGCTATAATTGTATTAACAGGAAAAAATAATACATGTGTGAATAAATAGATCAGAATGTGTCCCTAGCAAGCCTCTAGTTGGCTAGCTCGTTAGTCAATAGATGATCATGGTTTCCTGATCATGGGCATTAGATGTCATTGATAACGGTATCACATCATTGGGAGAATGATGTGATGGACAAGACCCAATCCTAAGCATAGCACTAGATCGTATTGTTCGTATGCTAAAGTTTTTCCAATGTCAAGTATATTTTCCTTCGACCGTGAGATTGTGCAACTCTCGGATACCGTAGGAGTGCTTTGGGTGTATCAAACGTCACAACGTAACTGGGTGACTATAAAGGTGCACTACGGGTATCTCCGAAAGTGTCTGTTGGGTTGGTAGGAATTAAGATCGGGATTTGTCAGTCCGTGTGACGGAGAGGTATCTCTGGGCCCACTCGGTAGAACATCATCATGAGCTCAATGTGACTAAGGAGTTAGTCACACGATGACGCGCTATGGAACGAGTAAAGAGACTTACCGGTAACGAGATTGAACAAGGTATAGGTATACCGACGATCGAATCTCAGGCAACTTCTATACCGAGAGACAAAGGGAATTGTATACGGGATTGACTTAATCCTTGACATCGTGGTTCATCCGATGAGATCATCGGGGAGCAAGTGGGAGCCACCATGGGTATCCAGACCCTGCTGATGGTTATTGGCCGGAGAGGTGTCTCGGTCATGTTTGCATGTCTCCCGAACCCGTAGGGTCTACACACTTAAGGTTCGATGACGCTAGGGTTATAGGGAATTGTTATACGAGGTTATAGAAAGTTGTTCGGAGTCCCGGATGAGATCCCGAACGTCACGAGGAGCTTCGGAATGGTCCGGAGGTAAAGATTGATATATAGGACGGATGGTTTCGGACACCGGAAGTGTTTCGGGCGTCACCGGTAACTTACCGGGACCACCGGGACCACCGGAGGTGGCCCCGGGGTTCCACCGAAAGGGGGCAACGACCCCGGAAGGCTAGATGGGCCAAGTGGGGGAGGGAACCAGTCCCTAGGTGGGCTGGTACGCCCCCCACTCAGCCCATGGCGTAGGAAGAGGGGAGAGGGGGGAAACCCTAGCGAAGGTGGCCCTAAGGCCCACCAGAGGGGTGCGCCACCCCTCCTCCCCTCCTCCTATATATAGTGGGCACTTTTGGCCATTGGGGAAGAGACTTTTCCCTCTCCCTCGGCGCAGCCCTGCCCTTCTTTCTCCTCCTGTCTGCCGGTGCTTGGCGAAGCCCTGCCGGGAGACCTCGTCTCTCCATCGACACCACGCCGTCTTGCTGCTGGAGTTCTTCCCCAACCTCTTCCTCATCCTTGCTGGATCAAGGTGCAGGAGACGTCACCGGGCTCCACGTGAGTTGAACGCGGAGGTGCCGTAGTTCGGCACTAGATCGGAATCACCCCACGATCTGAATCACCGCGAGTACGACTCCATCAACCGCATGTTGGAAATATGCCCTAGAGGCAATAAGAAATTAGTTATTATTATATTTCTTTGTTCATGATAATCGTTTATTATCCATGCTATAATTGTATTGATTGGAAACACAGTGCATGTGTGGATACATAGACAAAACACTGTCCCTAGTAAGCCTCTACTTGACTAGCTCGTTGATCAAAGATGGTCAAGGTTTCCTGACCATAGGCAAGTGTTGTCACTTGATAATGGGAACACATCATTAGGAGAATCATGTGATGGACTAGACCCAAACTAATAGACGTAGCATGTTGATCGTGTCATTTTGTTGCTACTGTTTTCTGCGTGTCAAGTATTTGTTCCTATGACCATGAGATCATATAACTCACTGACACCGGAGGAATGCTTTATGTGTATCAAACGTCGCAACGTAACTGGGTGACTATAAAGATGTTCTACAGGTATCTCCGAAGGTGTTCGTTGAGTTAGTATGGATCGACACTGCGATTTGTCACTCTGTGTGATGGAGAGGTATCTCGGGGCCCACTCGGTAATACAACATCTCACACAAGCCTTGCAAGCAATGTGACTTAGTGTAAGTTGCGGGATCTTGTATTACGGAACGAGTAAAGAGACTTGCCGGTAAACGAGATTGAAATAGGTATGCGGATACGGACGATCGAATCTCGGGCAAGTAACATACCGAAGGACAAAGGGAATGACATACGGGATTATATGAATCCTTGGCACTGAGGTTCAAACGATAAGATATGCGTAGAATATGTAGGATCCAATATGGGCATCCAGGTCCCTCCATTGGATATTGACCGAGGAGTCACTTGGGTCATGTCTACATAGTTCTCAAACCCGCACGGTCTGCACACTTAAGGTCGACGTTGTTTTATGCGTATTTGAGTTATATGGTTGGTTATCGAATGTTGTTCGAAGTCCCGGATGAGATCACGGACGTCACGAGGGTTTCCGGAATGGTCCGGAAACGAAGATTGATATATAGGATGACTTCGTTTGGTTACCGGAAGGTTTTCGGGCATTACCGGTAATGTACCGGGAATGACGAATGGGTTCCGGATCTTCACCGGGAGGGGGGACCACCCACCCGGGAGGGCCCAAGGACCTTGGGTGTGGCGCACCAAGTAGGTGGGGTCAGCCCAAGGCTGTCTTGCGCAAGAGAGAAAGAAAAACCAAAAGAAGAGAAAAAAGGAAAGGTGGGAAAGAAGAGAAGGACTCCACCTTCCAATCCTAGTTGGAGTAGGATTGGAGGAGGACTCCTCCTCCCCTTGGTGGCGCAGCCCTTGGGGCTCCTTGAGCCTCAAGGCAAGCCTCCCCTCCCCTCCTCCTATATATATGGAGCTATTAGGGCTGATTTGAGACAACTTTTGCCACGGCAGCCCGACCACATATCTCCACGGTTTTTCCTCTAGATCGCGTTTCCGCGGAGCTCGGGCAGCGCCCTGCTGAGATTAGATCACCACCAACCTCCGGAGCGCCGTCACGCTGACGGAGAACTCATCTACCTCTCCGTCTCTCTTGCTGGATCAAGAAGGCCGAGATCATCGTCGAGCTGTACGTGTGCTGAACGCGGAGGTGCCGTCCGTTCGGCACTAGATCGGAGCGGATCGTGGGACGGATCGCGGGACGGTTCGTGGGACGGTTCGCGGGGCGGATCGAGGGACGTGAGGACGTTCACTACATCAACCACATTTCTTAACGCTTCTGCTGTGCGATCTACAAGGGTACATAGATCGGAAATCCCCTCTCGTAGATGGACATCACCATGATAGGTCTTCGTACGCGTAGGAATTTTTTTGTCTCCCATGCGACGTTCCCCAACAGTGGCATCATGAGCTAGGTTCATGCGTAGATGTAATCTCGAGTAGAACACAAAAGTTTTTGTGGGCGGTGATGTGTGTTTTGCTTCCCTCCTTAGTCTTTTCTTGATTCCACGATATTGTTGGACCGAAGCGGCTCGGACCGACATTACTCGTACGCTTACGAGAGACTGGTTTCATTGCTACGAGTAACTCCGTTGCTCAAAGATGACCGGCGAGTGTCGGTTTCTCCAACTTTAGTTGAATCGGATTTGACCGAGGAGGTTCTTGGATGAGGTTAAATAGCAATTCATATATCTCCGTTGTGGTGTTTGCGTAAGTAAGATGCGATCCTACTAGATACCCATGGTCACCACGTAAAACATGCAACAACAATTAGAGGACGTCTAACTTGTTTTTGCAGGGTATGCTTGTGATGTGATATGGCCAACGATGTGATATATTGGATGTATGAGATGATCATGTTGTAATAGTTAATATCGACTTGCACGTCGATGGTACGGCAACCGGCAGGAGCCATAGTGTTTTCTTTAAACTAACGTTTGTGCTTGCAGATGCGTTTACTATATTGCTAGGACGTAGCTTTAGTAGTAATAGTATGAGTAGCACGACAACCCCGATGGCGACACGTTGATGGAGATCATGATGATGGAGATCATGGTGTGACACCGGTGACAAGAAGATCGTGCCGGTGCTTTGGTGATGGAGATCAAGAAGCACATGATGATGGCCATATCATGTCACTTATGAATTGCATGTGATGTTAATCCTTTATGCACCTTATCTTGCTTAGAACGACGGTAGCATTATGAGGTGATCTCTCACTAAAATTTCAAGACGAAATTGTGTTCTCCCCGACTGTGCACCGTTGCAACAGTTCTTCATTTTGAGACACCACGGGATGATCGGGTGTGATAGACTCAACGTTCACATACAACGGGTGCAAAACAGTTGCACACGCGGAACACTCGGGTTACGCTTGACGAGCCTAGCATGTGTAGACATGGCCTCGGAACACATGAGACCGAAAGGTCGAGCATGAATCGTATAGTTGATATGATTAGCATAGAGATGCTTACGACTGAAACTATTCTCGACTCACGTGATGATCGGACTTGAGATAGTGGATTTGGATCATGTACCACTCAAATGACTAGAAAGATGTACTTTTTGAGTGGGAGTTCTGAAGTAATATGATTAATTGAACTAATTGTCATGAACATAGTCTAATGGTCTTTGCGAATTACGATGTAGCTTGCGCTATAGCTCTACTGTTTTTTATATGTTCCTAGAGAAAATTTAGTTGAAAGTTGATAGTAGCAAACTTTGCAGACTGAGTCTGTAAAACCGAGGATTGTCCTCGTTGTTGCGCAGAAGGCTTATGTCCTTAATGCACCACTCGGTGTGCTGCACCTCGAGCGTCGTCTGTAGATGTTGTAAACATCCGACATACACGTTTCTGGTGACTACACGATAGTTCAGTACAAAATACTTAATGGCTTAGAAGCAAGGCGCCGAAGATGTTTTGCAACGTCACGGAACATAAGAGATGTTCTAAAGAGATGAAATTGTGATTTCATGCTTGTGCCCTTGTTAAGAGGTATCAGACCTCTGACAAGATTCTTTGTCCACGAAGTAAAGGATAAAAGCTCAATCGTTGCGCGTGTGCTCAGATTATCTGAGTACGACAATCGCTTGAATCAAGTGGGAGTTGATCTTCCAGATAAGATAGTGATGGTTCTCCAAAGTCACTGCCACCAAGCTGTGAGAGCTTCGTGATGAACTATAACATATCAAGGATAGATACAATGATCCTTGAGCGATTCACGATGTTTGACACTGTGAAAGTAGAAATCAAGAAGGAGCATCAATAGTTGACGGTTAGTAAAACCACTAGGTTTCGAGAAAGGCAAGGGCTAGAAGGGATACTTCGTGAAACGGAAAAGCAGTTGCTGCACTAATGAAGAGACCCCATATTAAACCCAAGCCCGGGACTAAGTGTTTCTGTTATGAGGGGAACGGTCACTGAGGCGGAGCAACTCTAGATACTTGGTAGATAAGAAGGCTGGCAAAAGTCCAAAGAAGTATATTTGATATACATGATGTTGATGTGTACTTTACTAGTAATCCTAGTAGTACGAGGGCATTGGATACCGGTTCGGTTGCTAAGTGATTAGTAACACGAAATGAAAGCTACCGCATAAACGGAGACTAGCTAAAGGCGAGGTGACGATACGTGTTGGAAGTGTTTCCAAGGTTGATATGATCAAACTTCGCACACTCCCTCTACCATCGGGATTGGTGTTAAACCTAAGTAATTGTTATTTGGTGCTTGCGTTAAGCATGAACATGATTGGATCGTGTTTATTGCAATACGATTATTCATTTAAAGAGAATAATGGTTACTCTATTTGCTTGAATAATCACCTTCAATGGTTTATTGAATCTCGATCGTAGTGTTACACATGTTCATGATATTGGCGCCAAAAGAAACGAGGTAATGATGATAGTACCACTTACTTGTGGCACTGCCGCTTGAGTCATGTTGGTATAAATTGCATGAAGAGGCTCCATGTTGATGGATCTTTATACTCACTTGATTTTGAATCACTAGTGACATGCAAATCATACCACATGAGCAAGGACTTGTTTTCATTGAGATGAAACAAGATAGTAACTTGCTGGAAGTGATACATTTTGATGTATGCGGTCCAACGGCTGCTGACGCACGCAGTGGATATCTTTATGTTCTTACTTCAATGACGATTTGAGTAGATACAAGAGTATTTACTTAATGAATCACAAGTCTGAAATATTGAAAAGTTCAATTCTGTTTCGTAGTGAAGTTCGTCGTGACAAAAGGATAAATGGTCTACGATATGATCATAGAAATGAATATCTGAGTTACGAGTTTTGGTACGCAGTTAAGACAATGTGGAAATTGTTTCGCAGTTCATGCCACCTGGAACTTCATAGTGTGATGATGTGTCTGAACGTCATAGCCACGCACTATTTGGTATGGTGCATGCTATGATGTCTCTTATCGAATTACCACTATCGTTTATGGGTTATGCATTAGAGACAACCGCATTCACTTTAAATAGGGCACCGCGTATTTCCGTTGAGATGACACAGTATAGACTGAGGTTTAGAGAAATCTAAACTGTCGTTTCTTGAAAGTTTGGGGCTTCGACACTTATGTGAAAAAGTTTCAGTCTGATAAGCTCGAACCCAAAGCGGATAAATGCATCTTCATAGGATATCCAAAACAGTTGGGTACATCTCCTATCTCAGATCCGAAAGAAAAATGTTTGTTTCTAGAAACGGATCCTTTCTCGAGGAAAGGTTTCTCTCAAAAGAATTGAGCGGGAGGGTGGTAGAACTTGATGAAGTTATTGAACCATCACTTCAACCAGTGTGTAGCAGGGCGCAGGAAGTTGTTCCTGTGGCGCCTACACCAATTGAAGTGAAAGCTAATGATGGTGATCATCGAGCATCGGATCAAGTTACTACAAGCCTCGTAGGTTGACAAGGTCGCGTACTACTGCAGAGTGGTACGGTAACCCTGTCTTGGAGGTCATGTTGTTGAGCAACAGTGAACCTACGAGTTATGAAGAAAGCAATGGTGGGCCCGGATTCCGACAAATGACTGGAGGCCATGAAATCCGAGAGAGGGTCCATGTATGAAAACAAAGTGTAGACTTTGGAAGGACTACTTGATGGTTATAGGACTATTGAGTAAAGATGGATCTTTAAAAGGAAGACAGACGATGATGGTGATAAGTCACTATTAAGAAAAGCTCGACTTGTCGCAAAGATATTTCCGACAAGATCAAACAGTTGACTATGATGAGACTTTCTCACTCGTAGCTATGTTAAAAGTCTGTTAGAATTATGTTAGTAGTTGCTGCATTATTTATGAAATATTGCACATAGGATGTCAAAACATTGTTTCCTCGACGGTTTCCTTGAGCAAACATTGTATGTGATACAACCAGGAGGTTTTGTCGATCCTAAAGATACTAGCAAGTATGCAAGCTCCAGCGATCCTTCAATGGACTGGTGCAAGCATCTCGGAGTTGGAATATACACTTTGATGAGATGATCAAAGATTTTGGGTTTGTACAAGGTTTATGAGAAACTTGTATTTCCAAAGAAGTGAGTGGGAGCACTATAGAATTTCTGATAAGTATATGTGGTTGACATATTGTGGATCAGAAGTAATGTAGAATTTCTGTAAAGCATACAAGGTTGTTTGAAAGGAGTTTTTCAAAGGAATACCTGGATTGCGCTACTTGAACGTTGAGCATCAAAGATCTATGGAGATAGATCGAAAGCGCTTAATAGAAGTTTCAACAAGATGCATGCCTTGACAAGTTTTTGAAGGAGTTCAAAATAGATCAGCAAAGAAGGAGTTCTTGGTTGCGTTGTGAGGTGTGAATTTGAGTAAGACTCAAAACCCGATCCCAGCAGAATAAAGAGAATAGACGAAGGTCGTCTTCTATGCCTTGGCCGTAGAATCTGAAGTATGCCATGCTGGGTACCGCACCTGATGTGTGCCTTGACTCAAAGTCTGTTGAGAGGTACAGAGAGTGATCCATGATTGAATCACTAGGAGCGGTCAAAATTTATCCTTAGTAACTGATGGACTAAGGAATTTTTCTCGATTATGGAGGTGGTTAAAGAGTTCGTCGTAAAGGGTTACGTCGATGCAAGCTTTGACACTAATCCGAATAACTATGAGTAGTGAAACGGATTCGTATAGTAGAGTAGATGTTTGGAGTATTTGCAAATAGCACATAGTAACAGCATCTATAAGATGACATAAAGATTTGTAAAGAACACACGGATCTGAAAGTTTCAGAACCGTTGACTAAAACCTCTCTCACGAGCAAGACGTGATCAGACCCCATAACTATATGGGTGTTGGATTCGTTGGGATCACATGGTGATGTGAACTAGATTATTGACTCTAGTGCAAGTGTGAGACTCTTGGAAATATGCCCTAGAGGCAATAACAAATTAGTTATTATTATATTTCTTTGTTCATGATAATCGTTTATTATCCATGCTATAATTGTATTGATTGGAAACACAGTGCATGTGTGGATACATAGACAAAGCACTGTCCCTAGTAAGCCTCTACTTGACTAGCTCGTTGATCAAAGATAGTCAAGGTTTCCTGACCATAGGCAAGTGTTGTCACTTGATAACAGGAACACATCATTAGGAGAATCATGTGATGGACTAGACCCAAACTAATAGACATAACATGTTGATCGTGTCATTTTGTTGCTACTGTTTTCTGCGTGTCAAGTATTTGTTCCTATGACCATGAGATCATATAACTCACTGACACCGGAGGAATGCTTTGTGTGTATCAAACGTTGCAACGTAACTGGGTGACTATAAAGATGCTCTACAGGTATCTCCGAAGGTGTTCGTTGAGTTAGTATGGATCGAGACTGGGATTTGTCACTCCGTGTGATGGAGAGGTATCTCGGGGCCCACTCGGTAGTACAACATCACAAACAAGCCTTGCAAGCAATGTGACGTAGTGTAAGTTGCGGGATCTTGTATTACGGAACGAGTAAAGAGACTTGTCGGTAAACGAGATTGAAATAGGTATGTGGATACTGACGATCGAATCTCGGGCAAGTAACATACCGAAGGACAAAGGGAATGACATACGGGATTATATGAATCCTTGGCACTGAGGTTCAAACGATAAGATCTTCATAGAATATGTAGGATCCAATATGGGCATCCAGGTCCCGCTATTGGATATTGACCGAGGAGTCACTCGGGTCATGTCTACATAGTTCTCGAACCCGCAGGGTCTGCACACTTAAGGTTCGACGTTGTTTTATGCGTATTTGAGTTATATGGTTGGTTACCGAATGTTGTTCGAAGTCCCGGATGAGATCACGGACGTCACGAGGGTTTCCGGAATGGTCCAGAAACAAAGATTGATATATAGGATGACTTCATTTGGTTACCGGAAGGTTTTCGGGCATTACCGGTAATGTACCGGGAATGACAAATGGGTTCCGGATCTTCACCGAGAGGGGGACCACCCACCCGGGAGGGCCCAAGGACCTTGGGGGTGGCGCACCCAGTAGGCGGGGTCAGCCCAAAGCCTTGCGCAAGAGAGAAAGAAAAACCAAAAGAAGAGAAAAAAAAGGAAAGGTGGGAAAGAAGAGAATGACTCCACCTTCCAATCCTAGTTGGACTAGGATTGGAGGAGGACTCCTCCTCCCCTTGGTGGCGCAGCCCTTGGGGCTCCTTGAGCCTCAAGGCAAGCTTCCCCTCCCCTCCTCCTATATATATGGAGCTATTAGGGCTGATTTGAGACAACTTTTGCCACGGCAGCCCGACCACATACCTCCACGGTTTTTCCTCTAGATCGAGTTTCTGCGGAGCTCGGGCGGAGCCCTGCTGAGATTAGATCACCACCAACCTCCGGAGCACCGTCCCGCTGCCGGAGAACTCATCTACCCTCCGTCTCTCTTGCTGGATCAAGAAGGCCAAGATCATCGTCTAGCTGTACGTGTGCTGAACGTGGAGGTGCCGTCCGTTCGGCACTAGATCGGAGCGGATCGTGGGACGGATCGCGGAACGGTTCGTGGGACGGTTCGCGGGGCGGATCGAGGGATGTGAGGACGTTCCACTACATCAACCGCGTTTCTTAATGCTTCTACTGTGCGATCTACAAGGGTACGTAGATCGGAAATCCCCTCTCGTAGATGGACATCACCATGATAGATCGGAAAATTTTTGTTTCCCATGCGACGTTCCCCAACACCGCGTTCTATTAACGCTTCCGCTTAGCGATCTTCAAAGGTATGAAGATGCTATTACCCCTCTCTCGTTGCTGGTCTCTCCATAGGAAGATCTGAATATGCATAGGAATTTTTTTGAATTTATGCTACGTTACCCAACAGTGGCATCCGAGCCAGGATTTCTATGCGTAGATTCTATGCACGAGTAGAACACAAAAGGTTGTGCGCGATGATTTGTCAATTGCTTGATGCTACTAGTATTATTCTTTTCCGGCGGTATTGTAGGATGAAGCGGCCCGGACCGACTTTACACGTACGCTTACGTGAGACTGGTTCCACCGACAGACATGCACACCGTGCATAAAGGTGGCTAGCGGGTGTCTGTCTCTCCTACTCTAGTCGGATTGGATTTGATGAAAAGGGTCCTTATGAAGGGTAAATAGCTTTGGCATATCATCGTTTTGGCTGTCACGTAGGTAAGAAAGCATTCTTGCTAGAAACCCAAATCAATCACGTAAAACTTGCAACAACAATTAGAGGACGTCTAACTTGTTTTTGCAGGGTTTGACATGTGAGGTGATATGGCCAAAGTTGTGATGTTGCATGTATGATGTATGAGATGATCATGTTATTGTAATAGGTTTCACGACTTGCATGTCGATGAGTATGACAACCGGCAGGAGCCATAGGAGTTGTCTTAATTTATTGTATGAGATGCAACGCCATGTGGTTACTACTTTTACTTCATTGCTAACGGTTAGCTATAGTAGTAGTTGGCGTGACGACTTCACGGAGACACGATGATGGAGATCATGATGATGCATATCATGGTGTCACGCCGGTGACAATTATGATCATGCCATGCCTGAAGATGGAGATCAAAAGAGCAAAGATGATAATGGCCATATCATGTCACTATATGATTTCATTGTGATGTTTATCATGTTTTTCATCTTATTGCTTACAACGACGGTAGCATAATAAGATGATCCCTCTTAAAATTTTGAGAACGTATTCCCCGAAGTGTGCACCGTTGTGAAGGATCGTTGTCTCGAAGCACCACGTGATGATCGGGTGTGATAGATTCTAACGTTCGCATACAACGGGTGTAAGCCAGATTTACACATGCGAAACACCTAGGTTGGCTCGACGAGCTTAGCATGTACAGACATGACCTCGAATACAAGAGACCGAAAGGTTGAACATGAATCGTATAGTTGAATACGATCAGCATGAAGTTGCTCAACATGGTGACTAGTCCGTCTCACGTGATGATCGGACGCGGGTTAGTCAACATGGATCATGTATCACTTAGATGACTAGAGGGATGTCGATTTAAGTGGGAGTTCATACTTAATTTGATTATATGAACTTAATCGTCATGAACTTAGTCTAAAAGTTGTCTTTATAAATATTTTAGATGGCCAACGTCAACCTCAATTTCAACGCATTCCTAGAGAAAAACAAGCTGAAAGATGATGGTAGCAACTATGCGGACTGGGTTCGCAACTTGAAGCTCATCCTTGAAGCAGATAAAAAGGCTTATGTCCTTGATGCGCCGCTAGGTGACCCTCCCGCTCCCGCGGCAGCCTAGGACATTCTGAACGTCTGGCAAACGTGGAGTGATGACTACTCTCTGGTTAGGTGTGGAATGTTATACAGTTTAGAAACGGGGCTCCAAAGGCGTTTTGAGCAACATGGTGCATATGAGATGTTCCAAGAGCTGAAGCTAGTTTTTCAAGCTCATGCCTGTGTCGAGAGATATGAAGTCTCCGACAAGTTCTTTAGCTGTAAGATGGAGGAGAACAGTTCTGTCAGTGAGCACATACTCAAAATATCTGGGTTACACGGTCGTCTGACTTCACTTGGAGTCGAACTTTCGGATGATGCTATAATTGACAGAATCCTCCAGTCTCTCCCACCAAGCTACAAAGGCTTTGTGCTTAACTAGAACATGCAAGGGATGGAGAAGACCATTCCCGAGTTGTACTCGATGCTCAAGTCTGCAGAATAGAAATCAAGAAAGAGCATCAAGTGTTGATGGTCAACAAGACCACTAGTTTCAAGAAGGGCAAGGGTAAGAAGAACTTCAAGAAAGATGGCAAAGTCGTTGCCGCGCCCGGTAAGCCAGATGCCGGGAAGAAGAAAAAGAATGGACCCAAGCCTGAGACTGAGTGCTTCTATTGCAAGGGAAAGGGTCATTGGAAGCGGAACTGCCCCAAATACTTAGCGGACAAGAAGGCCGACAACATTAAAGGTATATGTGATATACATGTTATTGATGTGTACCTTACCAGTGCTCGTAGTAGCTCCTGGGTATTTGATACCGGTGCTGTTGCTCACATTTGCAACTCAAAGCAGGAACTGCGGAATAAGCGGAGACTGGCAAAGGACGAGGTGACGATGCGCGTCAGGAATGGCTCGAGGGTCGATGTGATCGCCGTCGTCACGTTACCTCTACATCTACCGTCGGGATTAGTTTTAAACCTTAATAATTGTTATTTAGTACCAGCTTTAAGCATGAACATTGTATCAGGGTCTTGCTTAATGCGAGACGGCTACACATTTAAGTCAGAGAATAATGGTTGTTCTATTTATATGAGTGATATGTTTTATGGTCATGCTCCGCTGGTCAATGGTTTATTCTTGATGAGTCTCGATCGTGATGTTACGCATATTCATAGTGTGAGTACCAAAAGATGTAAAGTTGATAATGATAGTCCCACATAATTGTGGCACTGTCGCCTTGGTCATATCGGCGTTAAGCGCATGAAGAAGCTCCATACTGATGGACTATTAGAGTCTCTTGACTTCGAATCATTTGACACATGCGAACCGTGCCTCATGGGCAGGATGACTAAGACTCCATTCTCAGGAATAATGGAGAGAGCAACCGACTTATTGGAAATAATACATACTGATGTGTGTGGTCCAATGAACGTTGAAGCTCGCGGTGGCTATTGTTATGTTCTCACTCTCACCGATGATTTGAGTAGGTATGGGTATATCTACTTGATGAAGCACAAATCTGAGACATTTGAAAAGTTCAAGGAATTTCAGAGTGAGGTCGAGAATCAACGTGACAGAAAAATTAAGTGTCTACGATCTGACCGTGGAGGAGAATATTTGAGTCACGAGTTTGGCACACACCTAAGGAAGTGTGGAATCATTTCACAACTGACGCCGCCTGGCACACCGCAACGCAACGGAGTGTCTGAACGTCGTAATCGCACTTTATTAGATATGGTACGATCTATGATGTCTCTTACCGACTTACCGCTATCATTTTGGGGATACGCATTAGAAACTACAGCATTCACTTTAAATAGGGCACCGTCTAAATCCGTTGAGACGACACCGTATGAACTATGGTTTGACAAGAAACCTAAGTTATCATTTCTTAAAGTTTGGGGCTGCGATGCTTATGTGAAGAAACTTCAACCAGAAAAGCTCGAACCCAAAGCGGAGAAATGTGTATTCATAGGATACCCTAAGGAAACTATTGGGTATACCTTCTATCTTAGATCCGAAGGTAAAACCTTTGTTGCCAAGAATGGATCCTTTCTAGAAAAAGAGTTTCTCTCGAAAGAAGTAAGTGGGAGGAAGGTAGAACTTGATGAGGTAATTACACCCCCTCTCGAACAGGATAGAAGTGCAGCGCGGGAAGTTGTTCCTGTGGCGCCTACACCAACTGAAGAGGAAGTTAATGATAATGATCATGAAGCTTCGGATCAAGTTACTACTGAATCGCGAAGGTCCACGAAGGCACGCTTCGCACCAGAGTGGTACGGCAACCCTGTGGTGGAAATCATGTTGTTAGACAACGGTGAACCTTCGAACTATGAAGAAGCGATGGCAGGCCCGGATTCCAACAAATGGCTTGAAGCTATGAAATCCGAGATAGGATCCATGTATGAGAACAAAGTATGGACTTTGGTGGACTTGCCCGATGACCGG
This sequence comes from Hordeum vulgare subsp. vulgare, assembly GCF_904849725.1. Taxonomy (NCBI): domain Eukaryota; kingdom Viridiplantae; phylum Streptophyta; class Magnoliopsida; order Poales; family Poaceae; genus Hordeum; species Hordeum vulgare. The sequence goes on along the minus strand of NC_058524.1, from coordinate 543,440,977 downwards.
CGAGCCATAGAAAATAAATGGATCTTCAAGAAGAAGACTGATGCAAACGGTAATGTAACCGTTTATAAAGCTCGACTTGTCGCAAAGGGTTTTCGACAAATTCAAGGAGTTGACTACAAAGAGACTTTCTCTCCCGTAGTGAAGTTGAAATAAGTATGAATCATGTTAGCGATTGCCCCCTTTTATGATTATGAAATTTGGCAAATGGACGTCAAAACAGCGTTCCTTAACGGGAACCTTAAGGAAGAGTTGTATATGATGCAACCAGAAGGTATTGTCGACCCTAAGGGTGCTAACAAAGTGTGAAAGCTCCAGCGCTCCATCTATGGGCTGGTGCAAGCATCTCAGAATTGGAACATTCGCTTTAATGAGGAGATTAAATCGTTTGGGTTCATACAGGTTTACGGAGAAGCCTGTCTGTACAAGAAAGTGAGTGGGAGCTCTGTAGCTTTCCTCATACAGTATGTGGATGACGTATTATTGATGGGGAACAATACAGAAATGTTGGAGAGCATAAAGGCCTATTTTAACAAGAGTTTTTCAATGAAGGACCTTGGAGAAGCTACATACATATTAGGCATCAAGATCTATAGAGATAGATCGAGACGCCTCATAGGTCTTTCACAAAGTACATACCTTCACAAGATATTGAAGAAGTTTAATATGAAAAACTGAAAGAAAGGGTTCTTGCCTGTTTTGCAAGGTATGAGATTAAGTAAGACTCAGTCGCCGACCAGGGCAGCAGATAGAGAGAAGATGAGTACTGTCCCCTATGCTTCAGTCGTAGGCTCTCTTATGTATGCCATGCTGTGTACCAGACCTGATATAAACCTTGCCATAAGATTGGTAGGGAGGTACCAAAGTGATCCCGATATGGAACACTGGACAATGGTCAAAAATATCCTTAAGTACCTGAAAAGGACTAAGGAAATGTTTCTCGTTTATGGAGGTGACGAAGAGCTCGTCGTAAAGGGTTACGCCGACGCCAGCTTCGACACAGACCCGGATGACTCTAAGTCACAGACCGGATACGTATATGTTTTGAATGGTGGGGCAGTAAGCTGGTGCAGCAGCAAGCAAGAAGTCGTGGCAGCATCTACATGTGAAGCGGAGTACATAACTGCTTCAGAAGCGGCTCATGAAGGAATTTGGATGAAGGAGCTCATCACCAACCTTGGAGTGGTTCCAAGCGCGTCGGGTCCAATGACACTCTTCTGTGATAACACTCGTCCATTGCCATAGCCAAGGAGCCCGGGTTTCACCGGAAGACGAAGCACATCAAACGCCACTACAACTCCATCCAGGACCATGTCCAGAGTGGAGTAATAGATATTTGTAAAGTACACACGGATCTGAATATTGCAGACCCGTTGACTAAACCTCTTCCACGAGCAAAACATGATCAACACCATAATGCTATGGGTGTTCGATACATCACAATGTAACTAGATTATTGACTCTAGTGCAAGTGGGAGACTGTTGGAAATATGCCCTAGAGGCAATAATAAAATGGTTATTATCATATTTCCTTGTTCATGATAATCGTCTATTGTTCATGCTATAATTGTATTAACAGGAAACAGTAATACATGTGTGAATAAATAGATCACAATGTGTCCCTAGCAAGCCTCTAGTTGGCTAGCTCGTTAGTCAATAGATGATCATGGTTTCCTAATCATGGGCATTAGATGTCATTGATAACAGGATCACGTCATTGGGAGAATGATGTGATGGACAAGACTCAATCCTAAGCGTAGCACTAGATCGTATTGTTCGTATGCTAAAGCTTTTCCAATGTCAAGTATCTTTTCCTTCGATCGTGAGATTGTGCAACTCTCGGATACCGTAGGAGTGCTTTGGGTGTATCAAACGTCACAACGTAACTGGGTGACTATAAAGGTGCACTACGGGTATCTCCAAATGTGTCTGTTGGGTTGGTACGAATCGAGATCGGGATTTGTCACTCCGTGTGACGGAGAGGTATCTCTGGGCCCATTCGGTAGAACATCATCATGAGCTCAATGTGACTAAGGAGTTAGTCACACGATGACGTGCTACGGAACGAGTAAAGAGACTTACCGGTAACGAGATTGAACAAGGTATAGGTATACCGACGATCGAATCTCGGGCAAGTTCTATACCGACCGACAAAGGGAATTGTATATAGGATTGATTGAATCCTTGACATCGTGGTTCATCCGATGAGATCATTGTGGAGCAAGTGGGAGCCACCATGGGTATCCAGACCCCGCTGATGGTTATTGGCCGGAGAGGTGTCTCGGTCATGTCTGCGTGTCTCCCGAACCCGTAGGGTCTACACACTTAAGGTTCGATGACGCTAGGGTTATAGGGAATTGTTATACGAGGTTATCAAAAGTTGTTCGGAGTCCCGGATGAGATCCCGGACGTCACGAGGAGCTCCGGAATGGTCCGGAGGTAAAGGTTGTTATATAGGACGGATGGTTTCGGACACCGGAAGTGTTTCGGGTGTCACCGATAACGTACCGGGACCACCGGAGGTAGCCCCGGGGGTCCACCGAAAGGGGGCAACGACCCCAGGAGGCTAGATGGGCCAAGTGGGGGAGGGAACCAGCCCCTAGGTGGGCTGGTGCGCCCCCCCCCCCCCCCGCCACTCAGCCCATGGCGCAGGAAGAGGGGAGAGGGGGGGGGGGAACCCTAGCGCAGGTGGGCCTAAGGCCCACCAAAGGGGTGCACCACCCCTCCTCCCCTCCCTGGCGCCGCACCTCCCATCTAGGGGGGCTGCCGCACCACCTAGGGTGGGAACCCTAGGGGTGGCACCCCCTCCCCTCCTCCTATATATAGTGGGCACTTTTGGCCATTGGGGAAGAGACTTTTCCCTCTCCCTCGGCGCAGCCCTGCCCTTCTTTCTCCTCCTCTCTGCCGGTGCTTGGCGAAGCCCTTCCGGGAGACCTTGTCTCTCCATCGACACCACGCCATCGTGCTACTAGAGTTCTTCCCCAACCTCTTCCTCCTCCTTGCTGGATCAAGGTGCGGGAGACGTCACCGGGCTGCACGTGTGTTGAACGCGGAGGTGCCGTAGTTCGGCACTAGATCGGAATCACACCGCAATCTACATCGCCGCGATTACGATCCATCAACCGCATTCTAGTAACGCTTCCGCTTAGCGATCTTCAAAGGTAGGAATATGCTCTTACCCCTCTCTCGTTGCTGGTCTCTCCATAGGAAGATCTGAATATGTGTAGGAATTTATTTGAATTTATGCTACGTTACCCAACAATACGCTCATGTCACATTTCACCCTACCAAAGCATTTCTTAGATGCACAACGGGAGAAAGTCAAGAAGTTTGCTATTAAGAAGGTGGCCACACAATTCCGCAACTGGAAGAAAAGGCTATGGGCCAACTTCAGCAAACAAGAGAAGACTCCAAAATTCACTAGACCATACGAGAAGGTAAAAGATCACTCGAACTTATTTGTGGAGTTCAAGCAATCGGAAACAACTAAGGATCAGGCGAGGATAACCAAGCTAAATGCTTAGAGCATTTGATACATCTCCAACGTATCTATAATTGTGTCATAACTAACCCGGACTGATGTCGTTTTCAGCAGAACTACCATGGTGTCGTTTTTTGTGCAGAAATAAAAGTTCTTGGAATGGGATGAAAATTTATGGTGATTTCTTATGGACCAAAAGAGACCCCGAAGCACTAGAGCTGGGCCAGGAAGTGGACGAGGAAGCCACAAGCTTGCTGGGCGCCCCATCCTCCCTAGGTCGCGCCCCCCGTACTTGTGAATTCATCGAGAAGCTTCATGGCGTGAGACCGACGCAAAAAATTCTTATAAATTCCAAACACCACAGAAAGAAACCTAGATCGGGAGTTCCTCTGCCGCAAGCCTCCAGAGCCACGAAAAACCAATCTTGGCCCTCTCCGGCACCCTACCGGAGGGGGTCACCATCACCAGAGTCCATCTTCATGGTGGCCATCATCACCATGGAGGCCAAGGACCAGAGGGAGAACCTCTCCCCACCTTGGGGGAGGCCATGGAGAAGGAGGCACAAGGGGGAGACCCTCTCCCCCTCTCTCCCGGTGGTGCCGGAGTGCCACCGGGGGAACCATCGCCGCGGTGATCGTCTTCATCAACATCACCATCTTCATCACCATCCTCATCTTATTTCAGCGGTCCACTCTCCCGCACCTCATTGTAATCCCCTACTTAAACATGGTGCTTTATGCCACATATTATGATCCAATGATGTGTTGCCATCCTATGATGTTTTGAGTAGATTACTTTTGGCCTTTGGGTTGATTGATGATCTAGATTGTGCGAGTTGTATATTTATTTTGGTGTTGTCCTATGGTGCCTTCCGTGCCACGCACACATGAAGGATTCGCGCTGTAGGGTGTTGCAATACGTTCGTGATTCGCCTATAGTGGGTTGTTTGAGTGACAGAAGCATAAACCAGAGTAGGTGGGTTGTTGCGTATGGGATAAAGGGGACTTGATGCTTTAATGGTATGGTTGGGTTTTACCTTCATGATCTTTAGTAATTGCGGGTGCTTGATAGAGTTCCAATCATAAGTGCATATGATCCAAGTAGAGAAAGTATGTTAGCTTATGCCTCTCCCTCATATAAAATTGCAATAATGATTACCGATCTTGTTAAACAATTGCCTAGAACAATTCCGCACACCGACCCATCATTATTCCACACTCGTTATTTGTAATATATTGTAATATATTCTAAATTTATTATAACAACACCTATATTTATATTCTACTTCTCTTTTATCATGCAAAACTATTGTCTTCATACCCACAACGTAGTTTTATTTCTCGTTTCTAGTTGGAAGCAAACGTTCGGCGTACGTAGATCGTATCATTGGCAGATAGGACTTGAGATAATATTGATCTTACCTTTAGCTCCTTGTGGGTTCGATACTCCATACTTATCACTTCCACCTTTGTAAATTGCTACGATGATTCCTTGCACTTGGGGATTATCAGCATTCTGTGGGGTTAGGTGGCTACAAGAGTGGCATGCCTAAGTGGGATGAATCCGAGAAAAAGATGATTGATGCAGGGGTCACTCCAAAAAAATTGCTTGGCCCGACAGGTGCAGAATTGGTTTTATGCGCATGGGGGAAAGTTGAAGCCAAATACATGGTAGATTCTGGAGTAGGAAAGTCTTAAAGATTCCTCTGACGCTTTACTTGCTACAATATAATATTATCGAACGGGAGTGTTCCAGCCCGAGAGAGAGAACGACGAGCTTACACGCGTCCTCAAGAATCTTGAACACCCGAGAGGAACACGAGGCAAAGGCGTTGTCCCGTGGGTTGATGGGTTAAAGGACTGGATTGACTCTTACAAAAGCCATTCGAGAAAGAAGAATCAGGAGGTAGCCAAGAAGAAGCAGAACGTTGACCGGCTTGAGAAGGTAGAATCAAAGAACGCGGAGTTGGAACGCGCTATCTGGCGGCAACAGGAGCAAATCGACACACTTAGCCAACAAAGGGCATCTCGGCGGCTGGAGCAACCAGATCAACATTGGATAGTGCCATCCCAACGACGATGCCGAAAAGCAGCGTGGGTTCCACGGGGGTCCTAGCCGACGATGCACTGCTTGCTCGCTACCCCGTGGATGAAATCACAGAGACGAAAAGTTGTGAGCTACACATGAAACTCAAGAATATATCCGTGAAGGTAGCGGTCGGCTATGCTTTACCAAATCCCCCTGATGCAGCAATTCGATTCCAGCTGGCTATACTCGTGTCGGGGTGGATGAAGTGATGTCGGGATATGAGTCACTAGAGCTCGACATTCCTGGAGGTGAAGGACACCACACACTGCGAGAAGTCTTACATGCTGGTCTCTGCTTATAGAGAAATGACTGCATCATCTTTCCAAGGCCACCGACTCCTCCTCCAAGTCCGCCGCGTCAGCCGACTCCAACCCACCCCGACACGAAGTGCAACGCTAGTCTGCCACCGCGTCAGCCGACTCCACCCCGCCACCTCGAGACGGATCCGAGCGCGAGTCCGTCGCCATTTCAACTTCTAGAGTGCCAGCGGACTACAAAGCGGAAGAGAGGACCAAGGAAGAAACACTCCCCTTCCTACCAAAAATAAGTTGGCTTAAGAGATTTCCGAGGAGGAACTAAAATCCCAAACGGCTTCCGAATTGCATGCCCATTTTGGACTGAAACCGCCCGAGTCGCCAAAGGAGATAATACCTCTGAAAACCTACAGCGTGTTCTGGACAATCTTGCTAAACCGCCTCTGGAGTGAAAGCTATGAGACTATGAACGCTCTATTAGCAAGTCATATCATGCACGGAAAAAGGAGTTGAGCAGTAGTAAGAAAGGCGGGAAAACTATTCTCGTGCTAGAAGAATAGGGAGTGCAATCGATCCCGACGCTCAAGGTGAGTACTGAAGTAACCAACGCTGCTATTAGAGAGATGGCTAGAGAGGACGGTGTCACTGTTGACCAACTCCTGGGCGCCAAGGAAATGCCCCGGGTAGAAGAGGATAAACTAGCATGGAAATATGTCATCGGGCAACCTCTGGTCAGGCCTGAAGAGGTCCTGCTTCTATCAACGCAAATGTACAAATTGCATAACTGGTACGTGAGGAAAATAAAAGTCGGGCGAGAGAGCCTGATGGTGAAAGTCAAGCTATAGCACTTCTTCAATGAAAAAGATTTGTGGATTGGGTTTCTAGAATTGTTTCAATTATTTAATCAAGACGCACTCGACAAATCTCTCGTCAGTTGCTATTGTGTGTAAGTGATTTCTTTCTGTAATTTAAGTCTCTAGCTCATCAGCTTGTTCATTTGCCTCTAATTATCCTCACTATATTCTTTCGTGTGGTGTTATGCAGAATGAATATGTTTGAAAAGAAAAGAGATGGAGTCTTTGGCATTGTCTACATTCACCAAAATATCGTTCGTGAAAAGACGGTAATACAGTTCAACAATGAAACTGAGGAGAACTTCTATACGTTTTTGGAGGTATTAAATACCCAACCAGAAATACTACTTTCTTACAACTTCAGGTGAGTGTTACTATCTTATATTATATATCCTATTTTACTTACTCGATGTTAAGTGTACGTAGTACTTGATGATTTATGCATGTCCGCTTATACAACACAGGTTCCACTCGATCATGCTAATCATTAATGTTGACCAGAGAAAAGTTGAAGTACTGGACTAACTAAAAAAGACCCTAAAGAGTACATAAACCCGAAGTTGATGCTCGACAGGTAATTTCAATCATTATCACACTATATCGGCCTATTTAGTTCATTTCCTGATATCAAGTAATCAATGACTCGTTTATTCTTTTTCTTTGCCGGGCAGGGTTTGGATACGGTTCATCCAGGAGATTCTCAATGAATGGAAAAAAAGGAGCTCAGATGGGGACGGCACAAGGTAATTAAGTAGTAGTAGCTACGTCCGCGTATCTCTTTATTTCTAGTTTCAATATCATTATCATGCTTGATTATTATCTGACTGAATTCTATTTTCGTAAAGTGGTGCATGCAGCAGAAACAAGAGACTAATCTATGCGCATACTATGTTTACGAGAACATTCGGTTTATGATCGAACAGCCGAGAGATGCAAGACATCGTTGGGTATGTAAACACCATTCACAATTATTTTATCATGGTCTAATATATATACATACAACTAATATATTCATATTAGTCTCCTTCTTTAAAGATGTCGGAGATGCGGGAGAGGCTCCTAGCAAAGGAACGAATACGAGCACTTCAAGAGGAAATGGCGGGATTTATGCGTGAGCAGGTCATAGCTCCCGCGGAGAATACGACTACACCTAATGCATGCATGTAATGATCTGCAAGTTGTAGGAGAAATTGTATATACCAAATTGTATATATATGTGTGTGTATGCATACATATGGTCGAACGAGAAATTCTATGATATATGATTGGTCCTACGAGAAATTTTATGATATATGCATAACGTGTACAGTATGTAGTAGCGTAAAATATGTTTGAAATGAAAAAATAATTAAATGGAAAACACAAAATGAAAAGAAAAAATAAACAATAAACCCCTAAACCTAAAGTATTTAGTCCCGATTGATGTCACCAACCGAGATTAAAGGTCCCAGCCGCCCCTCCCCCCCCCAGCGCGCGCCGCCAACCACGTGGAAGGGTATTAGTTCCGGTCGTGGCCAACTGGGACTAGGGGGAGGTGGATTTAGTCCCAAGTTATTAGTCCCGCTTGGTGATCCAAAACTAAAGACCCTTACCAACCGGGACTACAACCCGTTTTCTACTAGTGGCCCCTTGTTGTTGCATAAGATCATTAGAAAACTTGAGGACAATCGGGCCATGGTCCGAGAAGGCTGCCGTAACATGAGTCAAATGCGATAATGGGAACATGTTGGACCATCTCGAGTGTGTGGACGCTCTGTCACGACGCACCTTCGTGTACGTTCCACCAGAGAACTTTTTGTCAAAGGTCCAAGGCTGTCCTAAGAAACCCAAATCTAGCAAACCAAATACATTGAGGGCGTCACTAAATCCATCAATCTGCATCTCGCTCCGTTGACCGATACTATCATGTCGTGAGTGATAAAGAACCTCATTAAAATCGCCGATCATGACCAAAGGTTGCAACGGTGATGCACATATAGATCTCAAGGTATCACATGTCTTCCCTTGATCCGCCACGTGAGCCTCTCCATACACACATGATAGCCTCCATGGTTCTGTTCCTAAATTAGAGACAACCGTATATATATGATACTTTGATTAACCCTTAAATTCAAGCTTTATTTCCCCATTCCAATAAATCACAATTCCACTGCTACGGCCAGAACTACTAAAAAGTTTTATTATAGCCAAAAGAAAGGGAAAGAATTACTACACACATTCTATCTATATGAGTTTATTTTTTAGGGGTACTATGTGATTATGTTTTTTTAATCCTACTATATGAGTATGTTTTTTAAGGGGTTACTATGTGAGTATCTCAGAAAAAAGATTCAGCCTCGACGTGATGGCTATGGGCCCAAGTGGGAAGAAATAAAAGAAAAAGAATGACAACATGTTGGGCTAGGCTCATCTGGTTGGTGAAAAAAGAGTTGGGATGTACACAGACAGACGAGAGAGGAAAACCCTATTTGACGCTCATTGCATCAAATAGTCCGAAAAACGCACAAGGGCGCAACAAACTAGGCCGGCACATCTCCATTTGCGGTCTGTTCCGGTTTCTGCTTCATTTTTTGTCCTTTTTCTATTTCCTTTTTTTCTTTTTTCTTTTTTTGCTTCTATTTATTTTTTTCCTTTTTTTCTATGGTTATTTTTTTAACCTAAGTTCATGTTTTAATTTTTTTTCTTGAAATTCAGAAAATGTTCTTTATTTTACAAAAATATCTTAAATTGCAAATATTTTCCACTTTTCCAAAATATTCCTAGCTTCAAAAAATGTAATGAAATGGATGAAAGTGTTCTTAGTCCGTACAACTAACCTCGATGGCAAGATCGACTGGCCGTGGACGACGCATTATCTCAGGACAGCTACTCCACTGGCGCGCCTTGATCTCCGAGAGAGTGAGTGGACAACGTATTATCCCATCTCCAATGGCTATCGAGCCATGGGGCCTCCCGCCACTAGATATCATCACCAGCTCTGGATCCAAAGGTTTCTGGCTAGGGTTAAAGTCATCCCCTTTCGTAGCCTTCCCCGCGTCCCTGTATACCACCAGCTTCTGGTGGGATGATATGTTGGTGAAGTTATTGGAATCATCCAGGTCAGACTCAGAGAATGCCTTCGCCTTCTTGTATGAGGCAGTATGGGCCATGCCATAAAGGTTGTACAAGTGTGGCATCTCCGTCTTATTGTGATGCACCTAAAAGGGAGGAACAAAATATTAGCATGAAGAATGAATTGCATGAATCATGAAGCAAATCACATACCCAGTTTCGTCCGAACTGAAGTAAGTTGGCGCTGCCTTGATGGTGTGGCACACCAACCATTTAGCTACACCGATCCTTCGCATTCTCGTGGACGGCTCGCCAGCTTTCTGTGCACCACTCATCAACCAACGCCTCCCAACAATCCATCTTATCCGCACACCATCTCGGGGGCACCTGTAAGTTATTAGAAAGAATTTTGAGCGCTACGCCTATTAATGAAATCAAGAAAACTACGTAGAAGGACTTAAGAATAGGTAATTACCTTCATGTATTTCTCCTTCTTCAGAAACTTTCCGCGGCAGTCCTTCTTCTGCTTCTTTTACCACGCGTGGCGTAGTAATCTCGAATAGCCTGCGGCCGAGCCTCGTGGCGTAAGTTCTGTAGTAACCACCTACACTCGGCCTCGAGAACCCTGGCCGCCTCCTCCTCATATCCATCCTCACACCTATAGAAGGTATGCAATCAAACGTGGAAACACCGATTAGTACAATAATTAGCTATATTGTTAATTTTAGATTCTTTAAAACGATAATTTACCCAAAAGCTCTTGATCACCATGTCGGCCCTCGTGTGGCACAAGACACCATCTATAATCTCCTCCGGCGGGGCTTGCGCAGCCTGGTAGTGCTCCCAGGAAAATCCTAGTGTCGGAACCTGACCCTCACCAGGCAACGTGACAAACCCCGGGAAATTTGTCCGGCAAAGCACACCAAGGACGGAGTTCGCCTGCGGACTCCAAGAGGGTGTACCCATCCCCTGCAGTATGATAAGGTCAACGCATTAGATATTTGAACAAACTTGAAGGGAAAAGCTAAAAAAAGAGTAAATGTACTTACCTATCTCCTTCAGGTTTAATCACCGTCGTCTGCTCGCGGGTAGCCGGCACGACCGGGAGACGTGTACTACCACACTTGTACACGGTGGCCCCGTCCACCTGCACATCGCCCTCACTATCCGTAAGCTCATCCCCGCCCCCTGAGCCACCCGGACCCTCGGTCCAATCCGGCAACTCGGTCCGATCCGGCCAGGTCTCCCATCCGGGCCTCTCCACGTCAGGTGAAGCCTCCGGAAACGTAGTCTCGTGGGCCGAATGCACCTCGACCCAAGGCTGCGCCTGGACCGGAGTCTCATGGGACGAATGCCCGTCAACACCAGGCTCCTGGAACGGAGTCCCCGTAGCCTCCTCCGCAAACGGGTTGACCATAGTAGTCCTATGCTCGGGTGAATGAGCTGGTGGTGGTGGCGAGGACGGCTCTACAGTCCTCCTGGATCTTTCGCGGCCACCACCTCTCCCTGTACCCTTCCCCTTCTTCCCTACCCGACCAGCACCTCTCCTAGTGGGCAATGCCGCCGACGAAGAAGAACCCACGGGTGGTGTCGACAGACTGTCTTCCAAGGCTCTACGGAGAGATAGGGGTGGAAGGGAAGTACCACCCCTCGTGCGGGGCGCCTGGGAAGAACCTGTCGAGCGATCTGGACCAGCGCCCACCATCTTTCAACACATGGTGACCTGCCATGATAAAGATTAAAAGAAATTAGTACACCATAAAAAAATTGAATAACTGACATGAATAATAATATGTACATGAATAATAAAGATTAAAATATATATAATTTAAGTTGTGAATCTTACAAACTAATAATCATCATCAATAAATGCATCATCATCATCACTATCATGCATGTCTTCATGAATGACGTGCGTTCAACGGCGTGACGTTGTGAAAGGCGTTCCTTTAATTGTTGAAGCATTGACAGGTCATCCGCATGAGTAACCTCTACGAGTTCCAGGTCTTCTGGTTCTGGCTCAAGGATGGCGTCGGATTCATTGTCGCTGTCTACTTCCATGTTCTTGGTTGAAGCACGGCGGTTCTTGAAACGTTTCTTGGAAAGACGTGTTTCTTGGAAGAATTCTCCATCATATGTGTCAGGTTTAATGTGAGGTTCATAATCCTGTTCATTTGGGAGAGGTGGTCTGACATGTGGCGGCACTTCATAAACAACATACCAACCTTCCAGATTCTTATCCGTTTGGCATGCCCACGGTAGATAGAAAACTTGGGTCGCCTGTTGAGCCGTAATATAGACATCGGGAACATCTAAATGGGTGTTTGGATTGATTTCAACTAGTCCTACATGTTCATGAGTCCTTCTAGTCTTCTTCGGCTGGAACCAATAACATTTGAAGACTATGACGTTCAGTGGGTTTTCACCATAGAATTGAAGTTCACAAATTGCTTCAACTCTTCCATAATACTCGATAACACCTTCGCCGATAGCAGAGACACCACAATTTGTAGATTTCTGGTCGGGCATAGATAGCTCTTTGCCAAAGGTACGAAAGAGATACCCGTTATGTTGTATTTATCAAATGAACGGACCTTATAGTCAAAACCATTAGCGACTTGTCTCAATTCGGCGTCCATAGACTCTGAATTAGCCTACAAGTTTAATACGAAACAATTGTTGCATTAGCCGCAAGTTAGACCAAGAAATGAAATGGTCCATTATTGATAATTACCGTTTGTTTGAACCAAGAGATGAAACCGGGATAACCGCCTGCTGTCTTTGATAGAAGCTCATACTCTTCGATAAAATCATTTTCGATCACCGCTCCATCCGAGAATTTGGCGACGTAACGACTGTTTGAAATATGCAGGAATAAGAGCAGTTCAAATGAATTAGAAGTTACGGGAAAATGTGCCGGGAACTCACTCGATGTACGGCCGCACTTCTGTTAGGTTGTTGAAGATATACAACGAAATGTTCCACCATTCTTCGACATCCAACGTTATTGGTTTCGAAGCACCGGCTGGTGCGAGCTTCCCTTTGAATAGGCTGAGGTTGGACCCACCTGTTTTAGGGTCTGCATCATTGTGTCGAGGCTTCGGATTATGCAAATGATGATTTTTGGCTTCGTAGTGTGCTGTCACAAAGTTTGCCACCTCCTTAGTAATGAATGCCTCAGCCATCGATGCTTCAATTCTATGCTTATTTTTACATTTAGCTTGAAGGGTCTTCTGCATCCTCTCACTTGCATAGCACCAACGATCTTGCACGGGCCCACCCAATCTTACCTCGGTCGGTAGATGTAAAATCAAATGCTGCATTGGATTAAAGAAGCCCGGTGGAAAGATCTTCTCTAACTTGCACAACAACTCCGGTGCAAACTCCTCCATGTCTTCTACCACGCTAGGCGAGAATTCTTTCGCCCAAAGAACACGGAAGAAATAGCTCAGCTCCGCCAGTACTAGCCATTCATCCTTAGGAATAAAGCCACGTAACATCACCGGCATTACCTGCTCTAGCCATATGTGCCAATCATGACTCTTGAGACCAAAGATTTTTAATTTTTCAAGACTCTCTCCCCTCTTTAGATTCGTTGCACACCCATCGGGGAACATCAAGTGCATTTTGACCCACAAGACAATTTCCCTCATAGCTGGCGTTCCAAGATTGAACTAGGCCTTTGGCTTCGACCACTTCTTCTTTCCTTTGCCTTCTCTCATGTTTTGTAACGGTCTATGACATAGTGCCTCTTGATCGACTCTAGCCTTAGTATTATCCTTTGTCTTCCCATCTATGTCGAACAATGTACCAAAAATAGCCTCTCTGATATTCTTTTCAGTGTGCATCATGTCGATATTGTGTGGAAGAAGGAGGTCTTTGAAGTAAGGCAGATCCCAGAAGCATGGCTTGTGAGTCCAGGAGTGTTTTGAATTATACCCCTTGAAATACCCTGGACGCTCTTGATCATGGTCAAGGGCGTTTAACTGATCCAGGATCTGTTGGCCTGTGAACGCAGGTGGTGCCAAGTTTTTGACAACTTTACCTTTGGTAAAGTTCTTCTTGTCTTTTGTGAACTGATGGACAGGATCCAGGAACTATCTATGCAAGTCAAAGCAAGAATACTTCCGACCCTCCTGCAACCAATGAAACTGAAGAGCTGCCTTGCATTGGGGGCACGGGAACCTTCCATGCACACACCATCTAGAGAATAGCGCATACGCTGGCAAGTCATGCATCGAGTACATGTACCACACATGCATTTTGAAGTTTTATTTTCTTGCGGCATCGTATGTCTTGACCCCATTATCCCAAGCTTCTTCCAGTTCATCCTTAAGCGGTTGCAGGTACACATTCATATTCTTCCCCGGATAATTGGGCCCTGGAATTATCAACGTCAGAAATATGTTCTTTCTTTGTATAATCTGCCCGGGGGGGAGATTGAGTGGAATGACAAATACAGGCCAACAATTGTATTGGGTTGTCGTCATGCCGAAGGGACTAAAACCATCTGTGGCAACGCAGACTCGAGGATTCCTTGGATCTGCCGCTTTATCCTGATGCAACCCATCAAAATGTTTCCACGCTTCCCCATCCGATGTGTGTACCACCATCTTATTCCCATCCGCATCTAGTTCGGTTCTTTTGCCCAATTTGTGCCATGTCATCTGTCTGGCTGTCTCTTCGACCATGAAAAGACATTGAAGTCTTGGTACGATTGGCATATACCGAAGAACACTAACTGCGATTTTGGTCCGCCTCTTCTCACCCATACCGTTGTCTACCATAAGATACCTGCAAGACTCGCAATTGGGACAATAGTCCAAGTGTGCATACTCCTTCCTAAATTAGACACATCCTTTCTCACATGCATCTATCTTCTCATAGGGTATCTTAAGTACACAAAGTATTTTGTCCAACTGGTACAGGTTTGCAGTCATGACATGGCCTTTGGGTAGGAAGCGTCCAAATAGTGTCATCATCGCGTCGTAGCATTCTCTTCCCAAGTTGAACCGAGCCTTCAGAGCCATTACTTGTGCAATTGCATCCAGCTGACAGAGCTCAGTGTGCTCATGGAGAGGACGTTTTGAAGACTCCAACATTTCATAAAAGGCCTTTGCAGATTCATCCATCTCATCTTCCGAATCCCGAGCATCATCAAAGTCTTGCACCATGTCTTCGATCCCGGTACCATGCTCGTCCGTGCGATGACGGACCACCTCATCTCTTGTGCGTTGTATAGACTCACCATGAAATGTCCACACCATATAATTAGGCTTAAAACCCCTCCTCTGCGGGTATTTAATCATTACAGCCTCTGTCGTCTTTTTATAGTTGTCGCATCCAGGACAGGGGCAATAGTTTCTTTCCTGGACATTTGCGAACGCGGCTTTCACAAATTCCTTTGTTTTTACAAACCATTCTTTCATCATCTCTTTCTGACTAGGGTGACCGGTATACATCCACGCACGATCACTCATCTTGCCTAGCTACTAAAGACAGAAGAAATATATTTATATGTAATTTAGCATTTATATTCATCGGTTAATCAGGTTCGCCATTTTTATTACGTCCAAGCAACCTACACTCTAATAGGTAAAGATATGTCCTAATCCCACCCGAGTATGTGTAGATTGGGTTTGTTTTCCCATGCTCTGCTCCGGATCCAACGCAAAATTTCGGCAGCACCTCCCCGCTGTTCTCCTGATACACGTCTCCGCAATAAACAGAGAGGATGTGCATCCGGAGAACAACACGGAGGCACTGATGAAATTCCGGATCGGATCCAGAGCACAGCATACGGGAAAACGAACCCAATCTACACATACTCGGGCTGTCCATGGATAATGTTGGACAATTCGAAAGGATGGCGGTTATAAATATGCAAAGACATGCATATTTATATATGTCGCCCTTTCGAACGGGAGACGCATACTGGTCACGCATACTGATAAATTAATTTAATTACTTAAATCTAGATAGTTTCATTTGGAAACCGAGCCACAGTAAATGAAGGGGTGGTGAGGAGATGAAATTTGTACTGACCCACGAATGCAGGGGCGGAACTCGTACAACGCACGGGAGGTCTTCGCACAACAGACCTCACAGCGACGAGACAACTATCACATGTAGATCCACCCGATCAACACAAATATTCTAGTTATGTCATTTTAGAGGAAAACATGTTAAGAACATAATATTCATAAGCTAACCAAGGTTTTTATGCCATTTTGTAGCTAAATGGGCTAATTATATCATTGTTGGGAAAAATAAGGTCAGGAGAATAAGATAGAGGAGAAGAAAGAGGAGGAGGAGGAGAAGAAGAAGAAATCAAGAAGAAGGACAAGGAGGAGGAGGAGAAGGAGGAGAAGAAGGAGGAGGAGAAGGTATTCTTCTTCTGTTCTTCTCTTCTTCTTCTGATCTTCTTCTTTTCTTCTTCTCCTTCTTATTTTTGTCTCCTCCTCCTCCTCTTCTTCTTCTTCTTCTTCTTCTTCTTCTTCTGCTCCTCCTCCTCCTCTTCTCCTCTTCTCCTCCTCCTCCTCTTCTTCTTCTTTCTATTCTTTCTATTAAGCTAACTAACTAACTAACCAAACTAACCAACCTAACTAAACCTATCGCTAAACCTAGATAGCACTAAACAGCAAAAAAATAACAAAAACAGAATCTACCACTACAACAAAAACATAATCTACCACTAAGTAACTAAAAAAGAATCTAGCTACCACTAAATACCAAACAATAAAAAATCAACTTCTTTTTCTTTTTTCTCTTCTTCTCCTTCTTAGTTTTTTCTTATTCTCTTCTTCTCTTCTGCTTCTCTTCTTCTTTACTTCTTCTCCTTCTTATTTTTTTCTTCTCTTCTTGTTCTTCTTGTTCTTCTTCTTCTTCTTCTCCTTCTTATTTGTTTCTTCTCCTCTTCTTCTTCTTCTTCTTATTCTTCTTCTCCTTCTTATTTGTTTCTTCTCCTCTTCTTCTTCTTCTTCTTCTTCTTCTTCTTCTATTTCTTCTCCTCCTCCTCCTCCTACTCCTCTTCTTCTTCTCCTCTTCTCGTCCTCCTCCTCCTCCTCCTCTTCTCTTCTTCTCCTTCTCCACCTAACTAACCAAGCTAACTAACTAACCTAACTAAAACTACTAACCTAACTAAATCTACCACTAAAACTACTAACAATAACAACTACTAAAACTACTAAAACTACTAAAAAATAAAACTACTAAAAAATAATGCGGATGGGGGGGTGGGGGTGGGGGTGTGGGAGCTCACCGGGAGGGGCGGCTGTGGAGGGGTCGGGGTGGCGGGGCGGCGCCGGGGGCACCAGGGGCGGCGGCGCGACGGTGGTGAGGCAGCGGCAGTGGGGGCGAGGTGGGCGGAGAGAGAGAGGGGCGGCGGCGGGGCGACAGCAGCGACAGCGGCGGCGGTGGGGGCGACAGGGGCGACGGCGGGGCCGAAAGGGGCGGCGGCGCGACGGGGGCGGTGGTGCGACAGTGGTGGCGGCGGCCGTTACAGAGAGAGGGGCGCGCGGGGTGGGGAGAGAGAGAGAGAGGGGCGCGCGGGGTGGGGAGAGAGAGAGAGGGGCGCACGGGGTGACCGTTATAGAGAGAGAGAGAGGGGTCGGGTGGGGGGAAGGATCCGTTAACGGAGTTAGCGCGTTGCCGTCTGTCGGCGGACGGCAAAGAGTGTAGACTCTTTGTCGTCTGCCTCCGGACTCTTTGTCGTCCGCTAGCAGAAGACAAAGGTCTCACTCCAGTTTGACCTAGCCACCCCACGGTCAAGTGGGCCCATCTATATCTTTGCGGTCTGCCTCCGGACACTTTGCCGTTCGCGAGCAGATGACAAAGATGTGAAAGATGGTAAAAACACTTTATGCCATCAACCTGTGCTTTGCCGTTGGTTTTGCTGAAGCTGACGGCAAAGACACTCTTTGCCATCAGCTAGCATACGGGAAAGACTAGGAAGATGGCAAAAAACTGTTTTCCAGTAGTGTTTGTCCATGGTTTCTACAAATATTACAACCTGACAATATACAAACATGAGAGATGGATTAGTGTGTCAAACATGGACTTAATATCACAACAAGGAATCATATGCATATGAGCAATGGATTAGTGGCAAACATCATGCGAAGTTGACAAGTTTTATAACATTCAGTTTCAACTGATCGTCGAGGACTACTCCCCCTCATGTCGAAGTTATGCCGAAATTATTGGGGTTATGTTTTAACAACCCCCTCCCACTCATGTAGAAGTCAATGAACAACATGTAAATTTCTAAGTCATTGCTAAAATTTCATATATGCTTCATTTCTATGAAGATCAATTATCCAATATAGGGTTTAGGGTGGTAGAAATCAGAGGGTACTTTCGGGAGAGCATATTTTCGGGGTAGCGTGCACTGATAATATTCAACAAAACAAGTACAATCGCATTGATCTAGGCGTTGTATGCACATTTTGCAATATTGCATCGGTTCCTATAAGCACATGCACTAAGATCTGGACCGGTTGAATGTGTGGATGTCTCATTGTGCAGAATGTACTTAAATCAGATCTCTAAAATGTGTACAGTGCGAGATTATAACTTGGTTAGTCCGAAACCCTTTATTATATAACAATAACATCCAACGAGTGACTGTGGTGCATTTGTTTTCCAGTGCGTGCGGTGACGTCCAACAATAATATCTTATACCAACACACTAATCTAGGTGTTTTTTTAGGGGCACTGATCTAGGTGTTGGATGCACTGTAACACCCCAAATTTCCAATTTAGACTATTATACATTAGATCATCAATGCATATCATATTTTATTTCATTCTAGGTTGATCCTAGAAATTCTGCGCAACTCAAGGACCCACGGAGAGAGTTGGGGATTTCGTTATTCTCATATTTGAGCTGTCAGAACTTTTGAAAAGAGGATCAATTGGTTTTAATTATTTTCTCTTCGAATATTTCTAAATATGAAATAAAAGAGAGGGGATAAAATGACTTCCCCAAAATAAAATAAATATTGGAGGAAAAATATTAAAAATCAAATAAGAATTTTATTTGGAGTTTTATTGCTATTTTATTTGAATTAGGAAAAAAATACGTTTTCAAAATTGCATTAGGGGCCCAAATAAATTTTCACCGTGTCGGCTATATTTTTAGAGGACGGGGAAAATTTATTTCAGGATTTTTGGAGCCCGTTTAGTATTTCTTTTATTTTGTTTTCTGCGTGATGGAATTTAAAAAAAAAATCAAACCGACCTACCGGGCCGTGTCCGTCCATGACTCTGACCCGGCCAGGCCTTTATAAGCCGCCAGCCCACGCCACCTCGAAACCCTAGCCGACCCCGCTGCCAGCCGCCGCGCCGCCGCCGCCCGTCATCACGCCGCCGCGGCCCCGAGGTAGCCGCGGCCGGTTTTCGCAAGAAAACCATTGGTTTTTTTTAAAATAAAATCCCTAGGTTTATTTTTTTTAGATCGCTTTTATTCCCGGTTTAGTTAAATAGCGGATGTTCGTCCGTACGTTTGTTTTAACGAACGAAGTTCACCCGTTAGCCGCAGACAACGAACGATCGTTCGTTAGCCTGTTCGTCAGTTCTCTTCTTCCAGGGTTTTTCCGTGATTATTTTCGATCGTGATTTCTGCCCTGATCTTCATTTTTAGTTTATCTTTTCGCTCGTTTATCGGATTCAGGCAATTCAAGCGCCTAGATCTTTGTCTCGAAGCCCTCTTTCTGTTTAACCAACTTGAACAAGATTTTTGTCTTGAAAAATTTGACTCTAGTCCAAATTAGTAAACGGATCTTGTTTCTTTTGTAGTTTGAGTTTCGTTGCTTCGTTTGTTTTGATTCTTTTTGAAAACCAGAATTCTTCAGTTGAACTTCCTGGTTAGATCTCTTATTTGAATTTTACCCGTGCTTATACTTTGAGTGCTTATGTATGTTATTGTTTGGTTGCGATAGAGTACCCGGAGTGCGAAGCCTGCTACTACGAGTCTCTAGGTTTTGCGGATCATCAGCAAGGCAAGTAAAACTTTGATCATACCCCTTTATTACCCAGTTTTTATTGCATTAGACCAACCCTCAAACATTGCATGGTTAGGATTTGATTAACATGTGGGTTTTGGGAAGTAGATGATGAGGTAGAACCTATTGTCCTATTCCTTATCAAACCTTTGGGAGTTACTTCTACGTTATGCTTATATTGCTATGATATGCTCATAGACGTGGATTGGGTGAGTGTATCCATGACAGATGTGAGTATGTTAATCAATGGTTAAGTTACGGTGGCTACTTAAATACACATCTGGGTGAATTGTTTGAGGCACTGTGGAGTATCAAGTGGTTGTCAGGGCACCTGGAGAAATCCAGCGTGGTCCTAGGATATCTCGGAGTAACCGTGTGATCATCCTACGGTCCACCACCCAGGCTCAAAGGGATCATAAGATTATTCATACTAGAAACTTCCGTGTGCAGCCACAAGCCAATATGGGCTCTGGCATGGTTGAGTAAGTTGCGTGAAGCTCTTGAAGAGGTAGACTAGCAGATGTAGTGGGTTGTAGGTGGTACTGTCTATCCACAGTAGAGAGTAAATGCTTCAGAAAGACTGTGTCTCGAATCTTCGACCATGGATGTATTCGAGTCTTGTGGGGAAAAGTGCGCAAACCTTTGCAGAGTGTACAGACTAATCATGGTTAGCCGTGTCCCCGGTTCTGGACATCTTGAGTATCTGGTTCTTGGATTATCATGTTGATCTCATCACTCTAAATTAATTTGTTTGGTTTAATGATGATGTGTAATTGGGGATTGAGTTGGAGGAACCTTCTCAATGTTTAACAACCAGCATGATAGTTAAATAAAATTTATTCCTTTGTTGTAGGAAAAAGATTGGCTTTATGCAAAACTGTTAACCATAGAGCTTTCCACCAGCCATTATGCATGTAGATATAGCATTTCATTCTGTTAATTACTCTATGTGTTACATTGCTAGCATATTCCATGTGCTGACCCATTTCGGGCTGCAACTTTTCATGTTGCAGACTTTTCAGACGACGAGTAAGGTGCCATAGGTTGTTGTCTTTCACTCAGTTATGCCGTTGGAGTTGATGGACTCACTTTATCTTCCAAGCCTTCCACTGTTATCGTTTTTAGATGGCATTAAGCCATATTATTGTAATAAATTCTCTTTTGAGACATTCGATGTAATGAGTGTGTGATTGAAACTCTGTTATAAATCCTCAAGTACTGTGTGTGTCAACATTACCGATCCAGGGATGACACTGATGCACAGAGGCTAGACTGTTTGAGGTCTGGTCGCTACAAGATGGTTTCAGAGCACACGCTTACTGTTGGACACAACTACTAAGAAAAAACCATATGTCACTCCTCTCTTCCCATTTCTGACTCCTCTCCCATTTCTACTCTATAGGATGGCGGATGCAAAGAACAAGTTCACACAACCGGATGAAGATACACCTTTTGGAAGACACTTGAAGGAAGTTACTAGGTACCTGAACATCGGAATACCAAGCTTCACCGGGACCTCCATCGCCACTTTACCAGTAGAGGAGCGTTGGATGATTCGAGTTCAAATTCCAGGAAGGAAGTTCATGCCAGTCACTGAGCCCATAGAGTTTTCCTTTGATGCACCAACCTGGAGTCCAGGAAAGAGCATGACAACCCACGTCACCATGGGACGCATTGGAGAAGTTTACCATATGGATCTCAAGGATACTATCTGCCAGATTTGTGGGCGCCGAGACAAGCAATGGGAGATGATCAGCCCCAGGAGGGACATGTCCATTGCAGGTTTCATGCAGGAGTTAAACCAACACATTCGATGCTAGGAGAACCAGATGTGCGCACGCATGATAGATCTGAAGAAGGGAATGACCAGGATCACGGAGCTGGAGGAAGAACTCAAGTATACACGCGATGGATACGAGGAGGAGATGACGATGATTCCACTTGTCCGGAGAACTACATCATCATCGACGACACCGACTCAGACCCTGACGATAGCGATGATGACTATTTTGATGAAGCTGGAGCAGATATCATGGAGACTTCCACCGATCAAAACTTCTAGTCGACCACCATATCAGTAGTAGTATTTCCCCATGTATATAGTATAGTCCGAGCACTTTTGTAACGATAGTTAGATCATTGTATGCCCTTGTTTGAATTGATTGAAGTGATATGATTGTGTTTATTCTTTCTGCATATGGGTAGTGTTTTTTCCCTTTAGACCTCATTCTATTCTGTTTTCTCACCTTTTCTAAACCCATCAGATGCCTCCGAGACGTGACCCTGGATTTGCTTTTCCGCCGGAGTTCACTCACTTGATCCAGCAGCAGAATACCCTGATGCAGCTACTAGTCCAGAATCAGAACCAGGGGAACAACAACAACAACCCACCACCACCACCACCTGTTGATCACGTAGCCCGTTTTCTAAGGCTAAATCCACTGGTGTTCTCCAGTAGCACCGAGCCGATTGTTGCAGATGATTGGCTCCACAAGATTGGAAGAGAGCTGACCACTGCAGGATGCATAGATGCAGAGAGAGTGCGTTTTGCCGCACATTAGCTAGATGGACCCGCAACTTCATGGTGGGAGAATTTCACAGTCAGTTACCCCATCTACACTGTCACATGGGACTAGTTTCAGTAGGCCTTTTGCACCGCCCATGTTTCAGCAGGAGCTATGGCCATGAAGAAGCGCGAGTTTCGCAACTTGCACCAAGGAGGACGCACAGTGAGCCAGTATGTGGATGAATTTAGTAAATTAGCATGTTATGCCCCGGATGACGTCGCTACAGATGCCGCTAAGCAGGAGAAGTTCTTGGAAGGACTGAATGATGAGCAGAGCATGCAGTTGATGGTGGCAACCTTCAACAACCACCAGGAGTTGGTAGATAGAGCTCTCATAATTGAAGGGAAACATCAGCAGATTGACAACCGCGAGAGGAAGTATGGACAAGGGAATTACAATTCAGGAGCTCAGTAGAGGCCCCGTTTTACCCCGAACTCGGGAGGACACCATAACAATGGAGGCCATCATTCCAATGGAGGGAGTTCGCATAATCATAGTGGCCCCAAGAATGGGAATGGGAATGGAGGAAGCAACGGACAGAACCATTCCAACCCACCAACGCCCGCTGATACGTCCATTTTGCATCATGCTTTCATGTTGATATTTATCGCTTTATGGACTGTTATTATACTTTTTGGTACCATACTTATGCATTTTCTCTCTTATTTTGCAAGGTTTATTTGAAGAGGGAGCATACCGGCAGCCGTGGACTCGAAAAGGAGCAAGTCTGAGTCCTCTATTCTGCGCAACTCCAAATGCCCTGAAAATCAACGTGGAATTTTTTGGGAATATATAAAAAATACTGGGTGAAAGAAGTGCCAGAGGGGAGCTGCCAGGGGCCCACAAGCCTGGTGGCCGCGGCCTGCCCCCCTGGCCGCGGCAACAGGGCTTGTGGGCACCCTGGTGGCCCACTGCCCCCCCTCTTCTGCTATATGAAGGGTTTCGTCCGAAAAAATGAGGGTGGAGCTTTTTCGTGGATTCACCGCCGCCACGAGGGGAACTTGAGCAGAACCAATCTAGAGCTCCGGCACGACGATCCTGCCGGGGAAACTTCCCTCCCGGACGGGGAAATCGTCGCCATCGTCATGACCAACACTCCTCTCATGGGAGGGGACTCGTCACCATCAACATCTTCATCAACACCACCTCATCTCCAAACCCTAGTTCATCTC
Source organism: Hordeum vulgare subsp. vulgare (assembly GCF_904849725.1). NCBI lineage: Eukaryota > Viridiplantae > Streptophyta > Magnoliopsida > Poales > Poaceae > Hordeum > Hordeum vulgare. The sequence continues at coordinate 543,417,509 of NC_058524.1, read as the reverse complement.
TTGTAACCAATCTCCGTCTCGCGACTCCGATTGGTACTTGTAATGTTGCTACTAGTGTTGATTACTCTTTGTAGTTGATGCTAGTTGGATTACTTGGTGGAAGAGTTTATGTTCAGATCCTTGATGCTACTCATTACACCTCTGATCATGATTATGATTATGCTTTGTGAGTAGTTACTTTTGTTCCTGAGGACATGGGATAAGTCATGCTAATAATAGTCATGTGAATTTTGTATTCGTTCGGTATTTTGGTATGTTGTATGTTGTTTTTCCTCTAGTGGTGTTATGTGAACGTCGACTACATAACACTTCACCATTATTTGGGCCTAGAGGAAGGCATTGGGGAGTAGTAAGTAGATGATGGCTTGCTAGAGTGACAGAAGCTTAAACCCTAGTCTATGCGTTGCTTCGTAAGGGGCTGATTTGGATCCACTAGTTTAATGCTATGGTTAGACGTTGTCTTAATTCTTCTTTCGTGGTTGCGGATGCTTGCGAGAGGGGTTAATCATAAGTGGGATTCTTGTCCAAGTAAGGGCAGTACCCAAGCGCCGGTCCACCCACATATCAAACTATCAAAGTAACGAATGTGAATCATATGAACTTGATGAAACTAGCATGACAGAAATTCCCGTGTGTCCTCGGGAGTGTTTTTCCTCCTATAAGACTTTGTTCATGCTTGTCCCTTGCTACAAAAGGGATTGGGCCACTTTGCTGCACCTTTGCTACTACTTGTTACTTGTTACTTTTCACCTGCTACGTTTCACTTCACTACACCATCACTTGTTACCGCTACTTTCAGTGCTTGCAGTTATTACCTTGCTGGAAACCGTTTATCAGAGCCTTCTGCTCCTCGTTGGGTTCGACACTCTTACTTATCGAAAGGACTACGATTGATCCCCTATACTTGTGGGTCATCAAGACTCTTTTCTGGCGTCGTTGCCGGGGAGTGAAGCGCCTTTGGTAAGTGGAATTTGGTAAGGAAACATTTATATACTGTGCTGAAATGTATTGCCACTTGTCACTATGGAAACTGTTCCTTTGAGGAATTTGTTCGGGGTATCTTCACCACGAACGGAAGCACGAGGAGTTGCTCCTCAACCTAAGGTACCTACTGAAAATATCTTTTATGAATTTCCTTTGGGTATGCTTGAGAAACTGTTGGCTAATCCTTTTACAGGAGATGGATCTTCACATCCAGACTTGCATCTAGTCTATGTAGATGAAGTTTGTGGTTTATTTAACCTTGCAGGTTTGCCCGAGAATGAGGTAAATAGGAAAGTCTTTCCTTTATCTTTGAAGGATAAGGCGTTGACATGGTACAGGCTATGTGATGATACTGGATCATGGGACTACAATCGATTGAAATTGGAATTTCATCAAAAGTTTTATCCTATGCATTTAGTACATCGTGATCAGAATTATATTTATAACTTTTGGCCTCCTAACAGGGAAAACATAGCTCAAGCTTGGGGGAGGCTTAAATCAATGCTATATTCATGCCCCAATCATGAGCTCTCGAGAGAAATTATCACTCAAAACTTTTATGCTCGGCTTTCTCATGAAGATCGTACCATGCTTGACACTTCTTGTACTGGTTCTTTTATGAAGAAGGATATTGACCACAAGTGGAATTTATTGGAAAGAATCAAACGTAACTCTGAAGATTGGGATCTTGAAGAAGGTAAGGAGTCAAGTATGAATTTCCAGTTTGATTGCGTTAAATCTTTTGTTGAAACAAACACTTCTAGATATTTTAGCGCTAAGTATGGACTTGACTCTGAGATAGTAGCTTCTCTATGTGAATCTTTTGCTGCTCATATTGATCTTCCCAAAGAGAAGTGGTTTAAGTACCATCCTCCTATAGAAGTCAACATAGTTAAACCCAGTCTAGTTGAAGAGAAAGTCATTGCCTATAATGATCCTATTGTTCCTTGTGCCTACACTGAGAAACCACCTTACCCTGATAGGAAAAAGGATTATTCTAAAGCTCCAATTGTGATACGTAGGGGTTACATTAGACCACTTGCACCCCCCTGAGGAAATTAGAGTTGAACCTAGTGTTGCTATTATCAAAGATCTCTTAGCCGAAGACATAGACGGGCATGTTATCAAATTCTGTGAGGACTCTGCTAGAATTGCTAAACCTCACGCGAAAGACAAATACGGACCTGTAGTTGGCCTGCCCGTTGTTTCTGTCAAGATAGGGGATCACTGTTATCATGGTTTATGTGATAAGGGTGCTAGTGTTAGTGCAATACCCCGGTCCCTTTATGATGAAATCAAAGATGAGATTGCCCCTGCTGAGTTAGAATCCATTGATGTCACTATTACAATAGCTAATAGAGACACTATCTGCCATGTGGGAATTGTGAGAGACGTAGACGTCCTGTGTGGTAAGACGAAGTACCTACTCATTTCCTCGTCCTTGCTACTGCACAAGATAGCTTTTGTCCCATCATATTTGGTAGACCCTTTCTCAACACTGCCAATGCTCATATTGGTTGTGTTAAACAGACTGTCACTGTTAGTTTCGAGGATGTGTCTCATGAATTTAACTTCTCCAAGTTTGGAAGACAACCCCATGAAAAAGAGTCGTCTGGTAGGGATGAAATCATTGCTCTTGCCTCTATTGTCGTGCCTCCTACGGATCCTTTAGAGAAATATCTGCTTGAGCATGACAATGATATGCATATGGATGAAAGAGATGAGATAGATAAAACTGTTTTAGAACAATATCCTATTCTTAAGAATAATCTATGTGTTGAACTGCTTGGGGATCCTCCCCCACCAAAGGGTGATCCTGTGTTTGAGTTAAAACAGTTACCAGATACACTTAAGTATGCCTATCTTGATGAGAAGGAGATATATCTTGTTATTATTAGTGCTCACCTCTCGAATCACGAAGAGAAGAAGTTATTAAAAACTTTGAGGAAGCACCGTGCTGCTATTGGATATACTCTTGATGATCTTAAGGGTATTAGTCCCACTCTATGTCAGCACAAGATTAAAACCGATCCTGATTCTAAGCCAGTCGCTGATAATCAACGGAGGTTAAATCCTAGGATGAAAGAGGTCGTGAGAAAAGAAATATTAAAGCTTCTGGAAGCAGGAATCATTTATCCTCTTGCTCATAGTGATTGGGTAAGTCCAGTACATTGCGTACCTAAGAACGGAGGTATCACCGTCGTTCCTAATGATAAGAATGAACTAATCCCACAGAGGATTATTACTGGCTATAGGATGGTGATAGACTTCCGGAAACTGAACAAGGCAACCAGGAAAGACCATTATCCTTTGCCGTTTATCGACCAAATGCTAGAAAGGCTATCTAAACACACACACTTCTGCTTTCTAGAGGGTTATTCAGGTTTCTCGCAAATACCTGTTGCACAGTCTGATCAGGAGAAAACCACTTTCACCTTCCCTTTCGGTACCTTTGCTTATAGACGTATGCCTTTTGGCTTACGCAATGCACCTGCCACCTTTCAAAGATGTATGATGGCTATATTCTCTGACTTCTGTGAATAGATTGTTGAGGTTTTCGTGGATGATTTCTCGGTTTACGGTCCTTCCTTTGACGATTGCCTCAACAACCTTGATCGAGTCTTACAGAGATGCAAAGATACCAACTTCATCTTGAACTGGGAGAAGTGCCACTTCATGGTTAATGAAGGCATCATCTTAGGACCAAAAATCACCGAGAAAGGCATTGAAGTTGATAAGGCTAAGGTTGATGCAATTGAGAAAATGCCTTGCCCCACAGATATCAGTGGTATACGAAGTTTCCTAGGTCATGATGGTTTCTATAGAAGGTTCATTAAAGACTTCTCTAAGATTTCTAGGCCTCTTACCAACCTCTTGCAGAAGGATGTTCCTTTTGTTTTTGATCAGGATTGTGAGGAAGCTTTCGAAATACTTAAGAAGGCCTTGATAACCGCACCTATTGTTCAACCACCTGATTGGAACTTGCCCTTTGAAATCATGTGCGATGCTAGTGATTATGCTGTTGGTGTTATTCTAGGACAAAGAGTTGACAAGAAGTTGAATGTTATTCACTACGCTAGTAAAACTCTAGACAGTGCCCAAAGAAACTATGCCACTACGGAGAAGGAATTTTTGGCAGTCGTGTTTGCATGTGAAAAGTTCAGATAAGTCACTATTCACTCTGATCATGCTGCTATTAAGTACCTTATGGAGAAGAAGGACGCTAAACCTAGGCTAATCAGATGGGTTCTCCTGCTACAGGGATTTGATTTGCACGTTGTTGACCGAAAGGGTGCTGATAACCCTGTAGCAGATAACTTGTCCAGGCTAGAGAATGTCCTTGATGACCCACGACCTATTGATGACAGCTTTCCTGATGAGCAATTGAATGTCATCCGTACTTCACATAGTGCACCGTGGTATGCTGATTACGCAAACTATATCGTAGCCCAATACATACCTCCCAGTTTCCCATACCAGCAAAAGAAGAAATTCTTCTTTCACTTGAGACATTACTTTTGGGATGATCCTCAACTTTATAAGGAAGGAGTAGATGGTGTTATTAGACGTTGTGTACCTGAACATGAACAGAGACTGATCCTACAGAAGTGTCACTCAGAGGCCTACGGAGGACACCATGCGGGAGATAGAACTGCACACAAGGTATTGCAATCAGGTTTCTATTGGCCCACTCTCTTCAAGGATGCCCGTAAGTTTGTCTTGTCTTGTGACGATTGTCAAAGAATAGGGAACATCAGTAAACGTCAGGAAATGCCTATGAACTATTCGCTTGTCATTGAACCATTTGATGTCTGGGGCTTTGATTATATGGGACCCTTCTCGAGTTCCAATGGGTACACTCACATCTTAGTTGCTGTTGATTACGTCACTAAGTGGGTAGAAGCTATCCCCACTAGAAATCACTACTGGAATCCAGTAATTTGCCATCAGCCAGTTCTTTGTCGTCTGCTGGCTGATGGCAAAGAAGATCTTTGCCGTCAACTAACCTAAAGCGGACGGTAAAGGGCTCACTAATGGTAAACAGAATGTTTGCCATCGGCCAGGGCTTTGCCGTCTTCCTGCGGACGGCAAAGAGACCTAGGGCAGACAGCAAAGAGGGCAGATGGGTCCCACTAGACCTTGGGCCTGGCCAGGTCCAACGGACGGGCTCTTTGCCGTCCGCCTAGCCTTTGCCATCCGCCATGGGGCCCTTTGTCGTCCGGGGGCAGACGGCAAAGCTGACGTCCCTATAACGGCCGTCTCCCCCTAGCTCCTCGCTCCACTACCCCACTCCCCACTCTGTCTCTCTCTCTCCACCACGCCTCCCTCCTGCACCACCGGCGGACGGCCACCCCTGCGCCGCCCCCTACGCCGACCCCTGCGCTACCCCCTGCGCCGCCCCCTCCCCTCACCTGCCCCGGCGCCGCCCACTCCCCTCACCGGCTCCCTACGCCACCCCCTGCGCCGCCCCGTCCCCTCACCTGCCCCGGCGCCGCCCCTCCCCTCACCGGCTCCCTCCGTAGGCCCCTCCCCTCACCGGTTCCCGGTGACGCCCCTCCCTCACCGGCCGTCCCCAACTTCGGTGAGTGCCTCCGGTACCCTATTTTTTCAGTTTTTTTCTTTTAAATTAGATAGTTAATTTAGATAGTTAGTTTATTAGGTTACTACTAGTTTATAATAATTCGGTTAGTGCAAGATGAGAAGAAAATGAAGAAGAAGAGGAGGAGGAGAAGAAGAAAATAAGAAGAAGAAGAAGAAGAGGAATAAAAGGAAGAAGAAGAAGAAGAAGAAGAAGAGAAAGAAGAAGAAAAAGAAAAAGAGAAGAGTAGAAGAAGAGTAGTAGAGGAGAGGAGGAGGAGAAGAAGAAGAAGAAGAAGAGGAGGAGGAGGAGAAGAAAGAAGAGGAGAAAGGAAAAGAAGGAGCTATATTTTAGTTACTTAGTGATATAGATTCTGTTTTTGTTATTTTTTTGCTGGTTAGTGCTATATAGGTTTAGCGATAGGTTTAGTTAGCTTGGTTAGTTAGGTTAGTTAGTTCGTTAGCTTAATAGAAAGAAGAGGAAGAAGAAGAATAGGAGGTGGAGGAGGAGAGGAGAAGAGGAGGAGGAGGAGGAGGAGGAGGAGGAGAAGAAGAAGAAGAAGAAGAAGAAGAAGAAGAGAAGACAATAATAAGGAGAAGAAGAAAAGAAGAAGAGAAGAAGAAGAAGAGAAGAAGAAGAAGAGAAGAAGAGAAGAAGACATAATTAGCCCATTTAGCTCCAAAATGACATAATAAGCTCAAAATGGCAAAAGAACCTTGGTTAGCTCATGAATATTATATTCTTAGCTTGTTTTCCTCTAAAATGGCATAATTATCCCATATAGCTCCAAAAAGACATAATTAGATCATTTAGCTCCAACAAGAGGAGAAGAGGAGAAGAAATAGGAAAAAGGAAAAAAAGAAGAAGAGAAGAAGAGAAGAAAAATACCTTCTCCTCCTTCTCCTTCTTCTCCTCCTCCTCCATCTCCTCCTTCTTCTTGATTTCTTGTTCTTCTCCTCCTCCTCCTCATTCTTCTCCTCTTTCATATTATCCTTGCTTTAATTTCCCCAACAATGACATAATTAGCCCATTTAGCTCCAAAATGCCATATTAACCTCAAAATGGCATAAGAACCTTGGTTAGCTCATGAATATTATATACTTAGCTTGTTTTCCTCTAAAATGATATAATTGGAATATTTGTGTTGATCGGGTGGATTTACAAGTGACAGTTGTCTCGTCGCTGTGAGGTCTGCTGTGCGAAGACCTGCCCGTGCGTTGTACGAGCTCCGCCCCTGCATTCGTGGGTCAGTACAAATTTCATCTCCTCCCCGCCCCTTCATTTACTGTGGCTCGGTTTCTGGATGAAACTTTCTAGATTTAGGTAATTCAATTAATTTATCAGTATGTGTGACCAGTATGCGTCTCCCGTTCGAAACGGCGACATCTATAAATATGCATGTCTTTGCATATTTATAACTGCCATCCTTTCGAATTGTCGAACATTATCCATGGACAGCCCGAGTATGTGTAGATTGGGTTCGTTTTCCCGTATGTTGTGCTCTGGATCCGATGCGGAATTTCGTCAGTGCCTCCCTGTTGTTCCCCGAATGCACATCCTCTCTGTTTATTGCGGAGACGTGTATCAGGAGAATAGTGGGGAGGTGCTGCCGAAATTTTGCGTTGGATCCAGAGGAGAGCATGGGAAAACGAACCCAATCTACCCATACTCGGGTGGGATTAGGACCTATCTTTACCTATTAGCGTGTAGGTTGCCTGGACATAATAAAAATGGCGAACCTGATTAACCGATGAATATAAATGCTAAATTATATATAAATATATTTCTTCTGTCTTTAGTAGCTACGCAAGATGAGTGATCGTGCGTGGATGTATACCGGTCACCCTAGTCAAAAAGAGATGACGAAAGAATGGTTTGTAAAAACAAAGGAATTTGTGAAAGCCGCATTCGAAAATGGCCAGGAAAGAAACTATTGCCCCTATCCTAGATGCGACAACTATAAAAAGGAGACAGAGGCTGTAATGATTAAACACCTGCAGAGGAGGGGTTTTAAGCCTAATTATACGGTGTGGACATTTCATGGTGAGTCTATACAACGCACAAGAGCTGAGGTGGTGCGTCGTCGCACGGACGAGCATGGTACCGGGATCAAACACATGGTGCAAGACTTTGATGATGCTCGGGATTCGGAACATGAGATGGAGGAATCTGCAAAGGCCTTTTATGAAATGTTGGAGTCTTCAAAACGTCCTCACCATGAGCACATTGAGATCTATTAGCTGGATGCAATTGCACAAGTAATGGCTCTGAAGGCTCAGTTCAACTTGGGAAGAGAATGCTACGACACGATGATGACACTATTTGGACGCTTCCTACCCAAAGGCCATGTCATGCCTACAAACCTGTACCAGTAGGACAAAATACTTCGTGTACTTAAGATGCCCTATGAGAAGATAGATACATGTGAGAAAGGATGTGTCTTATTTAGGAAGGACTATGCACACTTGGAATATTATCCCAATTGCGAGTCTTGCAGGTATCTTGTGGTAGACAACGGTATGGGTGAGAAGAGGCAGACGAATATCGCAGTTAGTGTTCTTCGGTATATGCTAATCGTACCAAGACTTCAACGTCTTTTCATGGTCGAAGAGACAGCCAGACAGATGACATGGCACAAATTGGGCAAAAGAACCGAACTAGATGCGGATGGGAATAAGATGATGGTACACACATCGGATGGGGAAGCGTGGAAACATTTCGATGGATTGCATCAGGATAAAATGGCAGATTCAAGGAATCCTCGAATCTGCACCGCCACAGATGGTTTTAATCCCTTCGGCATGACGGCAACCCAATACAGTTGTTGGCCTGTATTTGCCATTCCACTCAATCTCCCCCCCGGGCAGATTATGCAAAGAAAGAACATATTTCTGACGTTGATAATTCCAGGGGCCAATATGAATGTGTACCTGCAACCGCTTAAGGATGAATTGGAAGAAGCTTGGGATAATGGGGTCAAGACATACGATGCCGCTAGAAAAGAAAACTTCAAAATGCATGTGTGATACATGTACTCTTTGCATGACTTGCCAGCGTATGCGCTATTCTGTGGATGGTGTGTGCATGGAAGGTTCCCGTGCCCCCAATGCAAGGCAGCTCTTCAATTTCATTGGTTGCAGGAGGGTCGGAAGTATTCTTGCTTTGACTTGCATAGACAGTTCCTGGATCCTGACCATCAGTTCAGAAAAGACAAGAAGAACTTTACCAAAGGTAAAGTTGTCAAAAACTTGGCACCACCTGCGTTCACAGGCCAACAGATCCTGGATCAGTTAAATGCCCTCGAGCCTGATCCAGAGCGTCCAGGGTATTAAAAGGGGTATAATTCAAAACACGCCTGGACTCACAAGCCTTGCTTCTAAGATCTGCCTTACTTCAAAGACCTCCTTCTTCCACAAAATATCGACATGATGCACACTGAAAAGAATATCGGAGAGGCTATTTTTGGTACATTGTTCGACATAGATGGGAAGACAAAGGATAATATTAAGGCTAGAGTCGATCAAGAGACACTATGTCATAGACCATTACAAAACATGCGAGAAGGCAAAGGAAAGCAGAAGTGGTCGAAGCCAAAGGCCTGGTTCAATCTTGGAAGGCCAGCTATGAGGGAAATTATCTTGTGTGTCAAAATGCACTAGATGTTCCCCGATGGGTATGCAGCGAATCTAAAGAGGGGAGCGAGTCTTGAAAATTAAAAATCTTTGGTCTCAAGAGTCATGATTGGCACATATGGCTAGAGCGGGTAATGCGGTGATGTTATGTGGCTTTATTCCTGAGGATGAATGGCTAGTACTGGCGGAGCTGGGCTATTTCTTCCGTGTTCTTTGTGCGAAAGAATTGTCGCCTGGCTTGGTAGAAGACATGGAGGAGTTTGCACCGGAGTTGTTGTGCAAGTTAGAGAAGATCTTTCCATCGGGCTTCTTTAATCCAATGCAGCATTTGATTTTACATCTACCGATCGAGGCAAGATTGGGTGGGCCCGTGCAAGATCGTTGGTGCTATGCAACTGAGAGGATGCAGAAGACCCTTCGAGCTAAATGTAAAAATAAGCCTAGAACTGAAGCATCGATGGCTGAGGCATTCATTACTAAGGAGGTGGCAAACTTTGTGACAGCACACTACAAAGCCAAAAATCATCATTTGCATAATCCGAAGCCTCGGCACAATGATGCAGACCCTAAAAAAGGTGGGTCCAACCTTAGCCTAATCAAAGGGAAGCTCGCACCAGCTGGTGCTTTGAAACCAATAACGTTGGATGTCGAAGAATGGCGGAACATTTCGTTGTATATCTTCAACAACCTAATAGAAGTGCGGCCATACATCGAGTGAGTTCTCGGCACATTTTCCCGTAACTTCTAATTCATTTGAACTGCTCTTATTCCCGGATATTTCAAACAGCCGTTACGTCGCCAAATTCTCGGATGGAGCGGTGATCGAAAATGATTCCGTCGAAGAGTATGAGCTTCTGTCAAAGACAGGAGGCGGCTATCCCGGTTTCATCTCTTGGTTCAAACAAATGGTAATTATCAATAATGGACCATTTCATTCTTGGTCTAACTTGCGGCTAATGCAACAACTGCTTCGTATTAAACTTGTAGGCTAATTCAGAGTCTATGGACGCCGAATTGAGACAAGTAGCTAATGGTTTTGACTATAAGGTCCGTTCATTTGAGAAATACAACATCAACGGGTATCTCTTTCGTACCTTTGGCAAAGAGCTATCTATGCCCGACCGGAAATCTACAAATTGTGGTGTCTCTGCTATCGGCGAAGGTGTTATCGAGTATTATGGAGGAGTTGAAGCAATTTATGAACTTCAATTCTATGGTGAAAACCCACCGAACGTCGTAGTCTTCAAATGTTATTGGTTCCCGCTGACAAAGACTAGAAGGACTCATGAACATATAGGACTAGTCGAAATCAATCCAAACACCCATTTAGATGTTCCCGATGTCTATATTACGGCTCAACAGGCGACCCAAGTTTTCTATCTACCGTGGGCATGCCAAACGGATAAGAATCTGGAAGGTTGGTATGTTGTTTATGAAGTGCCGCCACATGTCAGACCACCTCTCCCAAATGAACAGGATTATGAACATCACATTAACCCAGACACATATGAAGGAGAATTCTTCCAAGAAACACGTGTTTCCAAGAAACGTTTCAAGAACCGCCGTGCTTCACCCAAGAACATGGAAGTAGACAGCGACAATGAATCCGACTCCAGCCCTGAGCCGGAACCAGAAGACCTGGAACTCGTAGAGGTTACTGATGCGGATGACCTGTCAATGCTTCAACGATTAAAGGAAGGCCTTTCACAACTTCACGTCGTTGAATCCGACGAGCACGTCATTCATGAAGACATGCGTGATAGTGACGATGATGATGCATTTATTGATGATGATTATTAGTTTGTAAGATGAAGACATGCGTGATATTGATGATGATGATGATGATTATATATATTTTAATCTTTATTATTCATGTACATATTATTATTCATGTCAGTTATTCAATTTTTTTATGTTGTACTAATTTCTTTTAATCTTTATCATGGCAGGACACCAGGTGTGGAAAGATGGTGGGCGCTGGTCCAGATCGCTCGACGGGTTCTTCCCAGGCGCCCCGCACGAGGGGTGGTACTTCCCTTCCACCCCTATCTCTCCGTAGAGCCTTGGCAGATAGTCTGTCGACACCACCCGTGGGTTCTTCTTCGTCGGCGGCATTGCCCACTGGGAGAGGTGCTGGTCGGGTAGGGAAGAAGGGGAAGGGTACAGGGAGAGGTGGTTGCCGCGGAAGATCCAGGAGGATTGTTGAGCCGTCCTTGCCACCACCACCAGCTCATTCACCCGAGCATAGGACTACTATGGTCGACCCGTTTGCGGAGGAGGCTACGAGGACTCCGTTCCAGGAGCATGTTGTTGACGGGCATTCGTCCCATGAGACTCCGGTCCAGGAGCAACCGGAGGAGACTACGGTTCCGGAGGCTTCACCCGACGTGGAGAGGCCCGGATGGGACACCTGGCCGGGTCGTACCGAGTTGCCGGATTGGACCGAGGGTCCGGGTAGCTCAAGGGGCGGGGATGGCAGGGATGAGCTTACGGATAGTGAGGGCGATGTGCAGGTGGACGGGGCCACCGTGTACAAGCGTGGTAGTACACGTCTCTCGGTCGCGCCGGCTACCCGCGTGCAGAGGCCGGTGATTAAACCTGAAGGAGATAGGTAAGTACATTTACTCTTTTTTAGCTTTTGCCTTCAAGTTTGTTCAAATATCTAATGCATTGACCTTATCATAATGCAGGGGATGGGTACACCCTCTTGGAGTCCGCAGGCCGAACTCCGTCCTTGGTGTGCTTTGCCGGACAAATTTCCCGGGGTTTGTCACGTTGCCTGGTGAGGGTGAGGTTCCTACACTAGGATTTTCCTGGGAGTACTATCGGGCTACGCAGGCCCCGCCAGAGGAGTTTATAGATGGTGTCTTGTGCCACACGAGGGCCGAGATGGTGATCAAGAGCTTTTGGGTAAATTATCCTTTTACTGAATCTAAAATTAACAATATAGCTAATTATTGTACTAATCGGTGTTTTCACGTTTGATTGCAGACCTTCTATAGGTGTGAGGATGGATATGAGGAGGAGGAGGCCAGGGTTCTCGAGGCCGAGTGTAGGCGGTTACGAAAGAACTTGCGCCACGAGGCTCGGCCGCAGGCTATTCGAGATTACTACGCCATGCGTGGTATTAAGAAGCAGAAGAAGGATTGCCACGGAAAGTTTCTGAAGAAGGAGAAATACATGAAGGTAATTACCTATTCTTAAGTCCTTCTACGTAGTTTTCTTGATTTCATTCATAGGTGTAGCGCTGAAAATTCTTTCTAATAACTTACAGGTGCCCCCAAGATGGTGTGCGGATAAGAAGGATTGTTGGGAGGCGTTGGTTGATGAGTGGTGCACAGGTAGCTGGCGAGCCATCCACGAGAATGCGAAGGATCGGCGTAGCCAAATGGTTGGTGTGCCACACCATCAAGGCAGCGCCAACTTACTTCAGTTTGGACGAAACTGGGTATGTGATTTGCTTCCTGATTCATGCAATTCATTCTTGATGCTAATATTTTGTTCCTCTCTTTTAGGCGCATCAGAATAAGACGGAGATGCCACACTTGTACGACCTTTATGGCATGGCCCATACTGCCTCGTACAAGAAGGTGAAGGCATTCTCTGAGTCTGACCTGGACGATCCCAATAACTTCACCAACATATCATCCCACTAGAAGCTCGTGGCATACAGGGACGCGGGGAAGGCTACAAAAGGGGATGATTTTAACCCTAGCCAGGAACCTTTGGATCCAGAGCTGGTGATGATATCTGGTGGCGGGAGGCCCCATGGCTCGATAGCCATTGGAGATGGGATAATACATTGTCCACTCACTCTTCCGGAGATCAAGGTGCGAGCAGCTGTCCTGAGATAATGCGTCGTCCACGGCTAGTCGAACTTTCCATCGAGGTTAGTTGTACGGACTAAGAATACTTTCATCCATTTCATTATGTGTGTCACCATAGATCATTACTGTGGTAACAAGGAATGGTGTTTCAGGCTGCTCTTCAGAAAGAGAGATTGTCAAACCAGGCTGCTCTTGAGAAAGAGATATTGGCAAGCCAGGCTGCTCTTGAGGCTGCTCTTGAGAAAGAGAGATTGGCAAGTCAGGCTGCTCTTGATGAGAGGGACCAGACCACGGCACGATTGATTGAGGAGGAGAGGTCCCGGAATGAGGCAGGTCAACGGGCCCTCTACGAGCTTTTTGTGGTAAGTTTTTTTTCACATTAGCCAAATCATGTGTGTAATGTCTGTTTCATTACTAACTAATACGACCCACTCTTCAGGGTCTGTGCGAGAAGAGCGGTCAAGTCCCTCCGCCGATGCCCGTCTTCTCTTCGATTGGCACGGTGAGTTTCATTATAAACTAGTATTAATAATTGAGTGTCATCATGCTAACTGAGACATTGCAAAATATCTATACTGTAGAATAACTCCCGAGTGGCATCACACGACCCTTCTCCAGCTGTTTCTCCTCCTTGATGACCACTACGGTAAGTTTCTCTTCTGCTCTTTCATATCCTCCTTGCCTTAATTTCCCCAACAATGACATAGTTAGCCCATTTAGCTGCAAAAAGACATAATTAGCCCATTTAGCTCCAAAATGCCATAATAACCTCAAAATGGCATAAGAACCTTGGTTAGCTCATTAATATTATATACTTAGCTTGTTTTCCTCTAAAATGAGATAATTAGCCCATTTAGCTCCAAAAATACATAGTTAGCTAATTTAGCTCCAAGAAGAGGAGAAGAGGAGAAGAGGAGAAGAAATAGGAAAAATGAAAAGAAAGAAGAAGAAGAAGAAGAAGAGAACAAGCAGAAGGAGGAGGAGGAGGAGGAGAAGGAGGAGAAGGCCAAGGACCTTCTAGTCCTTCTACTCCTCCTCCTTCTCCTCCTTCTCCTCCTTCTTCTTGATTTCTTCTTCTTCTCCTCGTCCTCCTCTTTCTTCTCCTCTTTCATATTATCCTTGCTTTAATTTCCCCAAAAAGACATAATTAGCCCATTTAGCTCCAAAATGCCATAATAACCTCAAAATGGCATAAGAACCTTGGTTAGCTCATGAATATTATATACTTAGCTTGTTTCCTCTAAAATGAGATAATTAGCCCATTTAGCTCCAAAAAGACATAGTTAGCTAATTTAGCTCCAAGAAGAGGAGAAGAAATAGGAAAAATGAAAAGAAAGAAGAAGAAGAAGAAGAGAAGAAGGAGAAGGAGGAGGAGGAGGAGAAGGCCAAGGACCTTCTAGTCCGTCTCCTCCTCCTCCTTCTCCTCCTTCTCCTCCTTCTTCTTGATTTCTTCTTCTTCTCCTCCTCCTCCTCTTTATTCTCCTCTTTCATATCATCCTTGCTTTAATTTCCCCAACAATGACATAATTAGCCCATTTAGCTCCAAAATGCCATAATAACCTCAAAATGGCATAAGAACCTTGGTTAGCTCATGCATATTATATACTTAGCTTGTTTTCCTCTAAAATGGGATAATTAGCCCATTTAGCTCCAAAAAGACATAATTAGGTAATTTAGCTCCAACAAAAGGAGAAGAAATAGGAAAAATGAAAAGAAATAAGAAGAAGAAGAAGAGAAGAAGGAGAAGGAGGAGGAGGAGGACGAGGAGGAGGAGGAGGAGGAGGAGGAGAAGGCCAAGGACCTTCTAGAGTCCTGCTCCTCCTCCTCCTTCTGCTCCTTCTTCTTGATTTCTTCTTCTTCTCGTCCTCCTCCTCTTTATTCTCCTCTTTCATATTATCCTTGCTTTAATTTCCCCAAGAATGACATAATTAGCCCATTTAGCTCCAAAATGCCATAAGAACCTCAAAATGGCATAAGAACCTTGGTTAGCTCATGAATATTATATACTTAGCTTGTTTTCCTCTAAAATGGGATAATTACCCCATTTAGCTCCAAAAAGACATAATTAGGTAATTTAGCTCCAACAAAAGGAGAAGAAATAGGAAAAATGAAAAGAAATAAGAAGAAGAAGAAGAGAAGAAGGAGAAGGACGAGGAGGAGGAGAAGGCCAAGGACCTTCTAGTCCTTATCCTCCTCCTCCTTCTCCTCCTTCTTCTTGATTTCTTCTTCTTCTCCTCCTCCTCCTCTTTCTTATCCTCTTTCATATTATCTTTGCTTTAATTTCCCCAACAATGACATAATTCGCCCATTTAGCTCTAAAATGCCATAATAACCTCAAAATGGCATAAGAACCTTGGTTACCTCATGAATATTAAATACCTAGCTTGTTTTCCTCTAAAATGGGATAATTAGCCCATTTAGATCCAAAAAGACATAATTAGGTAATTTAGCTCCAACAAGAGGAGAAGAGGAGAAGAAATAGGAAAAATGAAAAGAAAGAAGAAGAAGAAGAAGAAGAGAAGAAGGAGAAGGAGGAGGAGGAGAAGGAGAAGGCCAAGGACCTACTAGTCCTTCTCCTCCTCCTCCTCCTCCTCCTCCTTCTTGATTTCTTATTCTTCTCTCTCCTCCTCCTCTTTCTTCTCCTCTTTCATATTATCCTTGCTTTAATTTCCCCAACAATGACATAATTAGCCCATTTAGCTCCAAAATGCCATAATAACCTCAAAATGGCATAAGAACCTTGGTTAGCTCATGAATATTATATACTTAGCTTGTTTTCCTCTAGAATGGGATAATTAACCCATTTAGCTCCAAAAAGACATAATTAGGTAATTTAGCTCCAACGAGAGGAGAAGAGGAGAAGAAATAGGGAAAATGAAAAGAAAGAAGAAGAAGAAGAAGAAGAAGAAGAAGAGAAGAAGGAGAAGGAGGAGGAGGAGGAGAAGGCCAAGGACCTTCTAGTCCTTCTCCTCCTTCTCCTCCTTCTTCTTGATTTATTCTTCTTCTCCTCCTCCTCCTCTTTCTTCCCCTCTTTAATATTATCCTTGCTTCAATTTACCCAACAATGACATAATGAGCCCATTTAGCTCCAAAATGCCATAATAAGCTCAAAATGGCATAAGAACCTTGGTTAGCTCATGAATATTATATTCTTAGCTTGTTTTCCTCTAAAATGGGATAATTAGCCCATATAGCTCCAAAAATACATAATTAGGTAATTTAGCTCCAACAAGAGGAGAAGAGGAGAATAAATAGGAAAATTGAAAAAACAGAAAGAAGAAGAAGAAGAGAAGAAGGAGAAGGAGGAGGAGCAGGAGGAGAAGGCCAAGGACCTTTTAGTCCTTCTCCTCCTCCTCCTCCTCCTCATTCTCCTCCTTCTTGATTTCTTCTTCTTCTCCTCCTCCTCCTCTTTCTTCTCCTCTTTCATATTATCCTTGCTTTAATTTCCCCAACAATCACATAATTAACCCATTTAGCTCCAAAATGCCAGAATAAGCTAAAAATGGCATAAGAACCTTGGTTAGCTCATGAATATTATATTCTTAGCTTGTTTTCCGCTAAAAATGACATAATTAGCTCAAAAACATCATATTTTGTTCTTCTTCTGACTTTATTATTCACATTTTTGCAGATTGGATATACTACATGCATGGAAGCTGGCATTCATGGAGTTGAACAATGTCGATGGATGAACTTTATATGTATATCATCTAGTTTTCATTTGAGTGGATGAACAATGTCGAACTAAAGTTATATGTATATATGGATAAACAGTGCAATACTTTGTATGTTGGTTTTTTCGATATATGGGGATGTACATTGATTTATATGTATATCATATATGTGTGGTGAATTATATATATGTGTTGGCAAGTATATGTGTGGTGAACTATATATCATATTTGTGTGGTGAATTATATAAATGTGCTGTCAAATATATATATATATATATATATATATATATATATATATGTGTGTGTGTGTGTGTGTGTGTGTGTGTGTGTGTGTGTGTGTTTGTGTGCTGTGAAATAATATAAAACAAAAAAAACAGGTACTATATGGGCTCTTTGCCGTCTGCCAGCTGATGGCAAAGGTGCCACATGGCACCCAGCTGTGCATCCTGGGGTGTCTATATAGGCTGGCAGACGGCAAAGAAGAGGGCACAGAGGACGGGGGAGGAGGAGGAAGACGACAAATAGTGGAGGGGGGAGGAGGAGGAGGAGGCAGACGGCAAAGAATAAGGGGGAGGCAGACGACAAAGAATAAGGGGGAGGCAGACGGCAAAGAATAAGAGGGAGGCAGACGGCAAAGCCTCCGTAACCCCTAACGGAGGCAACGCCTGTCGGCTGTCGTCTCGAGCACTTTGCCAACTGCTCCTATGGAAAGCTGACGGCAAAGAGCTTTGCCGTCCGCTTTGGGGAGGCACACGGCAAAGAAGGTACGATGCCGTCGTAGGCTGACGCAGAAATTTTGCCGGCCGTGAGATTCTTTGCCTTCTGTGGTATTCTCTTTGCCGTCCGGGATTTAGTATTTGCCGTCTGTGATGGCAGACGGCAAAGAAGCCGATTCCTGTAGTGAATGTTAATCACCACACCTCTATTAATATGCCTAAAGAAGTCATTTTCCCAAGATTTGGAGTCCCTAGATATCTGATGACTGATGGCGGTTCACACTTCATTCATGGTGTTTTCCACAAGATGCTCGCTAAGTATGATGTCAACCATAGAGTTGCATCTCCTTATCATCCTCAGTCTAGTGGTCAGGTGGAGTTTAGTAATAGGGAGATCAAATTGATCTTACAAAAGACTGTCAATAGATCTGGAAAGAATTGGTCTAGCAAACTTGACGATGCACTATGGGCTTATAGGACTTCTTATAAGAATCCCATGGGCATGTCGCCGTATAAAATGGTTTACGGTAAGGCCTGTCATTTACCTCTTGAGCTCGAACACAAAGCTTATCGGGCAATCAAAGAGCTCAACTTCGATTTCAAACTTGCCGGTGAGAAGCGGTTGTTTGATATCAGCTCATTAGATGAATGGAGGGACGAGGCATATGAGAATGCCAAGTTGTTCAAGGAAAAGGTTAAGAGATGGCATGATAACAGAATACAAAAACATGAGTTCAATGTAGGTTATTATGTCCTGCTATACAATTCTCGCTTAAGATTCTTCGCAGGCAAGCTTCTCTCTAAATGCGAAGGTCCCTACGTTGTCGAGGAAGTATATCGTTCTGGTGCCATCAAAATCAATAACAGAGAAGGTAATTTTCCTAGAGTGGTAAATGGGCAAAGAATCAAGCATTATATCTCTAGTACACCCATAAATGTTGAGACCAATATCATCAATACCATAACTCCATAAGGGATGTTTATCAGCCTGTTTCAGACTCTGAAAACGAAGAGGTATGTGTTTCGGTAAGTAATTGGACTCCAAAACTTTCCTAGTAGGTAATTTTCTCCGTTTTGGAATATATGGAAAAATGGAAAAATAAAAAGCAGTCCAGAGAGCGCACGAGGCGGCCACAAGCTTGGTCGCAACGGCCTCCCCCCTGGCCGCGGCGACAGGGCTTGTGAGCACCTCGTGTGCCTCCCGGACTCCGTTTTCTTGCGGAGCACTCCTTCTGGTCCAGAAAAATCATTATATATACACCCGAGGGTTTTGATCTCCGTATCATGCAATTTTCCTCTGTTTTTTTTCGAACCTGTTTTCGCTGCAGATCTAGACTGCTCTGGCGTCCCCAAAAGCTCCGAAGGACAAGGTCTTTGAGAAGGTTATCAATCCTTACATCGCGGAAGTGTTGCAACACCCTCAATCTATCAAGATGAGTGAGGGGATGTTGCACATCCGTGATGTTGAGGGGCCTAAGAAGACCGGAAGCATGGAGACGAGGCTCGAAGCAATGGAGCAACAAATCTTCAAGTGCCAAGGGATGGTGGAGCATGGACTCAATGCCAACCACATGATGATCATGGAGTTCACCAACAAGCACAAGATGGATGCCAATGACATTGGGAAGCACCTCTCCAGGCTCTATGACAGGGTTGATCAACTCCAGGGCCAGATCTATGACCTGCAGAACCAAAACTGTGAGTATGAGTATAGATTTAAATCAATACGGTTGGCTGCAGATTTGAGGATTCCGGCGACTAGTTCATCCTGCCACGATGGAGCACCTATGCCTTGGAAGATGGAGGATCAGACTCATGTTGCAACTCCTCCATCACCACCAAAGGAAGACAACTAAGCATTGGTATGGGCAACTCCCTTGGCTTGTGCCAAGCTTGGGGAAATTGCCCTAGTATCGTATCACCTTTATATCTTTTGCTTTTAACTTTGCTTTAGTTCTTTCTTTTTCAGTTTTTACTTTCCTCTCTTAGTGGGTTGAGTATTTAGTGTTTAGTTTGAGTCTTTTGCCTTGTGTCTCCCTCGATGTATTCGAGCTTGCGAGCTATATAATAAAGAGTATCTTAGTCAAGGGCTTTGTTTTGTGCCGTGATCAAAAGTATGAAAAGAACGATAGCATGAAAGATCATGAGATGATCTTATGGAAAGTGATAGCTTCACATATAACAAGTATGATGATTGAACTTGTTGAGAATAGACCAACATAGACCCCAGTCATTGTTGCAATTAGTAAGAAGTAATAAGGAAAGAGAGGTTCACATATAAATATATCATACACCTTTTACAATTGTGAGCACTCACCAAACTATTACATGCTTAGAAGTAGATGTTGGACAAGGAAGACAACATAATGAATTGTGTTTGCTTGATTCCAAACAATGTTATATGTCTAGAGATCCCTTAGCATGTGACGATTGCTTCCACCTGTCATTAGCCAAAACATCCGTACTAAGTAGAAATACTACTTGTGCATCCATAAACCTTCAACCCAGTTTTGCCATGAGTGTCCACCATACCTACCTATGGATTGAATAAGATCCCTCAAGTAAGTTGTCATCGGTGCAAGCAATAAAAATTGCTCTCTAATATGTATGATCTATTAGTGTGTGGAAAACAAGCTTTATACGAACGTGTGATGAGGAAGACATAAAAGCGACAGACTGCATAAGAAAGTTCTTTATCACAGGAGGCAATATAAAGTGACGTTCCTCCGCACTAAGAGGACACGCATCCAAACCTCAAAAGCGCATGACAACCTCTGCTTCCCTCTGCGAAGGGCCTATCTTGTACCTTTACTTTTTTCCCTTGAAAGAGTCATGGTGATCTTCACCAATTCCTTATTTCACCTTTATCTTGGCTACCATCATATGCTTGGGAAAGATCTATATTCATATATCAACTTGGAGATGAGTACTTATGCTTTATTATTGTTGACTTTACCCTTGAGGTAAATGGTTGGGAGGCAAAATTATAAGCCCCTATCTTTCTCTCTGTCCAACTGAAACTTTGATACCATGAGTACCACGTGAGTTGTAACAATTGTGGAAAACAAAAGAGATGATTGAGTATGTGGATTTGCTTTACAAGCTCTTATTTGACTCTTTCTGATGATATGATAAATTGCAATTGCTTCAATGACTATGGACTGTTGTTGGCTACTTCTCGGTAAGGTTTTTGTTTCATACTTTGCTTTGTGAAGGAATTGTTACTTTCCCATAAGAATCTTTATAATGTATTGTTGTTCTATGTGTAATCATGATGCCCTCATGTCCGTATTATGTTTTATCGACACCTTCATCCCTAAACATGTGGACATGTTTATGGATCTTGGTTTTCGCTTGAGGAGAAGCGAGGTCTAAGCTTGGGGGAGTTGATACGTCCACTTTGCATCATGCTTTCATGTTGATATTTATCGCTTTTCTCTCTTATTTTGCAAGGTTTATTTGGAGAGGGAGAATACCGGCAACTGGAATTCTGGACTGGAAATGTAGCAAGTCTGAGTCCTCTATTCTACGCAACTCCAAATGCCCTGAAAATCAACGTGGAATTTTTTGGGAATATATAAAAAATACTGGGCAAAAGAAGTGCCAGAGGGGAGCTGCCAAGGGCCCACAAGCCTGGTGGCCGCGGCCTGCCCCCCTGGCCGCGGCAACAGGGCTTGTGGGCACCCTGGTGGCCCACTAGCCCCCCTGTTCTGCTATATGAAGGGTTTCGTCCGGAAAAAATGAGGGCGGAGCGTTTTTGTGGATTCGCCGCCGCCACGAGGCGGAACTTGAGCAGAACCAATCTAGAGCTCCGACAGGACGATCCTGCCGGGGAAACATCCCTCCCGGAGGGGGAAATCGTCGCCATCGTCATCACCAACACTCCTCTCATAGGAGGGGACTCGTCACCATCAACATCTTCATCAACACCATCTCATCTCCAAACCCTAGTTCATCTCTTGTAACCAATGTCCGTCTCGTGACTCCGATTGGTACTTGTAAGGTTGCTAGTAGTGTTGATTACTCTTTGTAGTTCATGCTAGTTGGATTACTTGGTGGAAGAGTTTATGTTCAGATCCTTGATGCTACTCATTATACCTCTGATCATGATCATGATTATGCTTTGTGAGTAGTTACTTTTGTACCTAAGGACATGGGATAAGTCATGCTAATAATAGTCATGTGAAT
Organism: Hordeum vulgare subsp. vulgare; assembly: GCF_904849725.1. Lineage (NCBI taxonomy): Eukaryota > Viridiplantae > Streptophyta > Magnoliopsida > Poales > Poaceae > Hordeum > Hordeum vulgare. The sequence continues at coordinate 543,395,909 of NC_058524.1, read as the reverse complement.
TTGATATTCATTCGGTATTTTGATATGTTGTATGTTGTTTTTCCTCTAGTGGTGTTATGTGAACGTCGACTACATAACACTTCACCATTATTTGGGCCTAGAGGAAGGCATTGGGGAGTAGTAAGTAGATGATGGGTTCCTAGAGTGACAGAAGCTTAAACCCCAGTCTATGCGTTGCTTCGTAAGGGGCTGATTTGGATCCACTAGTTTAATGCTATGGTTAGACGTTGTCTTAATTCTTCTTTCGTAGTTGCGGATGCTTGCGAGAGGGGTTAATCATAAGTGGGATGCTTGTCCAAGTAAGGGCAGTACCCAAGTGCCGGTCCACCCACATATCAAACTATCAAAGTAACGAGCGCGAATCATATGAACATGATGAAACTAGCATGACAGAAATTCCCGTGTGTCCTCGGGAGCGTTTTTCCTCCTATAAGACTTTGTTCAGGCTTGTCCCTTGCTACAAATGGGATTGGGCCACTTTTCTGCACCGTTGCTACTACTTGTTACTTGTAACTTTTCACCTACTACGTTTCACCTCACTACACCATCACTTGTTACCGCTACTTTCAGTGCTTGTAGTTATTACCTTGCTGAAAACCGTTTATCAGAGCCTTCTGCTCCTCGTTGGGTTCGACACTCTTACTTTTCGAAAGGACTACGATTGATCCCCTATACTTGTGGGTCATCACCCACCAAGAAGGATCTAAGTCACATTACTTGTTTCAAGTGCGGGAAGAATGGACATTACGCCACGGAGTGTTCTGAATAAAAGAATGGAAATGGCAATGGAAGCTATAGGAAGAAGCCCAGACCTTTCAACAGGGGGCAAGTGGACCACGTTAGCGTGGAAGAGGTTGAAGCGCAGCCCGATGCAGTAATAGGTAAGTTTTTGGTTAAGTCATTTACGACAATCGTTCTTTTCGATACTAGTGCATCGCATTCATACATATCAAGGGGATTTGTGGATAAGTATAACCTGCCAACCCAAGCCCTTAGGTCACCCATGTTAGTAACCTCGCTAGGAGTAGAGTATATGGCTAGCCTATGGTGTGATATGTTACCATTAAGGATTGGTAACTACGTGTTCCCCTCAGACCTAATAGTATTGGAGTCACAAGGACTGGATGTAATATTAGGCATGGATTGGTTATCGAAGAATGGAGGGAACATTGACTGCGCCAGTAAGTCGATTTTTCTTACCACCCCAGAAGGAAGAAGGATTAAGTATGTATCCCGACATGTTCCGAAGAGAACTCAAGTAAATTCCTTATCAGGATTTCCCTAATGTATTTCTAGAGGAGTTGCCAGGCATGCCACCGGATAGAGACATTAAGTTTTTGATTGAGCTTTTTCCACGCACAGGGCCAATATCTAAGAGACCGTATCGGATGCCCGCAAAGGATTTGGAAGAAATTAAGAAGCATATTAAGGAGTTACTGGATAAAGGCTATATTCGCCCAAGTTCGTCACCTTGGGGATCACCAGTGCTTCTAGTGGAGAAGAAGGATGGATCGTTGAGAATGGTTGTTGATTATCAAGGATTGAATGAAGTGACAATCAAGAACAAGTATCCACTTCCGATGATCAATGATTTGTTTGACCAGTTGCAAGGAGCTAAAGTATTTTCCAAGATCGATCTGCGATCAGGATACCATCAGCTGAAGATTCGAGAGCAGGATATACCGAAGATAACTTTTACCACAAGGTATGGGCTATATGAGTATACCGTTATGTCATTTGGTCTGACTAACGCACCTGCCTATTTCATGAACATGATGAAAAAGGTGTTTATGGAGTTTTTGGATAAGTTTGTCGTGGTGTTCATTGATGATATTCTGGTCTATTCGAAAAATGAAGAGGAGCATAAAGAGCATTTGAGTTTGATACTTGGGAAGCTCAGAGAACATCAGTTATATGCCAAGTGCAGCAAGTGTGAGTTTTGGTTGAAGGAAGTTGGTTTCCTCGGACACGTTATATCCGGAGAAAGAATAGCAGTAGACCCCACCAAAGTTGTCATAGTGACTAATTGGGAATCACCCACGTCAGTTGGAGAGATCCAGAGTTTCCTTGGACTCGCAGGATACTAGCGGAGGTTCATTGAGAATTTCTCTAAGATTGCAAAGCCCATGACAGAGTTCTTGAAGAAAGACACCAAGTTCAAATGGACTGAGGAATGTGAGGCCAGTTTTCACGAGTTGAAGAAACGTTTGGTTACAGCCCCACTATTGATTCTCCTAGATCAACGCAAGGATTATCAAGTGTATTGCGACGCTTCTCGTTGAGGACTTGGAGCAGTGCTGATGCAGAAGGGAAGAGTTGTTTCATATGCCTCACGACAGCTTAAACCCCATGAGTTGAACTATGCTACCCACGATTTTGAGTTAGCAGCCGTAGTGCATGCGTTGAAGACATGGAGACATTTTCTCATTGGAAACCATTGTGAGGTGTAGACCGATCACAAGAGTTTGAAGTATATTTTCACACAGAACGAGTTGAATCTCAAACAGCGGAGATGGTTGGAGCTCATAAAGGATTATGATATGAGGTTGCACTATCATCCCGGAAAGGCTAATGTAGTAGCCGATGCGTTGAGTCGCAAGAGTCATGTCAATACACTCATGACCAGAGGATTACCCAAGGAGTTAGCAGAAGATCTTCGCGAGCTATGTTTGGAAATAGTTCCGAGAGGTTATGTAGCAGCATTGGAAATTCTGTCTACCTTGATGGATAAGATTAGAGAAGCTCAGAAGACTGACAAGGAGATTGCCGAGATAAAGGAAAGGATGAGCAAAGGAAAGGCTAAAGGATTTCGTGAGGATGAGCATGATACTTTATGGTTTGAGGATCGCGTATATGTGCCTAATGAACCCGAGATCAGGAAGTTGATTCTATAGGAGGCCCATGATTCATCGTATTCGATTCACCGAGGAAATACCAAGATGTATCTGGATTTAAAGGACAGTTTCTGGTGGACCGGAATGAAGAAGGATATTGCGGAGTATGTAGCAGTTTGTGATGTATGTCAGAGAGTGAAGGCAGAGCATCAGAAGCCAGCAGGTTTGCTACAGCCATTGACGATACCCGAAAGGAAGTGGGACAAGCTAGGCATGGATTTTATCACAGGATTGCCCAGGACTCGTTCAGGCTATGACTCGATTTGGTTTGTAGTCGATCATTTGACGAAGGTAGCTCATTTCATCCCAGTAAAGACCACTTACACCAGTGCTAAGTTGGCAAAGATATACATGACCAGGATCGTATGTCTGCATGGAGTTCCGAGGACCATTGTATCAGATAGAGGAACCCAGTTTACCTCAAAATTCTGGAATCAGTTGCATGAAACTTTGGGTACCAGGCTAGAGTTTAGTACAACCTTTCATCCACCAACAGATGGACAGACCAAGAGAGTCAATCAGATACTGGAGGACATGTTGAGAGCTTGTGCGCTAGATTATGGATCTAGTTGGGATGACAATTTGTCGTATGCAGAGTTCTCTTACAACAACAACTATCAAGCTAGTTTGAAGATGGCCCCTTTCGAAGCTTTGTATGGAAGGAGGTGCAGGACACCGTTGTTATGGGATGAAGTTGGAGACCGTCTGTTGTTCGGACCGGATTTGATTAAAGAGTCTGAAGAGAAGGTTAAGTTGATTCGTGATAGACTCAAGGTAGCCCAGTCCAGGCAGAAGAGCTATGCGGATTCAAAACGCAAGGAGACAGTTTATGAAGTCGGAGACATAGTGTATCTTCGTGTGTCCCCACGTCGAGGAGTTAAGCGTTTTGGGGTTAAGGGAAAGTTAGCACCACGTTTTGTGGGACCATACAAAGTTGGAGCGTATGGGAGAAGTTGCTTACAAGTTGGAATTTCCGGAAGGATTGTCTTGAGTTCATGATGTGTTCCAAGTTTCCCAGTTGAAGAAGTGCCACGCAGAGATGGTCGATATTCCTCTGAGGGATATAGTGCCACAGGAAGGGATTCAGTTGGACAGCGATTTGACTTACGAGGAGAAACCAGTGAAGATTATCGAGTTTGCCAACCGAGTCAGGTGCAACAAGGTTACCAAGTTCTGCAAAGTTCAGTGTAGCCACCATACCGAGGATGAAGCCATCTGGGAACGAGAGGAAAACCTAAGGAAGGATCACCCGCACCTATTTTCTAGCCAACCCAAATCTCGAGGGCGAGATTCATCTTAAGGGGGTAGGTTTGTAACATCCCAAATTTCCAATTTGGACTGTTATACATTAGATCATCATTGCATATCATATTTTATTTCATTCTTGGTTGATCCTAGAAATTTTACGCAACTCAAGGACCCACGGAGAGAGTTGGGGATTTCGTTATTCTCATATTTGAGTTGTCACAACTTTTGAAAAGAGGATCAATTGGTTTTAATTATTTTCTCTTCGAATATTTCTAAGGAAATAAAGGAGTGGGGATAAAATGACTTCCCCAAAATAAAAGAAATATTGGAGGAAAATATGAAAAATCAAATAATAATTTTATTCGGAGTTTTATTGCTATTTACTTGAATTAGGAAAAAATGCGTTTTCAAAATTGCATTAGAGGCCCAAATAAATGTTCACCTTGTCCGCTATATATTTAGAGGACGGCGAAAATTTATTTCAGGATTTTTCAAGCCTGTTTAGTATTTCTTTTATATTATTTTCTGCGTGATGGAATGAAAAAAAACATATCAAACCGACCTAGCGGGCCGTGTCCGTCCACGACTCCGACCCGGCCATGCCTTTATAAGCCGCCAGCCCACGCCACCCCGAAACCCTAGCCAACCCCGTCACTAGCCGCCGCGCCGCCGCTGCCACCCGCCGCCCGTCATCACACCGCCGCCGCCGTTTTTCGCAAGAAAACCGTTGGTTTTTAAAAAAAATCCCTAGGTTTATTTTTTAGATCGGTTTTATTCCCAATTTAGTTAAATAGCGGACGTTCGTCCGTACGTTTGTTTTAACGAACAAAGTTCACCCGTTAGCCGCAGACAGCGAACGATCATTCGTTAGCCTGTTCGTCAGTTCTCTTTTTCCATGGTTTTTCCGCGATTATTTTCGACCGCGATTTCTGCCCTCATCTTCGTTTTAGTTTATCTTTTCGCTCGTTTATCGGATTCAAGGCGATTCAAGCGCCTAGATCTTCTTCTCGAAGCTCTCTTTCTGTTCAACCAACTTGAACAAGATTTTTTTACTGTAAAATTTGACTCTAGTCCAAATTAGTAAATGGATCTTGTTTCTTTCGTAGTTTGAGTTTCATTGCTTCGTTTGTTTTGATTCCTTTTGCAAACCGGAGTTCTTCAGTTGAACTTCCTGGTTAGATCTCTTATTTGAGTTTTACCCGTGCTTCTAGTTTGAGTGCTTACATATGTTATTGTTTTTTTGCGATAGAGTACCCGGAGTGTGAAGCATGCTACTATGAGTCTCTAGGTTTTGCGGATCATCAGCAAGGCAAGTAACACTTTGATCATACCCCTTTATTACCCAGTTTTTATTGCATTAGATCAACCCTCAAACATTGCATGGTTAGGATCTGATTAACATGTGTGTTTTGGGAAGTAGATGATGCGAGCTGCGACCACAACCATGTAGAGCCCCTGATCGGGCTCAGCCCCGGCATGTACCAGGTTTGCTTGTTCTGAACATTGCCCCTTCTGTTCTTGTTCGCGCAGCATGTTCTGTACCAAGATCTAATTAACAAACCGCAAGGAGTTGACGCATCGCAGCTCGCAATACCTCAGGTGGTCTACCTTAACGAGGAGAAGGTCATGCCCATCCCATCATCGGACGGAGTGTGGTTCTTTGACACCGGGACTAGCAGCCACATGACCGGGGACAGGCACGTCTTCTCTCAGCTCGATGAAACTACGCAGGGCACGGTCAGATTCAGAGACGGCTCCGTCGTGGGCATCAGAGGGCGTGGAAGTGTGGTATTCCACTGTCAAGGGGGTGACCAGCGCGCACTGACCGGTGTCTTCTTCATCCCCAGCCTCCGCACCAACATCGTGTCGGTAGGGCAACTTGACGAGGCAGGATGCGCCATAGGCATCACTGACGGCGTCATGACTGTCAGGGATCCAGCTAGGCGAACTCTGGGCTGCATCAAGCGCTCTAGGAACAGGTTGTACACCAGCGTGCTCACAATCGACGCGCCGGCTTGCCTACTGGCGCAAGGAGATGATGAAGCATGGAGATGGCACGCGCGCATGGGGCACCTGCATTTCCGCGCATTGAGACCAATGTCAACCAAGCAACTGGTACTGGGCATGCTCGCGGTAGATCGAGTGTAAGAATACTGCGATGGATGCGCTCTCGGAAAGCAACACCGAGCCCCGTTCCCTCAGGTCACCGCCTATCGAGCAGAACATCCGCTGGAGCTGGTACACACAGACCTGTGCGAGCTGATTTCGCCAGTAACCCTTGGAGGAAACCGATACTTCCTCCTGGTTGTCGATGATCATAGCCGCTACATGTGGCTGGAACTGCTGAAGTCCAAAGACGAGGCATACCAGCACTTCAAGAAAATCAAGGCCATGGCCGAAGCTATCGCCAGTGCAAACTGTGCACGTTCAGGTCAGACCGCGGCGGCGAGTTCAACTCGGCGGAGTTCAAGGAGTACTGCGATCACAATGGAATCAAGCACTTCACCACCGCACCATACTCACTGCAACAAAACGGAGTTGTCGAACGGCGCAATCAAACAGTGGTGGAGATGGCACGGTGCCTCATGAAGAGCATGGGGATGCCGGCGTACTTCTGGGCAGAAGCAGTCCAAACTGTTGTCTACCTTCTGAATCGTGCACCCACCAGGAGCCTGGACGGGGTCACGCCCTATGAAGCCTCGCACGGTCGCAAGCCAAATGTGCAACATCTGCGCATGTTCGGCTGCACGGCTCACGTCAAGCTCGTTGGCCCTAGGATCACGAAGTTGAGCGATCAATCAACGCCGATGGTGTTCGTGGGATACGAAGACAGATCCAAAGCCTATCGCGTGTTCAATCCGGCCACTGGTAAGGTCTAGGTAACCCGCGATCTCGTTTTTGAAGAAAACAGACCCTGGGACTCGAGCAGCAGAGCCACGGTTGAAGCTCAAGCACCCCCGGCGACATTCACCATGGTTTACACCACGGACTACGGTGTCCATGAAGTAGACAGCGGCTCGGCACCTTCGCCGGCCACGCCGCGAAGCGCGGCGACACCCTCTACGCCAACACTGGGGACATCGTAGTCACGTCAAACCTCCACCCCTGCCGCTGGATCCTCGGGATCACCGCCGTCCGACGTGGTGACTCCCATGGCAGAGCAACGAAGGCGCTGGGCCACGCCTCCGTCCCATGACGACGGGTGTGACGCGGCGACTGGGAAGCCAGTACGCTACACGCGTCTGTCAGGCGTACTAGAAGAAACAGAGGAGGAGGTAGTGCGAGAGCAGTTCGAACGCTGCTTGCTGGTCCGATGTCTGTTCAGCGCCGTGGAGCCCACGAACGTGGACGAAGCCCTCGGCAGCAGGGAATGGAAGCTCGCCATGGACGTGAAGATGCAGTCTATCGTCGACAACAAGACATGGGAGCTTGCACAGCTTCCTGCAGGGCACAAAGCGATCGGACTCAAGTGGGTGTACCGCGTCAAACGTGATCCGGCAGGCAACGTCGTCAAGCACAAAGCTCGCCTCGTCACAAAGGGGTATGTTCAGCGACAGGGGGTGGATTTTAAGGAAGTGTTTGCCCCCGTAGCACGCATGGAGATGGTGAGGCTGCTGTTGGCTCTGGCGGCTCACTCCGGGTGGGAGGTACATCACATGGATGTGAAATCCACCTTTCTGAACGGAGACCTCACCGAAGAAGTTTACGTAACACAGCCGCCTGGATACGAGGTCGCCGGCAAGGAGGACAGCGCACTGCGGCTGCGCAAGGCGCTGTACGGACTACACCAAGCGCCATGCGCATGGTATGCGAAGTTGGATGAGTCTCTGATCGCTCTTGGATTCACTCGCAGCCCCTTGGAGCACGCAGTCTATCGGCGAGGCAATGCTACCTCATATCTGCTTGTGGGGGTTTATGTTGATGATCTGATCATCACAGGCACGAACGAAGACGACATAATCTCGTTCAAACAGCATATGCTACAGCTCTTCAAGATGAGCGACCTCGGCAAGCTGAGCTACTATCTAGGGATAGAAGTGGTGCAAGCATGCAACGGCATCACCCTCAGTCAGAAGAACTATGCAAGAAAAAATTTGGAAACAGCGGGCATGAGCAACTGCAACAACTGTCATACACCGATGGACTGTCGTCTCAAGCTGAAGAAAGAAGATGGCGCGGATCCTTTCGACGCCACCCTCTACCGCAGAGTGATCGGGAGCCCGTGTTGCCCGGTGAACACGCGGCCCGACATAGCACACGCGGTGGGGATCGTTAGTCGCTTCATGGAGAAGCCCAGTACCCAGCATTGGGCAGCAGTGAAATAGGTTCTGAGGTACATCAAGGGCACCTTGCATTATGGCTGTAGTTACAAGGGAGGACAGGGAAGCGCTGATCCACTTGGGTTCAGTGATAGTGACCACGCCGGCGACACCGGCGATCGGAAAAGCACTTTAGGTAATGTCTTCTTCTTCGGTAAGAATCTGATCACTTGGAGCTCTTAGAAACAGAAAATAGTGGCACTTTCTTCTTGTGAGGCGGAGTATGTTGCGATGGCTGCTGCTACCTGCCAAGGCCTGTGGCTGAGCAGGCTGTTGGAGAGTTTGACAGGAGCTGTGTCAGTGAGGTTCAGGTTTTTTGTAGACAACAAATCGTCTATAGCTCTGAGCAAGAACCCTGTCCACCACGATCGAAGCAAGCACATAGATGTGAAGTTCCACTTCATCAGAGATTGCATGGAAAAAAGGACAGGTGGAGATAGATCATGTGGGCACACAAGATCAACTAGCGGATGCACTCACAAAGGCGCTCGGGAGGGTCCATTTCATAGAGATGAGGCAGAGGCTTGGTGTGATCGGCTTGGGGAAGTGAGATTAAGGTGGTGAATGTTAGACTTGCCCTAATCTCACGTGCGGTAGTTTGAGGTTTTACCTTTTCTTTCTGTCAAATAACTAGGAGTGGGGTGCGTGTGTGCACATCCCTCGTCAGGCTTTTTCTTCCCTTCCTCTTTTCTCTCCCGATGGGGCTTAGTCGCCTTGTGATGCGGTCGTGAGATGGCGCGATCTTCTCGGATCATGGCGACCCCGTCAGGAGTTAGTTGGAGTAGTGGAGAGACTTTAGTTGTAACCCGATCATAAGGAATACAAGTGACAGAAAACAGCTGCAGTCGACAGCTGACAAAACTCATCTTCAGTTCATCTCTCTCACACCTCACTCTCTCATCATCTTCCTCGCTTGATCGTCGGTGTTGGCAACAACACCATCTCCTCCGTCTCAACGATATGTCCGGTGACCACAACCTATTTCGTGTGCCTCCGTGTAGCGCTCGCAGCCAGGTAGCCCGCACGCTCTTGCAGCCTGAGTCCACAGCCTTCCTTGCCCGCTGGTCGACCTTGCCGGCCCTGCGTGGCCTTGACCTTGCCGGACCAGGTCATGTTGTGCCTCCTCATCATGCCTCCCTCTCCCTCTCTCCTTCATATCCCCTCCTCTCTCATTTTTTCTCACTTTGCTCTATTCCAAGGAGCTGCCATGGCTTCGACTTCAACCTTGGCGCTATGGAGCTCGGTCCTGCCATCATTTGGTGTCGCCTCTAGCGTCAATAGCAGCTCCTGGCCCAAGAACATGAGGTCACCCGAGCCCCACACCTCAGCCTCAAGGCCGCCCAGCCGCCCCAGCGTGAAACCAACACCTGCAGCTCAGCACCGCCGGCGACCAGGCTGGACCACCCCGCTCGTTCCTTCTCATTTCCTTCTCTTGTTCCCATTTTCCACTCTCACCCGATCTTTCTCTGTCTCTTCTCAATCAAACTTGCAGGAACACTGCTTCCATGGGTGTCCTCGTCGAGCCCCGTTGCCACCGGAGACAGATCCACGACGCCTGGATCCGGATTCAAACCCCTGACCCACTGGACCGCCGCCCTTGTCCGTTTCCCAGCAACGCATGGCCGACAGTCTCTATACCCCCCGATGTGAGCATCTTCCTTCGTATCTGAAACTCGTTTAGTCCTAGATCCATTCTGGCATGTAACGTTTATTTGGAATCGCCACTGAAATCCTCCACGAGTAGGCGAGTAGCCGATTTGGCTAGTGCAGCTAGTTTCCAAGCGAGGGGACTCGGGTTTGAATTCCAGCCGCCCCTGGTTTATTTTACCATCTCTTTTCGGAAAAAGTCCAAAGTAAACCCTGAACAGGAAGACCCTAGCTAAATCGAACCCTGAACTCCTAATCCCGGTAATCAGCACTCTGAACTCTCTAATCCCGGTCTAATATGAACCCTGAGCACACTTACAACCAGGGATTGATAAAATGGCAGTTGCAGCCCAAATTGGGAACATAATTTGGGCCGGCCCATAAGGCCCAAAGCGCCCCCTTCCTCTTAATCAGAGCTGGCCCAGGAAATTCCCATCTCTCCACTCGAGACGTCCCCCGAAATTCCCCTACTCGAGCGGCGACAATGGCGACGGGAGGGTAATCGGCTCTGCTTCGACGATCGTGACGGCTTGACGATGAGCGACGTGAAAGGTACTGTCTCCGACGTCCTCCTCCTCCTGTGGTTGCCATTAAAGCTCTCGCGACAGTGAAATTGCTAGGGTTTGAGACAGGAAAAATGGGGATTTTTTGCGATTACAGAGTTAGGGTTTTTTGGCGATTTTTTGTGCGTTTTCATTTGTCCAATAGCTCGGATTAGCACAATGTAGTGATATATTCTTGTTTTTTGCAGCTCAATCATGGACCCTAGTGAGATTTTGAATGTCAGATTTCATTTTGGGGGACAGTTCATCCGCACTGGTGCTGTTTTGGTTTATGTGGGGGGAGATGAAGCATTTTCAGAGATTGAAAGGGACAAGTTATCATTGTTTGAAGTTCAAGGGCATTTGAAAGACCATCTGGAGTATAAGGAATCGATGAAGTTGTATTTTCATCTTCCTAGGAAAGAACTAGCTGATGGTTTGAGGTTTCTGTTTGATGATAATGGTTGTGTTAGTGTATCATACTACATTTGTGTTGGAGATGTAGCTGATATTTATGTGGAATATCATGGGGAGCAGGACAGTGAGTACAGCAGCAGTGCTAGTGATTATGAGAATGAGCTTGTTGATGAATATATGGATGATGATGAAGGTGAACAACCTGACATAGTCATTAGTGCAGAACCAGATGATAATGGTGTGCTCACTCAAATAAACAACATACAATATGAGCAGCCTAGGGCAAGCAAAACCACAGTGGCCAATGAGGTTGATGATGTGGCAGGATCTCAGTTCATATTTTCTCAAATATGCAGTCCTGATGAAGGAAATGTTCACAGCAAGACAGAGGCAGTGCATGGTCATAGCAATTTGAGGACAGAGACAAACAATGTTGAGAGCAATGTGAGGACAAAGGCAGTGAATGATGAGAGCAACAATGCAGTTTCAGCTAGTGATTCTGAAGAAGATACAGAGTACATAGCACACAGTGAGGACAGTGGAGAAAATTCAGAGGTTGTTGAGCTCACAAGGCATGCTAGAAAATTTAAGAAGAGGATGAGAGATACAAAGAGTTGGATTGCAGGTGATTCAACATCTGCTATTCCTATTGACTTAATTGCAAATATGGAAGATCAATTAGAGGGAGAGGAGAAACAGTGGGGCTATGATACATCTGATGAGGATTATTCTTATGATGAAGATTCTGATGGGCACATGGTGAGGAGGAAGAGCCAGTATCCAAGATACAATAATGACTCAGAAATTCCACACTTTGAATTGACAATGGTATTCAGGAGCAAGAATCAGCTTGTGAAAGCATTGAAGAAATATGGAATTGTGACCAAAAAAGCATTGTGTTCTTGAAGTCAGAGAGTAACAGAGTTAGGGCTAAGTGTGGATGGACTGGCTACCCTTGGCTTATTTATGGAGGCAAAACCTCAAGAACAAGCAGGTTTCAAATCATAACATTTAATGATGAGCACCATTGTGCACAAAACAGGGAGAATAGACTTGTGACAGTTAAGGTTATTGCTGAAAGATATGAGCACTTCATTTTAGCTAATCCAATGTGGAAAATTGGAAGCATGAAAGCAACAGTTCTTTTGGACATGTTTGTTGATGTATCAACTTCTAAGTGCAAGCATGCAAAGAAGCTTGTCATGGACAAGTTAAGCGCTGGAATGAAGAATGAATACACCAGGGTTTTTGATTATCAGTTGGAGCTACTTAGAAGTAATCCTGGAAGCACTGTTGCAGTATGTTTGGATCCAACAAACATGGAACAGAACATATTTTAGAGTTTCTATGTCTGCTTTAATGCACTGAAGTTGGGATTCAAGGCTGGCTGCAGGAAAGTGATTGGTTTAGATGGTTGTTTTTTTAAAGGTGCTGTCAAAGGAGAGCTATTGTGTGCTGTTGCAAGAGATGCAAACAATCAAATGTATCCACTCGCATGGGCAGTTGTTGAGAGGGAAATAAATGAGACATGGAAGTGGTTTATTGGCCTGCTAATTAAAGATCTTGACATTAATAACAATGGAGCTGGATGGGTCTTCATTTCAGATCATCAGAAGGGACTGATAAATGCCATGAAGGATTTTTTGCCAAATGCAGAGCACAGAATGTGTGCTAGGCATATTTATGCCAACTGGAGGAAGAAGCATAGGGCACATGAGTGGCAGAAGAAGTTCTGGGCAGTTGCCAAAGCAACAAACAAGCAGGATTTCAACTACAATAAAGCTAAGCTTGCCCAAGAAACACCAGATGGTGCAAAAGACATCATGAGAACAGAGCCAGTGCACTGGGCAAGGGCTTTTTTCTAGTGGGATCCAATTGTGAGTCAGTTGATAATAATTTGTGTGAATCCTTCAATCATGCAATTGTTGAAGCAAGCTTTTATCCAATAATTTCAATGCAAGAGAAAATAAGGAAAAAGGTTATGGTTAGAATTCAGGAACAAAGGGAAAAAGGTAAGAACTTCCTTGGAAAAATGTGTCCAAGTGCATTCAAAAAATTGAAGAGCAGCATAGCAAGGACCCAATTCATGGAAGTATTTTGGAATGGCAAAGATGGATTTGAAGTGAAACTTGTCACTGGGAGAAAAAGGCAGTACACAGTGAGTCTTGAGAACAGGAATTGCTCATGTGGCTACTTCCAGCTAGCAGGTCTACCTTGTTCCCATGCAATAACAGCTATCTACAAGTGTGGAAAAAATGTGGAAGACTTCATTGCCCCTAGCTATTTTGTTGAAGTTTTCACCAAAATTTATGAACACTGTTTGATGCCTGTGGACGCTGAGGAAATGTGGCCTGTTTCTGAGAAACAAAGACCTCAAGCTCCATCATATGCAACCATACCAGATAGCATGCCAGGCAGGCCTAAGAATAATGATAGAAGGAGAGAAGAAACTGAGAAACCTAAGCCCAACAAAAAAATGACCAAGCATGGCACTGTAATTATTTGCTCAATGTGTGGCACTGCTGGACACAACAGATCAGGTTGCAAGCAAAACCCAGAGAAAGGCAAAAAGAAGAATGCACACCTTAACAAGAGTACCAAAAAAAGAGACACAACAAAGGTGAAATTTAAATGATTTCAGTTGGTTCTATTAATTTTAGATGATTTCCTGAAATTTAAATGATTTAAGTTGGTTCTCTGCAATTTAGCCATGTAGGAAACTAGAGCTACACCATCTGCAGCTGCTACTACCCCAGGAAGAGCTACTCCACCTGCACCTGCTACTGCCCCAGGAAGAGCTGCTCCACCAGCAAGAGCTACTGCACCAGCAAGAACTATTCCACCTGCTACTGCCCCAGGAAGAGCTGCTGCACCAGCAAGAGCTACTGCACCAGCAAGAGCTACTCCACCTGCTACTGCACCAGCAAGATCTACTCCACCTGCTACTGCACCAAATGAATCTTCAGTTCCAGCAACAGCACCAAATGAATCTTCAGCTCCAGCAACAGCACCTCCACCCTTCAACCTCCGCACCTCATCTCTCAAATCTCCAATTAAATCACTAAAAAACTTGGGCAACGGATCATCATGCCATTCAACATACCCACAACCACCATGCATGCAATTGAACAAAACAAATAAATCAGATTGAGCAGAAAAATAAAGAAGAACAGAAGACTGAGGAAGAACAGAAGAATGAGCAGAGAAATTGGCTAACCATTGCATTGACGCACGCGTAATACCTCCTCTCCGGGTTCTGACGGCTCCAAGAAATCCATCTCGGGGCTTTCCGTCGTGGAGTGCAGTGGCATAACTTCGCCGGCTCGTACGCCATAGGGTCCTCCCGGTAGCGCACCGGCGACCTCGCATCCGTATCCCTCCTTCCCGACACTCGCTGGAATCCAGGAGCAGAAGACCACGACATCGCCGCCGCACAAATCGCCCTCTCCTCTCTCCCTCGCCACCGGAATCCACGTGCTAACCTAGCTGCGCCAGAATCCAGGAGCAGGAATCCCCAATCGATTTGGATCGAGATATATCCCACCATGCAAGGGTCAATTGGCCCACCTACCAGATGAATCCCCGTTGACTAAGCCACGTCAGCGTTTTCCTGCCCAAATCAACTACTTGGTTCATATTAGACCGGGATTAGAGAGTACAGAGTGTTGATTACCGGGATTAGGAGTTCAGGGTTCGATTTAGCTAGGGTCTACCAGTTCAGGGTTTATTTTGGACTTTTTCCTCTCTTTTCTGCTTTCTGTTGTGTTGAGTTAGCGATAACTGATGTCCATCTAGTCTAAATTCCACCGCTTATCAAGCTTCTTGCGTAGCCCAACTGTTTAGCGCATTGGATTGTATTCTTTTGCCATCTCTTTTCTGCTTTCAGTTGTGTTTGGTTAGCAACAGCTGATGTCCATCTACCGTAAATTCCACTACTTATCAAGCTTCTCGCGTAGCCCAACTGGTCAGCCCATTGGATTGTAAAATCATTGTGACCTACGATCGAAACCTTGCTACCCCATAATTTTTTGTCCTCTTTTTTTATTATATACTCTGATGCACTCTTGGGCCTGGTTTGAATACTGTGATGCCCTCTTGGGCCTGGTTTGAATACTGTGATGCACTCTTGGGCCTCGTTTGAATACTGTGCTGTAGTCTTGGGCCTGGTTTGCCTCTGCTTTCAGATTCACCCAGTTATATTTTTTTCTTGGCGTGTGCGAATTTCAACTATATCAATTCATTGCATATTTGCGAATTTCAACTATATCAATTCATTGCACATTTGCCAATTTCAACTATATAAATTCATTGCACATTTGCAGAAAATGCCACCATTTTACATTGCCCATATTTAATGAAATATTCATCAGATTAAAATAATTTAAACATGTAAAATGGGTAGAATTTTATTTAGTTTCACATTATCTAACTTCCGCACATGTTAAAGAAATTTAACTTGCTGCTTTCATTTAATTTGCATAAATGTCATGCTAAAACAGTTTTTCTCATAATTAATTAACCGTAGCTTCGATTAAAATGATTAACATATGTAACTTGATCAGAAAAATGTCATGCTAAAACAGTTTCATTTAATTTTTCTGTTTAACTACTCTAAAATTGTGTTATAGGCTCGCATATGAAGACTTTTCGGAATTTTTATTCGTTGTTTCGGCCTCATTTAAACTTGCCTAGAATTTCATGTAGTTCCATAATATCTTGTTGAAGACATGTTTTAGCATGCTTACGGCTTTCATTTGCATACATTTTGCATTCATGTCATATCATGTTGTGTTGGTCATATCTTTTAGACCGTAGCTCCGTTTCAAGTGATCTATATATGTAAATCGATTAGAATGACGTGTAGAGTAACATGGTGTACTCTATTTTTCCGTTTAATTAATGTAAACTCTGTTTAGTTCAGATCTGGACCAATTTCGAAATTAACTTATGGGGTCATTTCGGAAATACTATATGTTGTTTCTGACCTTATTTAAAATACGTAGATAGTGTAGTTTAATTATGCTTCACCTCTTGCCATGTTTAACAACATTTAATATTGTCGTGTACCTAAACGGGAGTGAACTAAGTAATTCAAATGTGGAGTTTCATCAATATGCAACTCATTGCATATTGAGCTTCACTTTATGTGTACAAGTTGATTGTTGTGCTTTGCCATGTCATGCATAATTAAATGGACATGCATCATATTTGATTGTGCATCATGTCATGGATATGTTGTGGTGTTTATCGTGTGTTGATTGTTTGTTTCCGGATTGTTTCTTCTTGATAGAGTTCCGATATCGCTTCGGAGTGTAAGGATTCGTTCGAGTACGTTGGTTCGGCTACTTCATGGATTCATTCTTCTTCCAAGCGGGATCACAGGCAAGATGATAATTTCCCTAGACACCATTACTATCATTGCCATGCTAGTTGTCTCGTTTCTACCACTATGTCTCATTGTGTACCACCTGTTATGTCAAGCCTCCCAACATTGCCATGAAAAGCCTCTAACCCCCTCCACATCTCAACAACCTTTGTTTGGCTATGTTACCGCTTGCTTAGCCCTTCTTATAGCATTGCTAGTTGCAGGTGCAGTTGCTTCCATGTGAAAACATTGGTTTCTTGATATATCACCATATTATTGCTATTTAATTTAATGCACCTTTATACTTGGTAAGAGATGGAAGTTGTTTCCTTCTAGCTCGGTGTTTTGTTCCACCTTTGCCGCACTAGTTACTTGTGTACCGGTGTTATGTTCCATAATGGAGCCCTCTTGACATTCCTGGGGTTGTTATGGGACCCCCTTGATTTTTGTTTGGGATAAAACTCTTCTGTAAAGGTCCAACATTGGTACTACATTTGCCTATCACTAATAAAAAGCATAGGGACCCACCGACACCCGCGGATAGTTAATCAACCCTCGGGCCAGTGCTCCTCATGAGTGTTGGTCGAACCCAGAGCACTGTGCAGGGCCAACACATGGCAACTTGGGTGGTTTTTATTAGGCCACCGTACGTGTCGCTTATCCTACGTGTCCCGAGACTGAGATAGGCGACTCTTATCAGTGTCGTTGCCACGTCGAGCAGACCTGCTAGATTTCTTTTACCCTTCTTCAATGTCTTGTGCGCAGGATTCCGAGGATACCATGGGCTATCTTGAGGTTGAGATTTTCCATCGTAATTTCCGAGGAGACTATGTGTCTTCTATGGTTGAGGTTATTCCACGCTGCTTGTCGTAATTTGTGATGGACTAGTTGGAGCACCCTTGCAGAGTTAAATATTTCTGAGAGTTGTGCCCGCGGTTATGTGGCAACTTAGAAAGTTTGTTTAACACTCGGTCATAGCAAACTTGAAGTAACCTCAATTAAAATATGCCAACTATGTCTGTAACCGTAGCCGTCTCTTCTGTGAGTTCTTATCCAAGAGAGGACACGGTGGGGTTATGTTTGACTCGTAAGTAGATGTTCAGGATCACTTAGTGATCATTATTAGTTCATGTTCGTTTATGCGTAGATCACCCCCCTTTATTCGTGTACTCGTAAGTTAGCCACTCAAATAAATGCTTATTGCTTGTTGCAGCCTCACCACTAAACCATGCCTCACCCATTAAGCTTTGGTAGTCTTGATAACTTTAGAAATGATATTGCTCAGTCCGTGTGGCTCACAGATTACTACAGCAACAATTGCAGGTACAGGTAAATCGATACTTTAATGTGAGCGCAATGATCGTTCCATTTGGAGTTTCTTCTTATTCTTCTTCTTCATTGTTCATAGGACGAGTTCTATGCCGACAGCATGTGATAGCAAGGATGGACGTCGTTCTTTTATCGTTCGATTTCATCCGTAGTCGGACCCTGCTCTTCTACTCGGTGATTGAATGTGTTGTTGTATTTGAGATGATCCTGTTGTAGCTTGTGGCGAGTGTAAGATAACCCCATATACTCATCTCTTCGGTACATGTACTTGTAACGATACCCTCTTGCAAAATGATGAGATGCGCTTCTACCCCTATCGAGCCCATCGAGGCAAATTGAGGATATGATCGCATCTTGGGCATTACACCCACTCTATGCCTT
This sequence comes from Hordeum vulgare subsp. vulgare, assembly GCF_904849725.1. NCBI lineage: Eukaryota > Viridiplantae > Streptophyta > Magnoliopsida > Poales > Poaceae > Hordeum > Hordeum vulgare. The sequence continues at coordinate 543,377,767 of NC_058524.1, read as the reverse complement.
CTTCGAGAGAGATTCCACTAGAGAACACTATGGCCCCCGGGTCTATTCACTTATATATTTTCAGAAGCTATTATTTCCTTGCTACCATTATTTACATTTCATTTATTTTCCATCTATATTTATCAAACTATCATCTACACTACTCATTTTCTTGCAAGTAACGAGTCCAAGGGGATTGACAACGCTCTTGCCCGTGTTGGGTGTAAGTGTTTGCTCTATTGTGCGTAGGCACTGAAGACGGGGGTTATGTGATACTCATGTTGCTTCTATAACCTTGGTTATTACTAAGTTAAATACTTATCTATACTATGTCGCATCATGCTTTCCTCTTCACAAAAAAACCAACGCAGATCACAAGTCTCGGGAAGGATTGCTGCCGCCGTTGTCAGGGAGTATCATCAACCTACTATCAAATACCTTATCACAAATTAGCATTCACTTGTTATAATTTTTGTTTTCTATTATATTTTTAGTGCTATGAAAATCATAAATATAATAATATTTACCATTGATAGTTTACTTGCCTCCTTTCTTTACTTGCTAGTTTACTTGTTTTTCTTCTCACTATGCTTGTTCGGTCACCATGCCTCAAGATAATACTAAGTTGTGTGGCTTCTCAAATAATAATAACAATGATTTTATTAGTACTCCTATGCCACACGCCATTAGTGCTGAGTTTTATGATATAAATGTTGCTTTGCTGAATCTTGTGATGAAAGAACAATTTTCTGGAAGTCCTAATGAGGATCCCGCTGCCCATCTTAATACCTTTGTCGAATTATGTGATATGCAAAATAAAAAAGGACATGGATAATGATGTGATCAAATTAAAATTATTTCCTTTTTCTTTACGAGATAAATCTAAATCTCGGTTCTCATCTTTAGCACACAATAGTATTGGAACGTGTGATAAATGTAAAGATGCTTTTATTACCAAGTATTTTCCTTCTACTAAAATCACCTCCCTTTGAAATCAAGTTTTGAATTTTAAGAAACATTACCAAGAACATGTTGCACAAGATTGGTAGAGGGTGAAATTGATGATTAAAAATCGCCCAATTCATGGTTTGAACTTGTGGATGATTATCCAAAAAAATTATGGTGGACTGAACTTTGTATCTAGAAATCTTCTAGACTCTGCCGCAGATGGTACCTTCATGGAGGTGGCATTTCAAGAGGCCACCAAACTTCTGTACAACATCATAATCAACTATTCTCAATGGCACACCAAAACAGCCCCAACTCGTAAGAAGGTAAATTCTGTTGAGGAAATCGCTACTTCGAGTGAAAAAGTGGATGCTCTTATTGATATGGTTTCTAGTAAAAATGATCATGTTGATCCCAATGATATGCATTTGTCTACTTTAACATAGAAAAATGATAATACTATGTATGTGAATTTTATCTCTCAAAATAATTTCAACAATAATGCTTATAGAGGTAATTCCAACTTGATTTATGATTCTTGTAATGGGAGAAGTGCTTGGTTTTGGGTTCATACCGTGCGGTGACCTCACCAAGTGACAGAAGGGGTAGTGAGGCACGCATCATGTTGTTTCCATCAAGGGTAAAAACATGGGGTTTACATCATTGGTTTGAGTTTATCCCTCTACATCATGTCATCTTGCTTAAGGCGTTACTCAGTTCGTCATGAACTCAATACACTAGATGCATGCTGGATAGCGGTCGATGTGTGAAGTAATAGTAGTAGATGCAGAAAGTATCGGTCTACTTGTTTCAGACATGATGCCTATATGTATGATCATTGCCTTAGATATCGTCATGACTTTGCCGGTTCTATCCATTGCTCGACAGTAATTTGTTCACCCACCATAATATTTTCTATTTGAGAGAAGCCTCTAGTGAACACTATGGCCCCCGGGTCTACTTCACATGATATTTTCAGCCTTACACTTTTACTTCGTTGCACTTTCTGCCTTCAGATATCACTTTGCAATCAATCTTGAAGGGATTGACAACCCCTTTATAGTGTTGGGTGCAAGCTCGTTTGTGTTTGTGTAGGTACTATGGACACTTGACTTGATTCTCCTACTAGATTGATACCTTGGTTCTCAAAATGAGGGAAATACTTACTGCTACTGTGTTGCATAACCCTTTCCTCTTCAAGGGAAAAACCAACGCAAGCTCAAGAGGTAGCAAGAAGAATTTATGGCGCCGTTGTCGGGGAGGATAAAGTCAAGAATAGTCTCCTGTCAACGTGTCAATTTCTGGCACCGGGGATTATTCTAAGTGAAGCTTATCCAAGTAAGTGTCACAAACTTATCCCTTGCTTTTACTTTTTTTCCTCTCGTTTACCTCTCCCCCACTTCTGAAAAACCAAAATTTACAAATATTTTTTCCTTTTTCGTTCGCCCTTTTCTTTCGCTTGCTTTCTGTTCTCTTGTGTGCTTGTCTGCTTGCTGAAGTCACCATGACTGAAAACACCAAACTTTGTGACTTCTCTAATACTAATAATAATGATTTTATTAGTAATCCGATTGCTTCGCCACTAGTGCGGAATCATACGAAATCAATGTTGCTTTGCTGAATCTTGTAATGAAAGAGCAATTATCCGGCCTTCCTAGTGAAGATGCCGCATCCCATCTTAATACCTTCATTGAGCTTTGCGATATGCAAAACACGAAAGATGTGGATAATGATGTGATTAAATTGAAGCTATTTCCGTTCTCGTTGCGAGATCGAGCAAAAACTTGGTTTTCATCTTTGCCAAAAAATAGTATTGATTCTTGGAACAAGTGCAAAGATGCTTATATATCCAAGTATTTTCCATCGGCTAAGATTATCTCTCTTCGTAATGATATCATGAATTTTAAGCAACTTGATCATGAACATGTTGCACAATCTTGGGAGAGAATGAACTTGATGATTAGAAATTGTCCCGCTCATGGCTTGAGTCTTTGGATGATTATACAAATCTTCTACGATGGTTTGAATTTCGCTTCAAGAAATATCTTGACTCCGCCTCCGGTGGAACATTCATGGAAATCACATTAAGAGAAGCCACAAAACTCTTAGACAATATCATGACAAACTATTCTCAATGGCACACTGAAAGGTCACCTACTAGTAAAAAGGTACAGGCTATAGAAGAAATTAACTCGTTGAGTGCTAAGATGGATGAGTTAATGAAATTGTTTGCTACTAAAGGTGCTCCTTTAGATCCTAATGATATGCCCTTGTCTTCCTTGATTGAGTGTAGCAATGATAGCTTGGAAGTTAATTTTGTTGGTAGGAATAATTTTGGCAACAACAATGCTTTTAGAGGAAACTATGTTCCTAGGCCTTTTCCTAGTAATCCCTCTAATAACTTTGGCAACTCCTACCACAATGCTCATGGAAATTACAACAAATTATCCTCTGATCTAGAGAGTAATAACAAAGAGGTCATCAACTCACAAAAGATTTTCAATGTATCATAGAAGAAAAACTACTCAAAATTCATGATTTGGCTAGGAGCGTTGATAGAATGTCTATTGATATTGATGCTTTAAAAGTTAGATGTGCTCCTCCCAAGATCAATATGGATGAAACTTTGAAAGCTATGCGTGTTTCCATGAATAAGAGTAAAGAAAGAACCACCCAAATTCGTGCTAGACATGAATGGCTTAAAAAGGTGTGTTCTCGTGATGAGAATCACAAAGATCTTAAAGTGCTTGGTGTGACTCCCATTGAATCCTTGTTTTCTAGTGTCAAACCTACTGATGATGGAGCTGGATATGAATCCACCTTGTTGAAAAACGCCCCAATGATTCGGAGTCTATCAATCTTGATACTAAAAGCATTGAAAGTGGAGTAGAGGATATCAAAACTTTGAGTAGTAATGAAACTACTACTTTGGATTTCAAGGAATTCAATTATGATAGTTGCTCTTTGATTGAATGTATTTCCTTGATGCAATCCATGCTAAACTCTCCACACGCTTATAGCCAATACAAGGCCTTTCCCGATCATATCGTCGATGCTATGATAAAATCTCTTGAAGAGAAACTTGAGTTGGAAGTTTCTATTCCTAGAAAGCTTCATGATGAGTGGGAACCTACTATCAAAATCAAAATCAAAAACTATAAATGCAATGCTTTGTGTGATTTGGGTGCTAGTGTTTCCGCGATTCCAAAGTCTTTATGTGATGTTCTAGGCTTTAATGAGATTGAGGAGTGCTCTCTTAATTTGCATCTTGCGGATTCTATTGTTAAGAAACCCATGGGAAGGATCAATGATGTTCTTATTATTACAAATAGGAACTATGTACCCGTAGATTTCATTGTGCTTGATATTGATTGCATTCCTACATGTCCTATCATTCTTGGTAGACCTTTCCTAAGGACTATTGGTGCTATCATCGATATGAAGGAAGGGAATATTAGATTTCAATTTCCTTGAAAGAAGGGCATGGATCATTTTCCTAGAAATAAAATAAGATTGCCTTATGAATCCACGATGAGGGCTACTTATGGTTTGAGCACCAAAGATGACGATACGTGATTCTATCACCTTATGCCTAGCTAAGGGCGTTAAACAATAGCGCTTGTTGGGAGGCAACCCAATGAATTTATCTTTTCTTTTTGCTTTCTATTTTGTTGCGTCCACACCATCATAATTCTGTTATGATTGTCTCTTTTGTGTTTCTTTTTGTGTTTGAGCCAAGTAAAACCTTTATGACTAGTTTGGTGATGGTTGTTTGATCCTGCTGCAAAAAGACAGAAACTTTTCACTCACGAAATTATTTTTCATTTTTATCCAGAAAGAGCTTTTGAGTTGATTATTTTTGCTGCTAGTTGATATGCCAATTTCCCAAACTGTCGTAATTTTTTAGAAGATTTGAGATACCAGAAGTATACGAAGTATACAGATTGCTACTGACTGGTCTGTTTTTGACAGATTCTGTTTTTGTTGTGTTGGTTGCTTGTTTTGATGAAACTATGGATAGTATCGGGGGGGGGTTACTAGCCAAGGAAAAGTGAGAATACAGTAATCTAACACCAATTTAAATAGAAATCAAGTTTTCTACGGTACCTCAAGAGGTGGTAGATTGTTTTTCTTGTGCTAATGATATCACGAGTTTCTGTTTAAGTTTTGTGTTGTGAAGTTTTCAAGTTTTGGGTGATGTTCTCATGGACAAAGGGATAAAGAGTGGAAAGAGCTCAAGCTTGGGGATGCCCAAGTCACCCCAAGCCAAATTCAAGGACACCAAAAAGCCTAAGCTTGGGGCTGCCCTGGGAAGGCATCCCTCTTTCGTCTTCAATCCATCGGTAACATTACTTGGAGCTATATTTTTCTTCACCGCGTGATATGTGTTTTTCTTGGAGCGTCTTGTATCGTAGGAGTCTTTTCTTTTTGTTGTGTCAAAATCATCCTTGCTGCACACCTTTTTATAGAGACATGCACTCATCATGATTTTGCTAGAATACTCTTTGAGCTTCGCTTATATCTTTTGAGTTAGGCAATTCAGCTCACATGTGCTTCACTTAGATCTTTTGGAGCACGGCGGTGTCATATTTTGGAGAAATAAGAACTCTCGATCTTCCCTTATATCTTTTTGAGAGTGATTTCTCTAAGTATCTTGGTAGTTGGCTTGTACTATGAAAGTAGTCCCAAAGGTGATAAGTACCCAAAGAGGATACAATAAAACTTCCATCTTCATGTGCATTGATTAGAAAGAGAAGTTTGATTCCTCTCAATTTGTTTTGAGACATGGATTTGGTGATATTATGAGTTATGTTAGTAGGGTGTTGTGAATCTAGAAATACTTGTGTTGAAGTTAGTGATTCCCGTAACATGCACGTATGGTGAAACACTATGTTAGGAAGTCGGAGCATAATTGATCTATTGATTGTCATCCTTTGCGTAGCGGTCGGGATCGCGCGATGGTTAACACCTACCAACCCTTCCCCTAGGAGTATGCGTTTAGCACTTTGTTTCGATTACTAATAAAAACTTTCGCAATAAGTATGTGAGTTCTTCATGACTAATGTGAGTCCATGGTATAGATGCACTTTCACCTTCCACCATTGCTAGCCTCTTTAGTGTCGTGCAACTTCCGCCAGTGCACAAAGCCACCATATGCCTTCCTCAAAACAGCCACCATACCTACCTACTATGGCATCTTCATAGCCATTCCGAGATATATTGCCATGCAACTCCCACCGTTCCGTCTCATGACTTGTGCCGTCACTTTCATATTGCCTTTGCATTATCGTAAGATAGCTAGCCAGTCATACGCCAAGCTAGATCGTTGCACATCCCGGTACATTGCCGGAGGCATTTCTTATAAGAGTCATCATTGTTCTAAGCATTGAGCTTTGAGTAAATTAAAGTGTGATGATCATCATTATTAGAGCATTGTCCCATGTGAGGAAAAAAAAGAGGCCAAAGTTGCCCAAAAAAAGAGAGAGATATGGAAAGAGGCCAAAGAGCCCAAACAAAAAAAGAGAGAAAAAGAGAGAAGGGGCAATGCTACTATCTTTTCCACACTTGTGCTTCATAATAGCACCATGTTCTTCATGATTAAGAGTCTCTTGTTTTGTCACCACCATATGCTAGTGGGAATCTTCATTATATAACATGGCTTGTATATTCCAATGATGGGCTTCCTCAAAATTTCCCTAGGTCTTCGTGAGCAAGCAAGTTGGATGCACACCCACTAGTTCTCCTTTTGAGCTTTCACATACTTATAGCTCTAAGTGCATCCATTGCATGGTAATCCCTACTCTTTCACATTGATATCTATTAATGGGCATCTCCATAGCCCTTTGATACGCCGAGTCGATGTGACCATCTCCACCTTTTTTTCTTACAACCCCACCCACACTCTATTCCACCTATAGTGCTATATCCATGGCTCACGCTCATGTATTGCGTGAAAATTGAAAAAGGTTTGAGAAAGTAAGAGTGCGAAAACAATTACTTGGCCAATACCGGGGTTGTGCATGATTTAAATTAGTTGTGTGGGGATGATGGAGCATAACCAGACTATATGATTTTGTAGGGATAACTTTCTCTCGCCTTATTATTTCGAAGGTTCATGATTACCTTGCTAGTTTGCTTGAAGTATTATTGTTTTCATGTCAATAGCAAACTATTGTTTTGAATCTTACGGATATGAACATTCATGTCACATGAAAGAAGTTACAAAGGATAACTATGCTAGGTAGCATTCCACATCAAAAATACAGTCTTTATCACTTCCCTACTCGAGGACGAGCAGGAGTTAAGCTTGGGATGCTTGATACGTCTCCAATGTATCTATAATTTTTGATGGTTCCATGCTATTATCTTGTCAAACTTTGGATGTTTTGTACGCCTTTTATATCTTTTTTGGGACTAACTTATTAACTCAGTGCCAAGTGCCAGTCGTGTTTTTTCCGTGTTTTTTACCCTTTTCAGAGGAGAATATTAAACAGAGTCCAAATGGAATAAAACTTCCGAAAAGATTTTTTCCGAAACAGAAGATACACATGGGGCGTGAGAACCAAGGCAGAGGCCACCAGGGGAGGCCACAAGCCCCCTAGGCCTGGCAAGGGGGCCCACGCCTAGCAGGCTTGTAGGCCCCCTGTGGCTTGTCTACCCTACCTCTTCCGCCTATAAATTCCCGAAAAATCCAAAACTACGAGAGAGATCCACGAAAATACTTTTCCGCCGCCGCAAGCTTCTGTCTCCGCAAGATCCCATCTGGGGCACGTTCTGGTGCCCTGCCGGAGGGGGGATTCGGATACAAAGGGCTTCTTCATCAACACCATTGCCTCTCCGATGATACGTGAGTAGTTCACCATAAACCTTCGGGTCCATAGCTAGTAGCTAGATGGCTTCTTCTCTCTCTTGGATCTTCAATACAAAGTTCTCCATGATCTTCATGGAGATCTATCCGATGTAATCTTCTTTTGTGGTGTGTTTGTCGAGATCCGATGAATTGTAGATTTATGATCAGATTATCTATGAATCTTATTTGAGTTTCTTCAGATCTCTTATATGCATGATTTCATATCCTTGTAATTCTCTTCGAGTTGTGGGTTTTGTTTGGCCAACTTGATCTATGATTCTTGCAATGGGAGAAGTGCTTGGTTTTTGGTTCATACCGTGCGGTGACCTCACCCAGTGACAGAAGGGGTAGCGAGGCACGGATGTGTTGTTGCCATCAAGGGTAAAAAGATGGGGTTTACATCATTGGTTTGAGTTTATCCCTCTACATCATGTCATCTTGCTTAAGGCGTTACTCTATTCGTCATGAACTCAATACACTAGATCACTACTGGAAAACAGTTATTTGCCATCTGCTGCTTCTTTGCCGTCTGCTGGCTGATGGCAAAGACCATCTTTGCCATCAGCTACCAGAAACCAGACGGCAAAGAGCAGGCTGATGCCAAAGGTATTATTTGCCATCAGCCAGCTCTTTGCCGTCTGCCAGCTCACGGCAAAAAGCATGCAGGCAGACGGCAAAGATCATGGGCGGCCCACCCCGCAGCCCCTCTCTCCCCCTAACGGCCACTTTCTTTGCCGTCTGCCTCCATGCTCTTTGCCGTCGGGAGGCGGACGGCAAAGAGGGTGCCCCCCCTAACGGTCGTTAGCCCCACCCCCACGCGCCTCTCTCTCCCCCTAACGGCCACCCTGACTCCCCTCTCTCTCACCCCCGACACCACCATCGTCGTCGCGCCCTCCTCCGGCCTCCCTGCGCCGCCCTGCGCCCTCCTCCTCCCCGGCCGCCCTGCACCCTCTCCACCGCCGCCCTGCGCCCCCTCCTCCACCCCGGCCGCCCTGCACGCTCCTCCACCGCCGCCCTGCGCCCCCTCCTCCTCCCCGGCCGCCCTGCACCCTCCTCCACCGCCGCCCTGCTCCCCCTCCTCCACCCCGACACCCCTCTCTCTCACCCCCGACACCACCATCGCTGTCGCGCCCTCCTCCAGCCTCCCTGCCCCACCGCCACCGCCGCCGACGCCACCCCCACCCCAGCGCCCCACCCCACCGCCGCCGCCCTCCTCGCGCCCCTCACCGTGCCCCTCCTCCCCCTACTGCCCTCCTCCGCCTGCGGCCTCTCCTCCCCCCCAGTTAGTTTTCTTTCTTCTTTTTTTTAACAGTTTTTATTTAATTAGTTATATGTTTTACTGAGGTTTTGGCTTAGTTTTAGTTTAGTTTAGGTTCAGTTTTAGTTTAGGTTTAGTTAGGTTAGTTTCCTGTTTAATAAAGGAGAAAAGGAGAAGAAGAAGAAGGAGAAAGGAGAAGAAGAAGAAGGAGAAAGGAGAAGAAGAAGAAGGAGAAAGAAGAAGAAGAAGGAGAAGAAGAAGAAGGAGAAAGGAGAAGAAGGAGAAGGAGAAAGGAGAAGAAAAAAATAAGAAGAAGAAGGAAAAGAAGAAGAAGGAAAAGGAAGGGAAGGAGAAGAAAGAAGAAGAAGAAGAAGAAGAAGAAGAAGAAGAAGAAGAAGAAGAAGAAGAAGAAGAAGAAGAAGAAGAAGAAAAATAGGAGAGGAAGAGAAGAATAAGAGGAAAAAAGAAAATAAGAAGAAGAAGAAGAAGAAGAAGAAGAAGAGAAGAAGAAAACAAGAAAAAGGAGAAGAAGAAGAAGAAGAGGAAAAAAGAAAAAAGAAAATAATAATAATAATAATAATAATAATAAGAAGAAGAAGAAGAGAAAAAGAAAAGAAGAAGAAGGAGAAGGAGAATAAGAGGAAAAAGAAAAAAGAAAATAAGAATAAGAAGAAGAAGAAGAAGAAGAGAAGAAAAGTAGAAGGAGAAGGAGGAGGACGAGGACGAGGAGAAGGAGGAGAAGGCCAAGGACCTTCTAGTCCTTCTCCTCCTCCTCCTTCTCCTCCTTCTCCTCCTTCTTCCTGATTTCTTCTTCTTCTCCTCCTCCTCCTCTTTCTTCTCCTCTTTAATATTATCCTTGCTTTAATTTCCCCAACAATGACATAATTAGCCCATTTAGCTCCAAAATGCCATAATAAGCTCAAAATGGCATAAGAACCTTGGTTAGCTCATGAATATTATATACTTAGCTTGTTTTCCTCTAAAATGGGATAATTAACCCATTTAGCTCCAAAAGGACATAGTTAGGTAATTTAGCTCCAACAAGAGGAGAAGAGGAGAAGAAATAGGAAAAATGAAAAGAAAGAAGAAGAAGAAGAAGAAGAAGAAGAAGAAGAAGAGAAGAAGGAGAAGGAGGAGGAGGAGGAGGAGAAGGAGAAGGCCAAGGACCTTCTAGTTCTTCTCCTCCTCCTCCTTCTCCTCCTTCTCCTCCTGCATCTTGATTTCTTCTTTCTTCTCCTCCTCCTCCTCTTTCTTCTCCTCTTTCATATTATCCTTCCTTTAATTTCCCCAAGAATGACATAATTAGCCCATTTAGCTCCAAAATATCATAATAACCTCAAAATGGCATAAGAACCTTGGTTAGCTCATCAATATTATATACTTAGCTTGTTTTCCTCTAAAATGGGATAATTAACCCATTTAGCTCCAAAAATACATAATTAGGTAATTTAGCTCCAACAAGAGGAGAAGAGGAGAAGGAATAGGCAAAATGAAAAGAAAGAAGAAGAAGAAGAAGAAGAAGAAGAGAATGAGGAGAAGGAGGAGGAGGAGGAGGAGGATGAGAAGGCCAAGGACCTTCTAGTCCTTCTCCTCCTCCTCCTTCCCCTCCTTCTCCTCCTTCTTCTTGATTTCTTCTTCTTCTCCTCCTCCTCCTCTTTCTTCTCCTCTTTCGTATTATCCTTGCTTTAATTTCCCCAACAATGACATAATTAGCCCATTTAGCTCCAAAATGCCATAATAAGCTCAAAATGGCATAAGAACCTTGGTTAGCTCATGAATATTATATACTTAGCTTGTTTTCCTCTAAAATGGGATAATTAGCCCATTTAGCTCCAAAAAGACATAGTTAGGTAATTTAGCTCCAACAAGAGGAGAAGAGGAGAAGAAATAGGAAAAATGAAAAGAAAGAAGAAGAAGAAGAAGAAGACGAAGAAGAGAAGAAGGAGAAGGAGGAGGAGGAGGAGGAGAAGGAGAAGGCCAAGGACCTTCTAGTCCTTCTCCTCCTCCTCCTTCTCCTCCTTCTCCTCCTGCTTCTTGATTTCTTCTTCTTCTCCTCCTCCTCCTCTTTCTTCTCCTCTTTCATATTATCCTTGCTTTAATTTCCCCAACAATGACATAATTAGCCCATTTAGCTCCAAAATACCATAATAACCTCAAAATGGCATAAGAACCTTGGTTAGCTCATCAATATTATATACTTAGCTTGTTTTCCTCTAAAATGGGATAATTAACCCATTTAGCTCAAAAAAGACATAATTAGGTAATTTAGCTCCAACAAGAGGAGAAGAGGAGAAGGAATAGGAAAAATGAAAAGAAAGAAGAAGAACAAGAAGAAGAAGAGAAGGAGGAGGAGGAGGAGGAGGAGGAGGAGAAGGCCAAGGACCTTCTAGTCCTTCTCCTCCTTGTCCTCCTTCTTCTTGATTTCTTCTTCTTCGCCTCCTCCTCCTCTTTCTTCTCCTCTTTCATATTATCCTTGCTTTAATTTCCCCAAAAAGACATAATTAGCCCATTTAGCTAAATTAATTTCCCCAAAACGACATAACCTGAAGAAGAGAAGAAAAGAAGAAGAAGGAGAAGAAGAATAATAGGAAAAAAGAAAAAAGAAAATAAGAAGAAGAAGAAGAAGAAGAAGAGGAAAAAGAAAATAAGAATAAAAAGAGTTAGGTCACATATTTTTTGATTATCTTATAAAAACATCATATTTGTGTTGATCGGTTGAATTTCGATGTGCAATTGTTCGACGACCTCCATGTGCGTTGGACGAGCTCCGCCCCTATGTTTGTTGGTGAGCACAAATGACTTCTCCTCCTACCCCCTTAATTTGCTCTGCCCCGGTCTTCGTGCCGATGAAACTTGCTAGCTATATATAGGTTTCTTCAATCATGAGTATGCGTGACCAGTATGCGTCTCCCGTTCGAAAGGGCGACATCTATAAATATGCATGTCTTTGCATATTTATAACTGCCATCCTTTCGAATTGTTCAACATTATCCATGGACAGCCCGAGTATGTGTAGATTGGGTTCGTTTTCCCGTATGCTGTGCTCTGGATCCGATGCGGAATTTCGTCAGTGCCTCCCTGTTGTTCTCCGGATGCACATCCCCTCTGTTTATTGCGGAGACGTGTATCAGGAGAATAGCGGGGAGGTGCTGCCGAAATTTTGCGTTGGATCCGGAGCAGAGCATGGGAAAACGAACCCAATCTACACATACTCGGGTGGGATTAGGACCTATCTTTACCTATTAGCGTGTAGGTTGCCTGGACGTAATAAAAATGGTGAACCTGATTAACTGATGAATATAAATGCTAAATTATATATAAATATATTTCTTCTGTCTTTAGTAGCTATGCAAGATGAGTGATCGTGCGTGGATGTATACCGGTCACCCTAGTCAGAAAGAGATGACGAAAAAATGGTTTGTAAAAACAAAAGAATTTGTGAAAGCCGCATTCGCAAATGGCCAGGAAAGAAACTGTTGCCCCTGTCCTGGATGCGACAACTATAAAAAGACGACAGAGGCTGTAATGATTAAACACCTGCAGAGGAGGGGTTTTAAGCCTAATTATACGGTGTGGACATTTCATGGTGAGTCTATACAACGCACAAGAGCTGAGGTGGTCCGTCGTCGCACGGACGAGCATGGTACTGGGATCGAAGACATGGTGCAAGACTTTGATGATGCTCGGGATTCGGAAGATGAGATGGAGGAATCTGCAAAGGCCTTTTATGAAATGTTGGTGTCTTCAAAACGTCCTCTCCATGAGCACACTGAGCTCTGTCAGCTGGATGCAATTGCACAAATAATGGCTCTGAAGGCTCAGTTCAACTTGGGAAGAGAATGCTACGACGCGATGATGACACTATTTGGACGTTTCCTACCCAAAGGCCATGTCAAGCCTGCAAACCTGTACGAGTCGAACAAAATACTTCGTGTACTTAAGATTCCCTATGAGAAGATAGATGCATGTGAGAAAGGATATGTCTTATTTAGGAAGCAGTATGCACACTTGGACTGTTGTCCCAATTGCGAGTCTTGCAGGTATCTTGTGGTAGACAACGGTATGGGTGAGAAGAGGCAGACCAAAATCGCAGTTAGTGTTCTTCGGTATATGCCAATCGTACCAACACTTCAACGTCTTTTCATGGTCGAAGAGACAGCCAGACAGATGACATGGCACAAATTGGGCAAAAGAACCGAACTAGATGCGGATGGGAATAAGATGATGGTACACACATCGGATGGGGAAGCATGGAAACATTTCAATGGATTGCATCAGGATAAAGCGGCAGATCCAAGGAATCCTCGAGTCTGCGCCGCCACGGATCGTTTTAATCCCTTCGGCATGACGGCAACCCAATACAGTTGTTGGCCTGTATTTGTCATTCCACTCAATCTCCCCCCCCCCCGGGCAGATTATGCAAAGAAAGAACATATTTCTGACGTTGATAATTCTAGGGCCCAATTATCCGGGGAAGAATATGAATGTGTACCTGCAACCGTTTAAGGATGAATTGGAAGAAGCTTGGGATAATGGGGTCAAGACATACGATGCCGCTAGAAAAGAAAAATTCAAAATGCATGTGTGGTACATGTACTCTATGCATGACTTGCCAGCGTATGCGCTATTCTCTGGATGGTGTGTGCATGGAAGGTTCCCGTGCCCCCAATGCAAGGCAGCTCTTCAGTTTCATTGGTTACAGGAGGGTCGGAAGTATTCTTGCTTTGACTTGCATAGACAGTTCCTGGATCCTGACCATCAGTCCAGAAAAGACAAGAAGAACTTTACGAAAGGTAAAGTTGTCAAAAACTTGGCACCACCTGAGTTCACAGGCCAAGAGATCCTGGATCAGTTAAACACCCTCGAGCCTGATCCAGAGCGTTCAGGGTATTTCAAGGGGTATAATTCAAAACACGCCTGGACTCACAAGACATGCTTGTGGGATCTGCCTTACTTCAAAGACCTCCTTCTTCCACACAATATCGACATGATGCACACTGAAAAGAATATTGGAGAGGCTATTTTTGGTACATTGTTCGACATATATGGGAAGACAAAGGATAATATTAAGGCTAGAGTCGATCAAGAGACACTATGTCATAGACCGTTACAAAACATGCGAGAAGGCAAAGGAAAGCAGAAGTGGTCGAAGCCAAAGGCCTGGTTCAATCTTGGAAGGCCAGCTATGAGGGAAATTATCTTGTGGGTCAAAATGCACTTGATGTTCCCCGATGGGTATGCAGCGAATCTAAAGAGGGGAGCGAGTCTTGAAAAATTAAAAATCTTTGGTCTCAAGAGTCATGATTGGCACATATGGCTAGAGCGGGTAATGCCAGTGATCTTACGTGGCTTTATTCCTGAGGATGAATGGCTAGTACTGGCGGAGCTGAGCTATTTCTTCTGTGTTCTTTGTGCGAAAGAATTGTTGCCTGGCGTGGTGGAAGACATGGAGGAGTTTGCACCGGAGTTATTGTGCAAGTTAGAGAAGATCTTTCCACCGGGCTTCTTTAATCCAATGCAGCATTTGATTTTACATCTACCGACCGAGGCAAGATTGGGTGGGCCCGTGCAAGATCGTTGGTGCTATGCAACTGAGAGGATGCAGAAGACCCTTCGAGCTAAATGTAAAAATAAGCGTAGAATTGAAGCATTGATGGCTGAGGCATTCATTACTGAGGAGGTGGCAAACTTTGTGACAGCACACTACGAAGCCAAAAATCATCATTTGCATAATCCGAAGCCTCGGCAGAATGATCCATACCCTAAAAAAGGTGGGTCCAACCTTAGCCTATTCAAAGGGAAGCTCACACCAGCCGGTGCTTCGAAACCAATAACGTTGGATGTCGAAGAATGGCGGAACATATCGTTGTATATCTTCAACAACCTAATAGAAGTGCGGCCGTACATCGAGGGAGTTCTCGGCACATTTTCCCGTAACTTCTAATTCATTTGAACTGCTCTTATTCCCGGATATTTCAAAGAACCGTTACGTCACCAAATTCTTGAATGGAGCGGTGATCGAAAATGATTCCGTCGAAGAGTATGAGCTTCTGTCAAAGACAGGAGGCGGCTATCCCGGTTTCATCTCTTGGTTCAAACAAACGGTAATTATCCATAATGGACCATTTCATTCTTGGTCTAACTTGCGGATAATGCAACAACCATTTCGTATTAAACTTGTAGGCTAATTCAGAGTCTATGGACGCCGAATTGAGACAAGTCGCTAATGGTTTTGACTATAAGGTCCGTTCATTTGAGAAATACAATATCAACGGGTATCTCTTTGGTACCTTTGGCAAAGAGCTATCTATGCCCGACCGGAAATCTACAAATTGTGGTGTCTCTGCTATCGGCGAAGGTGTTATCGAGTATTATGGAAGAGTTGAAGCAATTTATGAACTTCAATTCTATGGTGAAAACCCACCGAACGTCGTAGTCTTCAAATGTTATTGGTTCCAGCCGAAAAATACTAGAAGGACTCATGAACATATAGGACTAGTCGAAATCAATCCAAACACCCATTTAGATGTTCCCGATGTCTATATTACGGCTCAACAGGCGACCCAAGTTTTCTATCTACCGTGGGCATGCCAAACAGATAAGAATCTGGAAGGTTGGTATGTTGTTTATGAAGTGCCGCCACATGTCAGACCACCTCTCCCAAATGAACAGGATTATGAACCTCACATTAACCCAGACATATGATGGAGAATGCTTTGAAGAAACACGTCTTTCCAAGAAACATTTCAAGAACCGCCGTGCTTCACCCAAGAACATGGAAGTAGACAGCGACAATGAATCCGACTCCAGCCTTGAGCTGGAACCAGAAGACCTGGAACTCGTAGAGGTTACTGATGCGGATGACCTGTCAATGCTTCAACGATTAAAGGAAGTCCTTTCACAACTTCACGCCGTTGAACCCGACGAGCACGTCATTCATGAAGACATGCGTGATAGTGATGATGATGATGCATTTATTGATGATGATTATTAGTTTGTAAGATTCACAACTTAAATTATATATATTTTTTAATCTTTATTATTCATGTACATATTATTATTCATGTCAGTAATTCAATTTTTTTTATGTTGTACTAATTTCTTTTAATCTTTATCATGGCAGGTCACCTGGTGTGGAAAGATGGTGGGCGCTGGTCCAGATCGCTCGACGAGTTCTTCCCACACGCCCCGCACGAGGGGTGGTACTTCCCTTCCACCCCTATCTCTCCATAGAGCCTTGGCAGACAGTCTATCGACACCACCCGTGGGTTCTTCTTCGTCGGCGGCATTGCCCACTGGGAGAGGTGCTGGTTGGGTAGGGACAAAGGGGAAGGGTACAGGGAGAGGTGGTGGCCGCGGAAGATCCAGGAGGACTGTTGAGCCGTCCTCGCCACCACCACCAGCTCATTCACCCGAGCATAGGACTACTATGGCCGACCCGTTTGCGGAGGAGGCTATGGGGACTCCGTTCCAGGAGCCTGTTGTTGACGGGCATTCGTCCCATGAGACTCCGGTCCAGGAGCAGCCTCGGGTCGAGGTGCATTCGGCCCAGGAGCAGCCGGAGGAGATTACGGTTCCGGAGGCTTCACCCGACATGGAGAGGCCCGGATGGGAGACCTGGCCGGATCGTACCGAGTTGCCGGATTGGACCGAGGGTCCGGGTGGCTCAGGGGGCGGGGATGGCGGGGATGAGCTTACGGATAGTGAGGGTGATGTGCAGGTGGACGGGGCCACCGTGTACAAGCGTGGTAGTACACGTCTCCACGTCGCGCCGGCTACCCGCGAGCAGAGGCCGGTGATTAAACCTGAAGGAGATAGGTAAGTACATTTACTCTTTTTTTAGCTTTTGCCTTCAAGTTTGTTCAAATATCTAATGCGTTGACCTTATCATACTGCAGGGGATGGGTACACCCTCTTGGAGTCCGCAGGCCGAACTCCGTCCTTGGTGTGCTTTGCCGGACAAATTTCCCGGGGTTTGTCACGTTGCCTGGTGAGGGTGAGGTTCCTACACTAGGATTTTCCTGGGAGCACTACCAGGCTGCGCAGGGCCCGCCAAAGGAGATTATAGATGGTGTCTTGTGCCACACGAGGGCCGAGATGGTGACCAAGAGCTTTTGGGTAAATTATCCTTTTACAAAATCTAAAATTAACAATATAGCTAATTATTGTACTAATCAGTGTTTTCACGTTTGATTGCAGACCTTCTATAGGTGTGAGGATGGATATGAGGAGGAGGCGGCCAGGGTTCTCGAGGCTGAGTGTAGGCCGTTACTACAGAACTTGCGCCACGAGGCTCGGCCGTAGGCTATTCGAGATTACTACGCCACGCGTGGTATTAAGAAGCACAACAAGGATTGCCGCGGAAAGTTTCTGAAGAAGGAGCAATACATGAAGGTAATTACCTATTCTTAAGTCCTTCTACGTAGTTTTCTTGATTTCATTCATAGGCGTAGAGCTGAAAATTCTTTCTAATAACTTATAGGTGCCCCCGAGATGGTGTGCGGATAAGATGGATTGTTGGGAGGCGTTGGTTGATGAGTGGTGCATAGGCAGCTGGCGAGCCGTCCACGAGAATGCGAAGGATCGGCGTAGCCAAATGGTTGGTGTGCCACATCATCAAGGCAGCGCCAACTTACTTCAGTTTGGACAAAACTTGGTATGTGATTTGCTTCATGATTCATGCAATTCATTCTTGATGCTAATATTTTGTTCCTCTCTTTTAGGCGCATCACAATAAGACGGAGATGCCACACTTGTACGACCTTTATGGCATGGCCCATACTGCCTCGTACAAGAAGGCGAAGGCATTCTCTGAGTCTGACCTGGATGATCCCAATAAATTCACCAACATATCATCCCACCAGAAGCTCGTGGCATACAGGGACGCGGGGAAGGCAACAAAAGGGGATGACTTTAACCCTAGACAGGAACCTTTGGATCCAGAGCTAGTGATGATATCTGGTGGCGGGAGGCCCCGTGGCTCGATAGCCATTGGAGATGGGATAATATGTTGTCCACTCACTCTTCCGGAGATCAAGGCGCGCCAGTCGAGCAGCTGTCCTGAGATAACGCGTCGTCCACGGCCAGTCGAACTTGCCATCGAGGTTAGTTGTACGGACTAAGAACACTTTCATCCATTTCATTATGTGTGTCACCATAGATCATTACTCTGGTAATGAGGAATGGTGTTTCAGGCTGCTCTTCAGAAAGAGAGAGCGGCAAACCAGGCTGCTCTTGAGAAAGAGAGATTGGCAAGCCAGGCTGCTCTTCAGGCTGCTCTTGATGAGAGGGACCACACAACGGCACGATTGATTGAGGAGGAGAGGGCCCGGAATGAGGCGGGTCAACGGCCCCTGTACGAGCTTTTTGTGGTATGTTTTTTTTCACATTAGCCAAATCATGTGTGTAATGTCTGTTTCATTACTAACTAATACGACCCACTCTTCAGGGTCTGTGCGAGAAGAGCGGTCAAGTCCCTTCGCCGATGCTCGTCTTCTCTTCGATTGGCACGGTGAGTTTCATTATAAACTAGTATTAATAATTGAGTGTCATAATGCTAACTGAGACATTGCAAAATATCTTTTCTGCGGAATAACTCCCGAGTGGCATCGCACGACCCTACTCCAGGGCAACCGTCTCCAAACTAAGCCGCCCCGAGCAACCGTGGTGTTTCTCCTCCTTGATGACCACTACGGTAAGTTTCTCTTCTCCTCTTTCATATTATCCTTGCTTTAATTTCCCCAAAAAGACATAATTAGCCCATTTAGCTCCAAAATGCCATAATAACCTCAAAATGGCAGAAGAACCTTGGTTAGCTCATGAATATTATATACTTAGCTTGTTTTCCTCTAAAATGAGATAATTAGCCCATTTAGCTCCAACAAGACATAATTAGGTAATTTAGCTCCAAGGAGAGGATAAGCGGAGAAGAGGAGAAGAAATAGGAAAAATGAAAAGAAAGAAAAAGAAGAAGAGAAGAAGGAGAAGGAGGAGGAGGAGGAGAAGGAGGAGAAGGCCAAGGACCTTCTAGTCCTTCTCCTCCTCCTTCTCCTCCTTCTTAATTTCTTCTTCTCCTCCTTCCCCTCCTCTTTCTTCTCCTCTTTCATATTATCCTTTCTTTAATTTCCCCAAAAAGACATAATTAGCCCATTTAGCTCCAAAATGCCATAATAACCCTAAAATGGCATAAGAACCTTGGTTAGCTCATGAATATTATATACTTAGCTTGTTTTCCTCTAAAATGAGATAATTAGCCCATTTAGCTATAAAAAGACATAATTAGCCCATTTAGCACCAAGTAGAGGAGAAGAGGAGAAGAAATAGGAAAAATGAAAAGAAAGAAGAAGAAGAAGAAGAGAAGAAGGAGAAGGAGGAGGAGGAGAAGGAGGAGAAGGCCAAGGACCTTCTAGTCCTTCTCCTCCTCCTCCTTCTCCTCCTTCTCCTCCTTCTTCTTGATTTCTTCTTATTCTCCTCCTCCTCCTCTTTCTTCTCCTCTTTCATATTATCCTTGCTTTAATTTCCCCAAAAAGACATAATTAGCCCATTTAGCTCCAAAATGCCATAATAACCTCAAAATGGCATAAGAACCTTGGTTAGCTCATGAATATTGTATACTTAGCTTGTTTTCCTCTATAATGAGATAATTAGCCCATTTAGCTCCAAAAAGACATAATTAGGTAATTTAGTTCCAAGAAGAGGAGAAGAGGAGAAGAAATAGGAAAAATGAAAAGAAAGAAGAAGAAGAAGAAGAAGAAGAAGAAGAAGAAGAGAAGAAGGAGAAGGAGGGGGACGAGGACGAGGACGAGGACAAGGAGGAGAAGGCCATGGACCTTCTAGTCCTTCTCCTCCTCCTCCTTCCCCTCCTTCTCCTCCTTCTTCTTCATTTCTTCTTCTTCTCCTCCTCCTCCTCTTTCTTCTCCTCTTTCATATTATCCTTGCTTTAATTTCCACAAAAAGACATAATAGCCCATTTAGCTCCAAAATGCCATAATAACCTCAAAATGGCATAAGACCCTTGGTTAGCTCATGAATATTATATACGTAGCTTGTTTTCCTATAAAATGAGATAATTATCCCATTTGGCTCCAAAAAGACATAATTAGGTAATTCAGCTCCAAGAAGAGGAGAAGAAATAGGAAAAATGAAAAGAAAGAGGAAGAAGAAGAGAAGAAGGAGAAGGAGGAGAAGGAGGAGGAGGAGGAGGAAGAGGAGGAGGAGGAGAAGGAGGAGAAGGCCAAGGACCTTCTAGTCCTTCTCCTCCTCCTCCTCCTCCTCCTCCTTCTCCTCCTTCTTCTTGATTTCTTCTTCTTCTCCTCCTCCTCCTCTTTCTTCTCCTCTTTCATATTATCCTTGCTTTAATTTCCCCAACAATGACATAATTACCCCATTTAGCTCCAAAATGCCATAATAAGCTCAAAATGGCATAAGAACCTTGGTTAGCTCATGAATATTATATACTTAGCTTGTTTTCCTCTAAAATGGGATAATTTGCCCATTTAGTTCCGAAAAGACATAGTTAGGTAATTTAGCTCCAACAAGAGGAGAAGAGGATAAGAAATAGGAAAAATGAAAAGAAGGAAGAAGAAGAAGAAGAAGAAGAAGAAGAGAAGAAGGAGAAGGAGGAGGAGGAGGAGGAGAAGGAGAAGGCCAAGGACCTTCTAGTCCTTCTCCTCCTCCTCCTTCTCCTCCTTCTCCTCCTTCTTCTTGATTTCTTCTTCTTCTCCTCCTCCTCCTGTTTCTTCTCCTATTTCATATTATCCTTGCTTTAATTTCCCCAACAATGACATAATTAGCCCATTTAGCTCCAAAATGCCATAATAAGCTCAAAATGGCATAAGAACCTTGGTTAGCTCATGAATATTATATACTTAGCTTGTTTTCCTGTAAAATGGGATAATTAGCCCATTTAGCTCCAAAAAGACATAGTTAGGTAATTTAGCTCCAACAAGAGGAGAAGAGGAGAAGAAATAGGAAAAATGAAAAGAAAGAAGAAGAAGAACAAGAAGAAGAAGAAGAAGAGAAGAAGGAGAAGGAGGAGGAGGAGGAGGAGAAGGAGAAGGCCAAGGACCTTCTAGTCCTTCTCCTCCTCCTCCTTCTCCTCCTTCTCCTCCTTCTTCTTGATTTCTTCTTCTTCTCCTCCTCCTCCTCCTCTTTCTTCTCCTTCTTCTCCTCCTTCTCCTTGGTTAGCTCATGAATATTATATTCTTATCTTGTTTTCCGCTAAAAATGACATAATTAGCTGAAAAACATCATATTTTGTTTTTCTTCTGACTTTCTTATTCACATTTTTGCAGATTGGATATACTACATGCATGGAAGCTGGCATTCATGGAGTTGAACAATGTCGATAGATGAACTTTATATGTATATCATCTAGTTTTCATTTGAGTTGATGAACAATGTCGAACTATATGTATATGTATATATGGATAAACAGTGCAATACTTTGTATGTTGGTTCTTTCGATATATGGGGATGTACATTGATTTATATGTATATCATATATGTGTGGTGAATTATATATATGTGTTGGCAAGTATATGTGTGGTGAACTATATATCATATATGTGTGGTGAATTATATAAATGTGATGTCAAATATATATATATATATATATATCTGTGTGTGTGTGTGTGTGTGTGTGTGTGTTGTGAAATAAAATAAAACAAAAAAAACAGGTACTATATGGGCTCTTTGTCGTCTGCCAGCTGATGGCAAAGACGTGTGCCATCAGCTGGCAGATGGCAAAGGTGCCACATGGCACCCAGCTGTGCATCCTAGGGTGTCTATATAGACTCTTTGTCGTCTGCCTCCAGAGTGGGCAGACGGCAAAGAAGAGGGCACAGAGGAAGGGGGGAGGAGGAGGCAGACGGCAAAGAATGGAGGGGGGGAGGACGAGGCAGACGGCAAAGAATAAGGGGGAGGCAGACGGCAAAGAGTGGAGGGGGGAGGAGGAGGCAGACGGCTAAGAATAAGGGGGAGGCAGACGACAAAGAATAAGGGGGAGGTAGACGGCAAAGCCTCCGTTAACCCCTAACGGAGGCAACTCCTGTCGGCTGTTGTCTCGAGCACTTTGCCGACTGCTCCTGAGGAAAGCTGACGGCAAAGAGCTTTTCCGTCCGCTTTGGGGGGACAGACGGCAAAGAAGGTCCTATGCCGTCGTAGGCTGACGCAGAAATTTTGCCGGCCGTGGGATTCTTTGCCGTCTGTTGTTTTGTCTTTGCCGCCCGGGATTTAGTCTTTGCCGTCTGTGATGGAAGACGGCAAAGAAGGTGATTCCTGTAGTGGATGCATGCTGGATAGTGGTCGACGTGTGGAGTAATAGTAGTAGATGGGTCTACTTGTTTCATATGTGATGCCTATATGTATGATCATTGCCTTAGATATCGTCATGACTTTGCGCGGTTCTATCAATTGCTCGACAGTAATTTGTTCACCCACCGTAATATTTGCTATTTGAGAGAAGTCTCTAGTGAACACTATGGCCCCCGGGTCTACTTCAAATCATATTTTCATCCTTATACTTTTACTTCGTTGCACTTTCCGCCTTCAGATCTCACTTTACAATCAATCTTGAAGGGATTGACAACCCCTTTATAGCATTGGGTGCAAGCTCGTTTGTGTTTGCGCAGGTACTCTGGACACTTGGCTTGATTCTCCTACTGGATTGATACCTTGGTTCTCAAACTGAGGGAAATACTTACTGCTACTATGTTGCATCACCCTTTCCTCTTCAAGTGAAAAACCAACGGAAGCTCAAGAGTTAGCAGTAAGCCTCTAGTTGACTAGCTAGTTGATCAAAGATGGTTAAGGTTTCCTAGCCATAGACAAGTGTTGTCATTTGATAACGGGATCACATCATTAGGTTAATGATGTGATGGACAAGACCAAAACTATAAATGTAGCATATGATCGTGTCAGTTTATTGCTACTGTTTTCTGCATGTCAATGTATCTGTTCCTATGACCATGAGATCATGCAACTCTCGGACACCGGAGGAATACCTTGTGTGTATCAAACTATGCAATATAACTGAGTGACTATAAAGGTGCTATACAGGTATCTCCGAAGGTGTTTGTTGGGTTGGCATGGATCAAGACTGGGATTTGTCACTCCGTGTGACAGAGAGGTATCTCGGGGCCCACTCGGTAATACAACATCACAATAAGCCTTGCAAGAAATGTGACTAAGGAGTTATTCACGGGATCTTGTATTACGAAACGAGTAAAGAGACTTGCCGATAACGGGATTGAACTAGGTATGGAAATACCAACGATCGAATCTCAGACAAGTAACATAGGGAAGGACAAAGGGAACAACATACGAGATTAACTGAATCCTTGACATACAGGTTCTTCGTAGAATATTTTATGACGAGTTGATGGATACACTTATCGCCCCTCGTTGGATACCCCAAGTGGAAGGTGTAGATGTAGTCAGCAACAAATTTCCATTAAATGGAGATTGTAAGGTTTATTGAACCAGGAGCACTCCTAGGCTCAACAAGCAGGTGTCTCATGTCCTGGTAAGTAGAAGATGTGGACCTGCACACACAACAAATAACTTTTCTCCCAATGAGTACAGAGAGGTTGTCAATCCCTCCGAACTTGTAGTTTGCAAAGGATAAAAACATAGACGGGAAGGTAATAGTGATTGCAACGGAAAAGTAAATGAAAGCGGTAAATGGTGGAGGTGTAAACAATGATAGTAATATGGACCGGAGTTACATGTTGTTCACTAGTGATGTCTCTCTCTCAAAAGACGATAAACAACTATGCTTGGATAAACAAATCACGGTTGGGCAATTGACAGAATTATGATCGCACCGCAATGCTAATTAGGCTCCTTGATAGTTAGAGGTTCAATAGTAATGGGTAGTACGCCAAGACAAGTAGACCGTTTATTCATCAGCATCTACTTACTAATCATCCACCTTGAGATATCTATCCAGAACATCTCTTCGGTATTAAGTTGCGAGCCCCACCCAAAGTGTAAACTCAAAGCAATGGACAACTGCATTAACGAACTATGCGTAAGGTAAACAATCCTTGCAACCGTGGTCACAAGCACCGTTGTTTTCTCCCTGGTGGCAACAAGCACATCCCCTAGTCTCATGTTTCTGTCACTCAAGCTAGACATCGAGGGGCCTGAACCCACAATCATACATAACGCTCCCTCTTGGATTTATGATCTACTACTTGGCCAAAGCAATAAAAAGCAATGGAGAACATGCATGAATCACTAAGGAACATAATATAAAAGGATAATCAAATATATAACTCATAACAATCTGAACATAATCTCATAATCCATTGGATCCCAACAAACCAAGCATAGCAACAACAAGCGAATTACATAGATGCCTTGATCATGTAGCGATGCTCACAAGGACTAACCATTCAAGCACAAGATTGGAGAGAAGACATCACATAGCTACTGGTCATGGAATCATGGTCCAAGGAGGAATACTCACGGCACATCCGGGAAGCGTCCATGGCGGTTGAGAAGCTCCCAGAGGTCAATCCTCCCTCCAACAGGGTGCTGGGAAGAGGTCTCCTGACGCTCCCGATCTTGGAAGCACTGCGGCGGCGGAACGATGGAGAAATTCGCGATTCCAGAAAGTCTGCGAGGATTTCCTCTCGGGACTCTAAAGGTAGGCCAAAGGAGGGCACCGGAGGAGGTGGGACCCATCCAGGCGACCTCCTGGTGCGACCTAGGGCCTGGTCGCACTAGCAGGACGCCTGGGAGGCCCCTGATCACCTTTGGCTCTCCTTCAGTGATTTTTTATATATTGTTTCTTGATTTTTTCGGGCTTCGAAAAATTGCGTAAAAGCCCGTGCAAAATAGACATCAGCAGACAGAAACTGGCACTGGGTGCACTGAGTTAGTAGGTTAGTCCAAATATGTGTAAAATGATTTAAAAGTGTAGCAAAACATATAACAATGTCCCCCAAAAGATCATGGAACAAGCAGAAATTATAGATACATTTGGGACGTATCAACATCCCAAAGCTTAATTTCTACTCGTCCTCGAGTAGATAAATGATAACAAAATAATTTCTATGGTGACATGCTAACAAACATACAAGAACTTCAAAGTAAAGCAAGTGAGATATGCAATTAAATTCAAGACAATAACAAGCAAGAGTTTTTATCTGGTATTGAATTTAGCAAAGTAGGAACATAAAGGTGTAAGAGCTCTCGCTGTCCGTGACTCGAATGTCTCCAAATGGTGTTTGTGTGCAAAAAGTGGGAGATGGATTGAGATTATAAAATATTTTTTAATTGAGAACTCAATCTACTAAAACTCACACTTAGTCTCCTTCGGAATCTTATTTTGACTCATCCCCAGACCACTTGTCACGCACAAGTCAAGATGATCCTCTCCCTTTCGATTTTGAGCACTCATGCAATGGATGAGCATAAGCAAGATATGTTGGCACTTAGGATGGCAAATAGAATAATTATGGGCAAGTAAGACAAAAAGGTGTGAAAGGCTCACATCAATGAGGACAACCATAGGCGTGAGAAAGCCAAATGATAGATATGATGTGAGGAGTAGGGATTGCCATGTAATGGATGCACATATGAGCTAACGTAAGCTCTCCAATGGAACTAGTGGGGGTGCATCCAAATTGTTTACTCATGAAGACCTAGATCTCATTTGAGGACGCTCATCAATGGAATATGCAAACCAAGTTCTATAGTGTAAGGGTCCCCACATAGTTATGCATGAATGATAATCTCCATGTAGTACCAATATAGCAATGGAGTACAAGTGTGGATCTTTCAAAAGGAATAGTAGTGTTGCCCCCTTCTCTCTTTTTATTTATTTCTATTTTTATTTTTCTCTTTTTATTTTTATTTTTTTGTGGTCTCTTTTGCTCTTTCTTTTTATCTCTCATTTGTCCTCTTTGGGATCTTTTGTTTGTCCTCTTTGCGATTTTTTCCTCTCTTAAGGGCACCACTCTATGTTCTACATGAATAAAAAGAAAAATCATCACACTTTATAAGAAGTAATCAACATAAAGACAAGTGAAAACTATCATGATGTATGCAAATGTATGCCTCTGCCAGTGTAGCAGGATATGCAATGATACTAGCACGTCAAGTAGCAATAATGAGGGCAAGGCCCAACTATCATGCAGCTCTATGATCAAGCAAAAGCATGTATGACATGAAGATCAAGTCATGAGATGGTGGATGTTTCATGGCAATGTATCTCGGAAAGGCTATGGAAATGCCTTAATAGGTAGGTATGGTGGATGGAAAGATATAATGAGGCTTATGTATGACAGAGCGTATCATGTCATGGGTTTGGATGCACCGATGGGGTTTGCACCAACTCTCAATGTGAGAAAGGGCAATGCACGGTACCGAAGAGGCTAGCAAAATATGGATGGTGGAAGTGCCAACAATCGAATACTCACATTATTCCGAAGAACTCATACACTTATTATCAGTAACTCTCAATCTAGTTAGGAAATTCACAAAGAGACAAGTACCCCGAGGAGGAGTGTTTGGGGGTTTGGTTATCCTTGCGCATCCTCAACTCATGGTAACATGAGGGTACTCTATATATTCCAACCCCTCTAGAGGTTAGCGATCAATTTAGTAGCTAGAGTTCTCAACTAATTTTAAGTTTTTGAAAAACACACAAATTTCCCAAAATACAACACCTATCACTAATAGGCTCAAGCTCTTGGCACCAATAGTCCAAACATTAATCAAATCAACACCTCAAAACTATTGCAAGTTACTACTATTCTTAAATAGCAATCTCGATTACCTACTCATGCAAGACACACAACTCAGTGCAACAAGCCAACTCTCTAAACAAGATAAGCATGATAACTCAAGAGAGTTCCAAAATCAACCTAAATAATAGCTCTAAAAAATATTAAGCATGAAAACTAAGAGTTGAGCATGACTATAGCTACGAAAAGATGAAGAACACACAAAAAAGATAAGCATGAAAACATATGTTGTGTTCTAGAGTGGAATGGAGCGTGTGTCTCTCCCAAACAAGGCAGGCTAGGTTCCGACTTGTTATGAAAAACGAGCAAAACTAAAACAAACTAAATAGTAAAAAGCGGGACGCTCCAAGCATAGCACATAACATATGAAGTGTTAAAAATATAGCATGGAGATGGACGAACTGATGATTATTGATAGAGGAGGGGATGCACGGGGGCATCCCCAAGCTTAGACGCTTGAGTCTCCTTGAATATTTCTTGGGTGCATGGGGGCACCCCAAGCTTGAGTGTTTGACACTCTTGTATCTTCTTTCATCATCTCTCCCATCGCATACTTGAAAACTTCCATCATACGAAACTCATCACAAGCTGATTAGAGTGGTTAGTCCTCTTAATAAAATAATTCATTACCTGCTGGAAATAAAGATTTTCATGAAAAGCTACTGCTTCTTATAAATGCCAAAGGGTTTTTGCAAATAAAAGACAAGCTTAGGATTTGCAAAACAATGAAAACACAAAACATGGAAGAATCTGTTAAAAACAGAACAACAGGTAGTAAATAATTTATTCTGCGCACTTCTGCAACTCAAATAAAAAAACTCAGAACAGATGCCAGAAAGGCAATTATATAGAGCATTCTGTAAAAACAATTCAGATAAAAAAGATGATCTGGTGATTTTTGGTGATTTTTTCTGTCAGGAAGACAGAATCTGTTTCTGGACAGCATGTCACAACTTTGGAACTTTCTTGCAATCGGGGGCTATAACTTGGCACAAAGCTTAAAAATAAAGATACAATGATGTTGCTACAGTAGTATCACACATCGAGACCACTAAAATAGAAAGTAAAAACAAATTGGGTTTCCTCCCAACAAGCGCTTTCTTTTATGCCTTTGAGCTAGGCACAATGCAAGAAGATCAAGTGTTATCAACTCCAAAGAATAACTTGCCCGTGTAATGGACTCATAAGGTAACTTAATCTTCTTTCTAGGGAAGTGTTCCATTCCCTTTTTAATAGTAAATTGCAATTTAATAATTCTCTCTTTCATGTTAATGATAGCACCAATGGTGCGGAGAAAAGGACGTCCCAAAATAATTGGACATGAAGGATCACATTCAATGTTCATAATAAGAAAATCAACGGACACATAATTATCATTGACAATAATAAGCACATCATCAATTCTCCCTAAAGGTTTCTTTATGGAAGAATCAACAAGACGAACACCAAAAGAACATGGATCATAAGGTTTCCAATCAAGCATATCATACATTCTTTTGGGCATAACAGAAGCACTAGCTCCAACATCACACAAAGCAAAGCAAGGGATATTATTCAATTTAATTTTGACCATAGGATCCCAACCATCTTCTAGTTTCCTAGGAATAGAAGTCTCTAGCTTCATATTCTCCTCTCCAGCTTTGATAAGAGCATTGGTAATATGCTCGGTGAAGACAATATCGAGTGTACTAGTGTGGGGGTCTTTATCCATTCTTTGCAAAAAGGTGATGACATCGGAGATACTACAATTGTCAAAATCAAGGTTACTACCATTAATTAAAGTGGTAGTAATGGCATCTAAGCTCATTCTTTTGGTAGCCTCTTAATTCATAGGACTTTCTTGTCCTATAGTTGAGGTATTAGCATCACCATTAATAGGTCCATTTGGACTAGGAGTGCGATGGGTGCTAAAAGTTTTGAGATCCTCAACAACTTGCATAGTAGCAATGGTGGTGTGAGTAGGAAGGCTCTTAATTCTCTCTTCCTCTACTTTTTCTCTAGCCCATGTCTCTTTAAGTTTGGCTAGCTTTCTTATGTTCTCATTAATTTGGACTTGGATAGCATTCATGGGTGTGGTGTTCCTTTCCTCAAGTGGGGAAGTTCTAATTTTAAGCATCTCTACATCATGAGCTATGTGGTCCACCTTCAAAGAGAGACTATCTAATTTTTCTAGTTTATCTTCTACACTCTTGTTGAAGGCTTTTTGAGAAGTGATAAAATCCTTAAGCATGCTCTCTAATTCAGAAGTGGAGTTTTTGGTGCTAGGATAATTATTGTTGTTCCCATAGTTTTCGGATTGGAACGGTCTAGGATTGCTACCAAAATTACTCCTATAGGCATTGTTATTGAAGTTGTTCCTAGAAATAAAATTAGCATCCACTTTCTCTATTTCTTGAGCAACCAAAGAATTTAAAGGAACGTCATGAGGTTCAATAGGAGCTTGCTTAGTAAGTAGAGTCATGATCATGTCAACCTTATCATTAAGGGAGGAGATCTCCTCAATAGAGTTTACCTTCCTACCTGTTGGAGCTCTCTCGGTGTGCCATTGAGAATAATTGGTCATCATATCATCCAGTAGCTTTATGGCAGCACCAAGTGTAGTTGAAAAAAAGGTTCCTCCTGCGACCGAGTCTAACAAATTCTGCGAGGTAAAGTTCAATCCTGCATAGAAAGTTTGGATAACCATCCAAGTAGTCAAACCATGTGTAGGGCAATTCTTAACAAGAGATTTCATACGTTCCCAAGCTTGAGAAAGATGTTCGTTATCCAATTGCCTAAAATTCATAATGTTACTCCTCAACTGGATAATCTTAGCAGGCGGGTAATACTTCCCGATAATAGCATCTTTACACTTATCCCAAGAACCTATGCTATTCCTAGGCAAAGATTGAAGCTGTACTTTAGCTCCTCCTCTCAAGGAGAAAGGAAAAAGCTTAAGTTTAACAATATCACAATCTACTTCTTTATATTTTTGCATATCACAGAGCTCAACAAAATTGTTCAAGTTCAAGGCAGCATCATCTCCAGCACCGGAGAATTGATCTTTCATAACTAGGTTCACTAAAGCAGGTTTAATCTCATAGGAAGTGGCTCTAGTGGCGGGAGCAGCAATAGGAGTGCAGATAAAGTAATTATTGTTGTGACTAGTGAAGTCACACAACTTGGTGTTCTTAGTGGGACCCATAGCAGCAGCAACAAGCAAGAACAAAGCAACTAATTTTATTGTGGTTTTCGGTATAAGACTCTAAAGCAAAATCTGAAAAGTAAACTAACAAGACTAAAAAGCAAAGGTAAAAGATAGTGTGCAACTCCCATATCTTGAAGACTGGAGTCCCCAGCAACGGCGCCAGAAATTCTCTTGATGACGAGTTGATGGATATACTTCTCACCCCTCGTTGGATACCCCAAGTGGAAGGTGGAGATGTAGTCAGCAACAAATTTCCCTTACACGAAGACTGTAAGGTTTATCGAACTAGGAGGACTCCTAGGATCAACAAGTTGGTGTCTCCTATCCTGGTCAGCAGAAGATGTGGACCTGCAGACACAACAAATAACTTTGCTCCCAACGAGTACAGAGAGGTTGTAGTTTGCAAAGGATCAAAACACAAGCGGGAAGGTAATAGTGATTTCAACGGAAAACTAAATGAAAGTGGTAAATGGTGGAGGTGTAAACAATGATGGTGATATGGACCGGAGTCACATGATGTTCACTGGTGATGTCTCTCTCCCAAAAGATGATAAACAACTATGCTTGGATAAACAAATCACAGTTGGACAATTGACAGAATCATGATCGCACCGCAATGCTAATTATGCTCCTTGATAGTTAGAGGTTCAATAGTAATGGGCAGTATGCCAAGACAACTAGACCATTTATTCATCAACATCTACTTACTAATCACCCACCTTGAGATATCTATCCAGAACATCTCTCCGGTATTAAGTTGCGAGCCCCACCCAAAGTGTAAACTCAAAGCAACGGACAACTGCATTAACGAACTATGCGTAAGGCAAACAATCCTTCAACCGTGGTCACAAGCATTGTTGTTTTCTCCCTGGTGGCAACAAGCACATCCCCTAGTCTCATGTTTCTGTCACTCAAGCTAGACATCGAGGGGCCTGAAAGTCTGCGAGGATTTCCTCTTGGGACCCTAAATGTAGGCCAAAGGAGGGCACCGGAGGAAGTGGGACCCACCCAGGCAACCTCCTGGCGCGGCCTAGGGCCTGGCCGCGCCAGCAGGCCGCCTGGGACGCCCCTGGCCCCCCTCTGGCCCTCCTTCGGTGATCCGGAAGCTTCTGTTTTGCTGATTTTTCTATATTTTTTTCTATTTTTTTGGGCTTCGGAAAATTGGGTAAAAGCCATGCAAAATAGACATCATCAGACAAAAACCGGCACTGGGTGCTCTAAGTTAGTAGGTTAGTCCAAATAGGTGTAAAATGATATAAAAGTGTAGCAAAACATATAACAATGTCACCCAAAAGATCATGGAACAAGCAGAAATTATAGATACGTTTGGGACGTATCAAATATGTATGAGTGCTAAAATCGCTTAAATCAAGTGGGAGTTGATCTTGCAGATAAGATAGTGATTGGCATAGTTCTCCAAAGTCACTGCCACCAAGCTTCACATCTTCTGATGAACTATAACATGTCAGGGATAGAATTGATGATCCTTGAGCTATTTGCGATGTTTGACATCGTGAAGGTAGAAATCAAGTAGGAGCATCAAGTGTTGATGGTTAGTAGAACCACTAGATTCGAGAAGGGTAAGGGTTAAAAGGGATGCTTTATGAAATGGCAAATCAGTTGCCACTCTAGTAAAGAAACCCAAGGTTGAACCCAAACCCGAGACTAAGTGCTTCTATTATGAGGGGAACAGTCACTGAAGTGGAACTACCCTAGTTACTTAGTAGATGAGAAGGTTGGCAAAGTCGACAAACGTATATTGTATATACATGATTTTGATGTGTACTTTACTAGTACTCCTAGTAGCACCAGGGTATTAGATACCGGTTCAGGTTGCTAAGTGTTAGTAACTCGAAATAAAAGCTACGGAATAAATAGATACTAGCTAAAGGCAAGGTGACGATGTGTTGGAAGTGTTTCCAAGGTTGATGTGATCAACATCGCACGCTCCATCTACCATCGGGATTAGTGTTGAACCTAAATAAATGTTATTTGGTGTTTGCGTTGAGCATGAACATGATTGGATTGTGTTTATTGCAATACGGTTATTCATTTAAGTTAGAGAATAAAAGTTATTATGTTTACATGAATAATACCTTCAATGGTCATGCACCAATATGAATGGTTCATTGAATCTCGCTCGTAGTGATACACATGTTCATGATATTGATACCAAAAGATGCAAAGTAGTAATAATAGTACCACTTACTTGTGGCACTGACACATGAGTCATATTGGTGTAAAACGCATGAAGAAGCTCCGTGCTGATGGATCTTTGGACTCACTCGTTTTTGAATCATTTGAGACATACGAACCATCCCTATTGGTGTAAACGCATGAAGAAACTACATGCACAAGGATCGTTTGGACTCACTTGATTTTGAATCACTTGAGACATGCATATCATGCCACATGGGCAAGATGACTGAAGGCCTCGTTTTCCATTGAGATGGAACAAGAAAGTAACTTTTTGGAACTAATGCATTTTGATGTATGCATTCCAATGAGTGTTGAGGAACACAGTGGATATTATTATGTTCTTACTTCACAGATGATTTGAGTAGATACTGGTATATTTACTTGATGAAACACAAGTCTGAATTATTGAAAGGTTCAACCAATTTCAGAGTGAAGTTGAAGATCGTCGTGACAAGAGGATAATATGTCTACGATGTGATCATGGAGGTAAATATACGAGTTGCGAGTTTGTTATACATTTAAGACAATGTGAAAATTGTTTCACACCTAATGCCACCTGGAACACCATAGTGTGATGGTGTGTCCGAACATCGTAGCCGCACCATATAAGAAATGGTGCATATTATGATGCCTATTATCGAATTACCACTATCGTTTTGGGATTATGCATTGGAGATAACAACATTCACTTTAATAGGGCACCACATAGTTCCGTTGAGATGACACCGTATGAACTATGGTTTGGAGAAACCTAAGCTATCGTTTCTTAAAAGTTTGGGGCTACGATGCTTATGTCCAAAGGCTTCGACCTGATAAGATTGAACCCAAAGCGGATAAATGCATCTTCATAAGATACCCAAAATAGTTGGGTATACCTCCTATCTCAGATCTAGAAGCAAAGTGTTTGTTTCAGAAAACGGGTCCTTTCTCGAGAAAGAGTTTATCTCAAGATGGAGGAACCTGATGAGGTTATTGAACCAACACTTGAACCAGAGACTAGAAAGGCGCACAAAGCTGTTCCTGTGGCGCCTACACCAGTTGAAGTGGAAGCCAATGATGGTGATCATGAAGCTCCGGATCAAGTTACTACCAAACCTTGTAGGATGACAAGGATACACGCTACTACAGAATGGTGCGGTAATCCTGTCTTGGAGGTCATGTTGTTGGACAACAATGAACCTACGAACTATGGAGAAGCGATGGTGGGCCCGGATTCCGACAAATGGCTGGAGGCCATGAAATCCAAGAGAGGATCCATGCATGAAAACAAAGTGTGGACCTTGGAAGAACTACTTGATGGTTGTAAGACTATTAAGTACAGATGGACCTTTAAAAGAAGACAGACAATGATGGTGAAAGTCACCATTTAAGAAAGCTAGACTTGTTGCAAAGAGGTTTCCGACAAGTTCAAGGAGTTGACTGCGATGAGACTTCCTCACTCGTAGCGATGCTAAAAGTCTGTTGGAATTATGTTAGCAGTTCCTACATCTTGCAGATGGACGTCAAAACATTGTTTCCTCGACGGTTTCCTTGAGGAAAGGTTGTATGTAATACAACCAGAAGGTTTTCTCGATCCTAAGGATGCTAACAAGTATGCAAGCTCTAGCGATCCTTCTAAGGACTAGAGTAAGCATCTCGGAGTTGGATATGCGCTTTGATGTGATGATCAAAGCTTTTGGGTTTATACAAAGTTTGTGAGAAACTTCTATTTCCAAGGAAGTGAGTGGGAGCACTATAGAATTTCTGATGAGTATATGTGGTTGATATATTGTTGATCAGAAATGATGTTGAATTTCTGGAAAGCATATAGGGTTGTTTGAAAAGGTGTTTTTAGAGGAAAACCTGGATTGAGCTACTTAAACATTGAGCATCAAGACCTATAGAGATAGATCAAGCCGCTTGATAAAACTTACAATGAAATGCATGCCTTGACAGGTTTTTGAAGGAGTTCAAAATAGACCGGCAAAGAAGGAGTTCTTGGCTGTTTGTAAGGTGTAAATTTGAGTAAGACTCAAAGCCCGACCACGGTAGAAGAAAGATAAAGGACGAAGGTCGTCCCCTATGCATTAGCCATAGGCTCTATAGTATGCTATGTTGTGTACCACACCTGATGGTTGCCTTGCCAAGAATTTGTCAAGGCTACGAAAGTGATCCACGAATGGATTACTAAACAATGGTCGAAAGTTATCCTTAGTAACTAGTGGACTAAGGAAATTTTTCTCAATTATGGAGGTGTTAAAAGAGTTCGTCATAAAGGGTTACGCCGATGCAAGCTTTGACACTAATCCGGAAAACTCTGAGTAGTAAACCGGATTCGTATAGTGGAGCAGTCATTTGGAATAGTCCCAAAATGGGACGTTGGTAGCAGCACCTACAGGATGACATAGATATTTGTCAAGAACAATCAGATCTGAAAGGTTCAGACCCTTTGACTAAAACCTCTCTCACAAGAAAGACATGATCAAACCGCAGAACTGTATGGTTGTTAGATTCATCAAATCACATAATGATGTGAACTAGATTATTGACTCTAGTCCAAGTGGGAGAATGTTGGAAATATGCCCTAGAGGCAATAATAAATTGGTTACTATTATATTTCCTTGTTCATGATAATCGTTTATTATCCATGCTATGATTGTATTAATTGGAAACTCAAATACATGTGTGGATACATAGACAAAACACTGTCCCTAGTAAGCCACTAGTTGACTAGCTCGTTGATCAAAGATGGTTAAGGTTTCCTAGCAATAGACAAGTGTTGTCACTTGATAACGGGATCACATCATTAGGAGAATGATGTGATGGACAGGACCCAAACTATAAATGTAGAATATGATCGTGTCAGTTTATTGCTACTGTTTTTTGCATGTCAATGTATCTGTTCCTATGACCATGAGATCATGCAACTCCCGGACACCGGAGGAATACCTTGTGTGTATCAAACGTCGCAACGTAACTAGGTGACTATAAAGGTGCTCTACAGGTATCTCCGAAGGTGTCTGTTGGGTTGGCATGAATCAAGACTCGGATTTGTCACTTCGTGTGACGGAGAGGTATCTCGGGGCCCACTCGGTAATGCAACATCACAATAAGCCTTGCAAGCAATGTGACTAAGGAGTTAGTCATGGGATCTTGTATTATGAAACGAGTAAAGAGACTTGCCGGTAACGGGATTGAACTAGGTATGGAGATACCGAAAATCGAATCTCGGGCAAGTAACATAACGAAGGACAAAGGGAACAACATACGGGATTAACTGAATCCTTGACATAGAGGTTCAACCGATAGAGATCTTCTTAGAATATGTAGGAGCCAATATGGACATCCTGGTCTTGTTATTGGCTATTGACTGAGGAGTGTCTCAGGTCATATCTGCATAGATCTCGAACCCGCAGGGTCTGCACACTTAAGGTTCGGTGACGTTTCGGTATAGTTGAGTTATGGGTGTTGGTCACCAAAAGTTGTTCGGAGTCCCAGCTGAGATCTCGGATGTCACGAGGAGCTCCGAAATGGTCCAGAGGTAAAGATTGATATATAGGAAATCTTGTTTTGGTCACTGGAAAAGTTTCAGGCTCATCGGTAGTGTACCGAGAGTGCCGGGAGGGTACCAGGGACCATCGGGAGGGGTGTCACGCCCCGAGGGGCCATATGGGCTCTGGGGGGATATTAAACTGCCCCTAGTGGGCTTACTTAAGCTCCCACTAAGGCCCATGAGGTTTGAGAGGCAAAAAACCCAAAGGTGGAAAAGGTTTCCAAGTGGAAAGGAGTAATCCTACTCCTAGTAGGATTGGCCTCCGCCTCCAATTTCGGCCAAACCTTGAGGGTTTGAGGCTGCCTCCTCCCCTCCCTCCATCCTATATATACTAGAGGTATTGAGGGTTTTTGAGACACTGAAAAACTGCCATGTGCTCCCTCTACTTCTATCTAGATCTGTTCTTCCTCTAGATCGGTTTTTCAGCAGCGCTTAGGCGAAGCCCTGCTGGAATAGATCCACCACCACCACCATGCTGCCGTGCTGGAGAACTCATCTACCTCTCTGCCCCTCTTTCTGGATCAAGAAGGCGGGGATCATCATCGAGCTGGACGTGTGTTGAACGTAGAGGTGTCGTCCGTTCGGCCCTAGATCGGGATGGATCGTGATGGGATCGCAGGACGGATCGTGATTTGATCGCGGGACGGGCTGCGATTTGAATCGCAAAGATGTTCCACTACATCAACCGTGTTATATACGCTTCCGCTTAGCGATCTACAAGGGTATGTAGATTCACTCTCCCCTCTCGTAGATGATCATCACCATGGATAGGTATTGCGTGTGCGTAGGAAATTTTTTGTTTCCCATGCAACGTTCCCCAACAACATGTCACATCAAAAAAATTGGTTGTTCCATGCTAAAATATTATCATTCTAGGATAATTTTTGGGCATTTATTTGCAGATTCATATTATTTTTTAGCACTAACCTATTAACCAACTACAAAGTGTTAGTTGTTGTTTTCTGCATGTTTTTGGATTTTCAGGTTTAGTGTACCAACGGAGTCCAAATACCAAAAAACTTTTTGATGTTTTTTCTCAAGCAAAAGAAGACTTTGAAGCTTCGGGAGAAGGTCGGGGGCCACATGAGGGCCCCACAAGCCATAATGGCGCGCCTAGGGGGATGGTCGCGTCCTATTACCTTATGGGCCACCCCCCAACTCTCCTGATCTCGTTCGATGGCTTATAAATTCTTAGATATTCCCAAAACCCTAGGGGAGCTCCTGAATCACTTTTTCCGCCGCCGCAAGCTTCTGTTCTGCCTTGTGCCTATCTGGAGCCCTCTTTTGGTGCCCTAGCGTAGGGGGGAGTGATCATAAAGTGCTTCTACATAATCCTTGCTGCTCCTATGGTGATGTGTGAGTAGTTTACCATAGACCTACGGGTCCATAGCTAGTATCTAGATGGCTCTCTTTCTCTCTATGTTCTTCAATACAAAGTTCATCGCATCTTTGCGATGATCTATTCGATGTAATCACTTTGTGCGGTGCATTTGTTGAGATCCAAAGTATTGTGGGTTTATATTCAGATTATTCATGATAAAGATTTGAGTCTTCTCTGAAATTATTTGTGATTATTATTTGCATGATTAATATAGTTTTGTAAATGTCCCCAATCTATTAATTTAGTTTGGCCAACTAGATTAATCTATCTTCAGTGAGACGGGTGCATCGTAGTGGGTTCAATCTGGTGGTGCTCTATATCCCAGTGAAACAAAGGGACAAGACACGTATTTGTATCGGTGCCACTAAGGATAAAATGATGGGGTTTATTCATATTAATTGAGTTTTTTGTCTACATCATGACATTGTTCTCCAAGCATTACTCTATTTTACTTAATACTCTAGATTCATGCTCGATAGCGGTCGATGGGTGGACTAATAGTGGTAGATGCAGGTAGGAGTAGTTGATGACCCACAAGTGTAGGGGATCAATTGTAGTTCTTTCGATAAGTAAGAATGTCGAACCCAACGAGGAGAGGAAGGAAACGATAAACAATTTTCAGCAAAGTATTATCTACAAGTGTTGTGAGTAACAGTAGTAGATAGTTTTACAGCAAGATGATTCGTAACAAGTGACAAGTAACAATAATGGCCAAGCTGCAGCAAGGTAGGCCAATCCTTTTTATAGAAAAGGAAAGGTCGGATAGTACTCTTATATGAAGCAAGCGCTCACGAGGACCCGTGGGAATTTCTATCTTGTCATGTTCATCATGTTGAGTTGATCGCGTTCGCTACGTTGATAATTTGATATGTGGATGGACCGGTGCTAATGTGTTGTTCTTACTTGAATAAGCAACCCACTTATGATTACCCCCTCTCGCAGGCATCCGCAACTATGAAAGAAAAATTAAGATAACTCTAACCATAGCATGAAAGGTGTGGATCCAAATCACCCCCTCATGAAGCAACGCATAAACCGGAGTTTATGCTTCTGTCACTCTCGCAACCCATCATCTAATTGTTACTCTAGTATTTCTTCCCTTAGGCCCATAACATGGTGAACTTTTGTGTAGTCAACGTTCACATGACACCACTAAGAGAAGCATCATCATACACATCATCAAAATATCGAACGAATACCAAATTCACATGATTACTTATTACAAGACTTCTACCATGTCCTCAGGAACAATACTAACTACTCACACCTCATCAACATGTTCAAGATCAAAGGTATGACAACAAAGATCAAGGATTTGAACATAATATCTTTCACCAATTAAACCAACTAGCATCAACTACAAGATGTATTGAACAATACTAGTGACCCACATGTACCAATCTGAGGTTTTGACACAAAGATTGAGTACCAGAGATGAACTAGGATTTGAGATGAGACGGTGCTGGTGAAGATGTAAATGAAGATTGGTCCTCCAATTAAGGAGGAAGTGTTCACTACTGCAAGATGGTCCAAAGATGACACATCAATCAGAGACCCTTCGATGAAACTGTGAGCGATGCATGAATCGCAAACGGTGTGGTTCAAGCTCCATCGCCAGTAATGCAAACTCTGTGCGATGGTGGACCCATCAAATATGATTCAAAAAATAATTACATCTGTGATTTCTACCATACAATTCTTCCACACGAAATGTTTGCGATTATCTAAAAGAACACAAACGGTTACAGACATCTAGCTACGTTCGATAGAGGGCACACAGTTCACAACCATAAACTGTGTGCGATGATACAACAGAACACAAACGATTCATCATAACATGATGTGTGTGCTATACAACAAACACGTGAGTAATCACAATCGTGTGCGAACATCGAAATAATATAGACGGTTGGTGCTAATAATGTGTGTGTGTCGTGGGGAAATGCTTGCTGGTATACAATTCTCAGCGATTGATGAAATCATCACCGACGAGTTTCGTAGTTTAGTCCGTGTGTAGTGTGATTTGCTCTGTGTGCACAATATATATGCTGCATACAGGTCATTCGGGTGAACTATTTTCTATGAGCCAAAATAACCCAAACAATTCAACGTAACAAGATGTGTGTGAGCAAACAAGTCAATAGTCTAAATTGCATGGAAAGACTGAAAATAACATAGAGAGATAATAACACAGACAATTCATGGTAGTAAGCACCTGATTTAGAAAATAATAGCACACATTATCGTTCGTACTCCTACATAATTAACTAAACAACATAATAGCGACATTACATATCAGCAAGCTTCAGAAATGAGCAAAATGGAAATACCTACTCGTCGGCGTTGTAGTGGGGCTGGCATGTTTGTTCGACGATGTTGAAATATTGTTTGCACTAACGCAACATCCTCTCTATGGAAGAAGGATCCACATCCGGGTTGGCAAGGACCATGTTCTTGAATGCTTCACAGGGTCGACCATTCATGTGCTCCTGCTACACCACAGTAGCTCCGGTCTCATGGAAAATCTTGTCCACGACCAACGGCGTTCATGTGATCCTCTCATGACGGAGATTTTCAATGCGGTCGAAAACAAGAAACACATAAGTTTCACGCTTTGCTAGAGCGGTAGAAGACTCTAAGGAGGTTGTTGCCCTTACTGTGGGCAAATCTGTGTGAGCCACCAAGGCAAAGACAAACTGATCGGCGCATGCTGCCCTTTCGAAGTCGACAGCCGCGGGTTCCGCATACATTACCGCGCTTGCCCGCAACCTATCTGATGCATTATCCAGCTTTTCCGATCTTGCCGCCAAGGCATCCGTACCCTCAGCAGCGCATATCACCGACGCCGCTGCCATGGGATCGTCTGCACATAAGATCTGCCTCAACCATGCACTTTCTATGATGGAGAGGCGGGGCCAAGATTTTGTGACATGTGTAATGTTGAGGATTTTGTGGAGGCGAGGACAGTGGGGAGAAGAAGGCCAGATTTGGGGGCTGCGAGAGGGGAAAGAGACGATGGAGAGCGAAGACTGGTGACATTTTATGACCCTATACATGATTGCACACAATTGCTATTTATTTCCGTATGCGATTATGTGTGCACCGAAAATAATTCAAAAACTGTGAAAATGTTGGGTATTCTGTGATGGGCAAATAGCTCGTGTGCGACATCATTGAGGTGAATTGGATGG
The DNA here is from genome assembly GCF_904849725.1 of Hordeum vulgare subsp. vulgare. Taxonomy (NCBI): domain Eukaryota; kingdom Viridiplantae; phylum Streptophyta; class Magnoliopsida; order Poales; family Poaceae; genus Hordeum; species Hordeum vulgare. The sequence goes on along the minus strand of NC_058524.1, from coordinate 543,337,486 downwards.
GCAACGACATCGTTGGCTGAAATGACTCACGTGCGACATTTTCACAAGTGGCAATAGCTCAGACAGGAATAACTGATAAAACGGTCGTCTCGCTGTTAACGGATGACGAGGTTAGGTTAGGACACCCTGTTAGGACATGGATTATGTGCTCTTCCAGGTGGGACCTACTTTAGTTGCTACACCCGCGAGTTGACCCCTTCCACTTGATTCTTGTAACATCCCAAATTTTGGAATGTTAAAATAATTATTAGATTGTTTGTTTCTTTGTTTGCCAGAGTGGTTGAAACTTGTGTGAAATTTGAAACTTTTTAAAAACTTTTGAATGAGAGGGACTAAAATGGCTTTCCCCATCTCCGATGAATTCAAATTCAATCTTTTAAAAGCAAATAGAGAAGATGACATGACTTCTTCAACTATAAAGAATTTGAACAGAGATATTTGCATTTGAATTCTTTTGCATTTCTATTTGATTTCTTCGTGCAAGAAATGCCGGGAAATACATTCTATCAAACAGAAAAGAGAGGAGGAACATGACCCTCAAACACCCGGGCATTTTGAAAGTTATTTGAACCCTAAAACTTAGAGGGTCATTTGAAAATTATTTGCAAAAGAAAATAAATCTTTTAGGCAATTTTGTGAAAATAATTTTTTCTGAAGTTTTTATTTTTGCCGTGGAAAAATGCCCATCATTTAGATTTTATTTTTCTGATAATTTTAGTATATAGAAACTCTATATTCTGAGTTGATTTGATTTCCCTTTTATCGTTCTAGTTTCCTAGTTTTGAAAAAGGAAACAAATCGTGTTTAAACGGAAATAAACGGTGGCCCATTAAGACCTTTCCTTTTCTCTGGCCCAACAAGATCTTCTTCCTCCTGTGTCCCTTCCTCACGTCACAGAAGCTTTCCTTAGCCATGGACAGAGAAATCCCCACCTCCGGGATTCACGAAGCTCCTTCCCTCCTAGCCTCTCCCGTCGCCCCTATAAGAAGCCCCACGTTCTCCTCGTTCCATTCCCGCTGGAATCGCCGCATCTCCCCACCTCCTCCTCCCCCTGTGAACCTCGCCGGAGTCGGCCACCAGAGAACTCGCCGGCGACCTTCCCCGGCCACCCCCTGCACTCCCTCCCCTCCCTGCCGAGCCCACCCCACCCCGCCGCCACCTCCCCACCACCGCTCCACCCCACCCCCTCGCCTTTCCCCACCATCACTGGAGCCGATGCTCCTCCCCATCGCCAGGAGCTCCTCCCGTCGCCCCCCCCCCCCCCCTGCACCCCACCCCTCCTCCACCGCCCCCCTGCCACCGCACCCCCCCGCCGGTGACCCCACCCCGCCGGAGATTGCCCACCTCGCCGGAGAAGGCTCCAGCCCCTGCCAGTCACGGTAAGGCTCCCTCTCCTCCTTCCTTTCTTTTTTTTTCTTTTACTTGTTTTGTTTTTTTTGTATTGTGTAGTTTTACCGTTAGATCTAGATCCCACGGTGTAGATTAGAAGGTACTTACCCTTTCGGCTTTTAAACAAAGACCGCCGGTTTTCATTCACTTAACTTATTAGCCAGAGAATTCTCGTTAAGCTTCGGCCATTCGCTGGTTAGCCTACGCAGCGCACACCCCCTAGCCAACCAGAGATCGCCACGTGGCCCGTTCATTAGTTAGCTTTTATTCTTTTTTCTGTTTAGTTCCAAAAACAGAAGAGTTCCAATCTTGTTTAGCCCATAACTTTTGATCCACAACTCCAATGGAGTTGATTCTTTTTCCAGTAGCTCACAATTTTTCTGTAGTTTTTAATAACATATAATTTGTCTATATTTGAAATTTCAAAATTTGAATTAGATCAGATTTAGTTTAAACCTTGTTTTGCTTATTCCAGGAGTTTAAAATAGCTTTTAATTTGATTCTTTTTTCTACTGATCACTAGTGATCTTATTTATCAGTGGTAAAAGTTTCAGATTTGTTTGAGTATTTTAGCTTATGGTTTCTTGTGAAACAATTTCTGTTTCACCTCTTTTAGGATTGTGACTAATTTACTTTCTTTAGTTACATTTAAATTATTTTCTTTTATATTTCAGAAATATTATGTTTTGTTTCTGTTAGTTAAACAATAGGTTTGCAACAAGTTTTGATTTTATTTTTATTTGTTATCATGAAATCAATTCTAGTTCCTTAGTAACTTGCAATTGGTTTCTCCACTGTTTCAAATCCCGTTTGGAAATATTTTCAAATAGTTTTGGGAAAAATACTTTATTTTATCTTAGTTAAAATTTATATCTTAGTTCCTTGTTATTATTTTTCTGTTGGACAAAAACCATTTAATGTTTGGTGTAGTAGAAGACTCCCTAGTCTTATTTGAAGTTTCTTTCGGATTCCTATTCGCTCTCTCTTTTGTTTTGATTGCTAGAATGATTGCTAGTATGAGTGCTTATGTGAATGATATGTTTGTTATATAGATTTCATCGGAGAGTGACGAGTAGTCTATCAAGTTATTTCTCGAGAAATTCTTCTTCGTCAACATCACCAGGCAAGTCACTTTGATCATGCTATCCCCTATGTTTTATGCATCGTAGGTCTACCATCCTATGCCCAAATTGCATGCTGTTTAGGTACTTGGAAATTTTAGTATAGGTTGTAGTATCATGTGGTAGGCACCCAACAACCCCGATACTTGGCCCTGGGACGACAAATTTCATATTGCTATGCTTGAGTAGACGGGACTTCGGTCGAGGGCATGACACGAGTGATGCGAGGTTGATTAAATAATCAAGACCGGTTAAGACAAGATTTTCAAGACCTCGAACGCAATGCAACTCTGGGTGAAGGACGGTTGATCGGCTCCCTGGAGAACCCAGTGGATGACCCGGGATGCTGGAGAGGCCATGACCTCCTGCGGAAAGCTTCACCCAGGCTCAAAGAGACGGACGGATATTTTCAAGACCCAAGGCTTACCTGCATAGCCACAAGTCATTATGGCTCTAGCTTGGTTGGACAACGCGGCGACTCTGGACAGGCGGTGCTAGCAGATGTAGAAGAACGGTAGGATTGGATGGGCACCGACAGGGATTCAGAGGGACCCGTTGAAAGACCATGTTTTGATCATCCGGTCTTCAAACATCCTGAAGTGCGAGGACATACACGGAGGCGATCAAATCTTGTGGGGAACGTGTGCAAAACTCTGCAGAGTACACAAACCTAATCGATTAGCCGTGTCCACGGTCATGGACAACTTGAGCCAAAGGAACTGAAGTTATCTGGATTTCTCAACACCATTAAATATATTTTATGAGGGTAATTATTGACAACTCGGGTACGAGAACTGGTTGGCGGAACCATCTCGTTAACAACCAACCTTTGTAGTAATATTTTGCTTTTAGCCCCTCTTGTTGTAGGAGAAAATTTTGCTTTACGCTAAAAACTTACAACACCACTGCCATATATGCATATAGTATAGATGATTACTTTTCACCCCTCTCTTATGTGACTTGCCGGCATATTCAATATGCTGACCTACACGGCTGCAACGTCTTATGTTGCAGATATTATTCTTCGACGAGTAAGAGTACGATTCAGGGTTACGGTCTACACTCAACTTGCCGTTGGTGTTTATTGGGACTCCACTCCCTTGACTCTTCCGCTGAGATATTTAAGGTATATATCAGTTTTACGCTATTTACATGTGATTGCACTTTGATATATACATTGATGTACTGTCTGTGCCAGCATACTGATCCAGGGATGGCACAGATACACAGAGGCTTGACTCGTCTTGAGTCGGGTCGCTACAATTCTTCCCTGCTCGACGGCTCCCGCCGCCCCATGCCTCTTCTCCGGCGGTGGCAACTGTTTTCTTCTGGGGGCAGTGGATAGCCTTTCTCGGCGATGGAGGAGCTATCTCCGGTGAGTAATTTCGCAACCTAGCTCCATTCTCCACAAATTCGCAAGGATTTGTGGCCTCACGCTCTATCTCCCCCGCCGATTTGGAACGTAGATTCGTGTGTCGTCGACGGATTGAATGAGATGGAGGGAGGAGAGAATACTTCTAATCGGTAATGCACCCTTCTTTAGCAGTTCTTGAACTCGATTTGTGCGTCGTCCCCTGCAGTACCTCACTCCACTACCGCTTCCCCCTTCCCGCCATTGACAAACAGGGGCAGGGGAGATTTTGCGCCTACCTTCGCAATTACAGTAGAATTCTTTCCTTGTAAATCCAAGCTAGTTGATGGTAGCGTCCAAGACATTCAGAGAGATATATTTGTTCGGTTGGATGTCGATTGTAGAGATATTGATCCACAGGAGTTGCAGAGCATGGAGGAGAAGGCCGTGAAGAATTTGGTGGAGAGAATTGGGGAGAGTATTGTTTGGGGTCTAGATCAAGAGGTATAACTGCTACGGTTCGACAATTGGAAGGGTTGTTATGTGAGAATCGAGGATGGGGAAGATATGGTAGCTGAAATTGATCGACAAGAAGGTTGGACAAGCAAAGCTGAACTTTTTATGTAGAGTTAATTGATCTGAAATGTGATTCCAAAGTTGGTTATGTGCAATAAAAATGGCTTCACAGATGGCAGATGCTGGGTGGGTTGCACAAAAGCAGATGTTGCTGATGATTTCTGAACTGACAGTAATAGGTGAAGAAAGAAGGGATGATGCTGATGAAGAAGAGGGTCACAATGGTGCTGAAAAAGTTGTTTATATTGATTGGAATGATGTAGATTTAGAGGAACGTATAGATTTGGTCATTGCACCTATAGCTGACATTAAGATGGCCAAATTATTTGGCATTCCAGTTGATGACAGAGATAAGGAGAAAGATGACACTAGCTAGTGTGCCTGCTGGTGCTAACCGAAATTCAAACCCTCAAGATGATGTTGATATCCTCAAGCATATGATGGAAATGGGTGCAGATGATGTGGATGATGCAGATGACAATGAGCTCGTAAATTTGTATGATACAGAGAACCCTCTTATTGAAGTGGGGAAGTTGTGGCCAAACATGGATGAGTTTAGGATGTGTTTCAAGACCTATGAAGTGAATCATGAGTTTGAGGCCAAGACTTTGTGGACTGATCGAAAGAAATTTTATGCTAGGTGCCAAGGTTATGATGGAGGTGCCAATCCTTGTAAGTGGTACATATCTGCTAGAAGACAACCTGATGGAAGTACAATCAGGGTAAATCAAATCCCAAATCAGCATACTTGTATTACCAGTTCACACACAGTTTCAAGGATGACATCACAACTTTGGATTACAGAAAATATTACTCCTATTTTATCCAAGACACCAAACACTACAGCAAAGAGACTTAAAGTTGACTTGGAAAAGCAATACCCTATTGTGCTCAAATATACCACAGTGTGGAAGGCAAAACAAAGGGCAATGAAAGCATTATACGGTGATTGGGCAAATACATTTAGGATGTTGTATAACTTTAAAGCAGAGGAGGAGAAGAGGTCACCTGGAAGTGTGGTGGAGATAGATACTGAGGTAAAAGAGGATGGCAAGGTTTATTTCATCAAGTTTTTTATGTGTCTAGAGCCTTGCATCGATGGATCTAAAGCGGGGTGTCGTCCATATTTGAGCATAGACTTATATTTTTTACTGGAAAGTGGAATGGTCAGTTGGCAGCATGCAATGCTCTAGATGGACACAACTGGATGTTTCCTGTTGCCATTGGAATGTTCCAATCAGAGACAGAGGCATCGTGGACATGGTTCATGATGCAGTTGAAAAGATGCATAGGGCCAGTATCACCTTTGGCCATCCACACAGATGCATGCAAATGGCTAGAAAATGCAGTCAAGATTGTTGTCCCCGATGCTGAGCAGAGGGAGTGCTTTGGTCATATGTGGATGAATTTGATTAAAAAATTCAGAGGGGAAGAATTTGGGCGCATGTGGCCAGCCGCAAGATCCTACACCACACAGATCTATTCCTATCACCTTGGTAAGATAATGGCATCATGTGGTGAGAATGATTTTTCTACATGGTTGAACACATACCATTCTCTTTTATGGTATAGGTCAGGTTTTAATACTGCCATCAAGTGTGATCATATCAACAATAACTTGGCAGAAAGTTTCAACAACAAGGTGAAGCAGTTGAAAGATTTGCTTGTGCATGACATGGTGGACCAAATCAGGATCATGATCATGCGTATGTGGGAGTTGAGAAGAAGAATTGGTGAGATTTTACAAAAGGATAAGCTACCAGCAGTGGTACAACAGGTGGTCAACAGGAGTCGAAAGGTTTCACATCTAGCTGTTGAGAAATCTTCATTGTGGGGTGCTGAAGTTAGAGATAAAAAGACTAGCAAGAGGCATGTTGTCAACACTGATTTGCATGAATGCACTTGCCAAGAGTGGCAACACACTGGGAAACCATGTGAGAACGCCATACTCTTTTTAGCATCTAAACCCAAGTTAAATATGCACCCATACTTGCATGACTATTACTCAGTACAGAGATTCAGGGACGCATATGCTACTCCAATTCCAGCACTGACAGACCAATCACAATGTCCTCAGGTGGACTTTGTATTTTTCATGTGCCCGCCCATCACTAGAAGAAAAGATGGAAGGCCCAAACAGAGCAGATTCAAAGCATGGTTTGCGAGAGGTGGGAGTAGTAAGAAAGGGAAAAAATAAGGATGTGAAGCCAAAAAGGGCTCAAGAAGGTAACCAAAACAGATGCAAGTTGTGTGAGGAAATTGGGCATAGAATTGGTTCACCAAAATGTCGTTACACTCCGGAAAGACCAAAGTATGTTAATGTTACTGTTTATGTTGTTTCTTGTTGTTTATGCTTTTTTCAGTCTCTAACCAAGTGATATGATTTATTTTTTAGGAGAAAGCATGCAGAAAAAATGCCACCTCTTGTTACTGAACAGTGCTGGCGAGTGAAAAAGGCAAGACTCAATGGATGTACAAAGAAGATAAGGTTTAATCCAGTAACAGAACCTATTTTGGATGCACCGGAGCAAACTGAACATGTTCTAGATGCAGCAGAGCAAACTGAACCTATTTTTGATGCATCGGAGCAGTGTGAACCTGTTTTCGATGCATATGAACCAATTCTGCAAACTGAACCTGTTCTGGAGCTTGTTGTGCAAACTGAACCTGTTCTGGAGCTTGTTGTGCAAAGTGAACCTATTCTCGAGCTTGTTGTGCAAAGTGAAATTGTTGCTGAAGTTGAGGAGGTGCATCAGGTGAAGCATGCTGAGGTGCTTGGTCGTGCCGTGGGGAGGCCTACTGGTCGTGGCAAGAAAACCAGGAGCATCAACAAGTTGTCCGCCGGAGAAGTTGAGAATTCGAAGAAATCGAGTGGTAAGAAGAGGCAAAATAAATAGATTTGGCAATTGTGTTCTGAAGTGAAGACTTGTGATTTGAATTCAAAATTTGAGAGTTGAACCAAAATTTGTAATAATGATGTGATTGGCAATTGTGTTCTGAAGTGAAGACTTGTTATTTGAATTCAAAATTTGAAAGTTGAACCAACATTTGTTATAATGATGTGATGCTATTTGTAATAATCTGTTGTTTTAATGATGTGATGCTATTTGCAATGTTTTTACTTGTTTGTTTTAACTTGGTCATCAATCCGAGCATTTATACCAAGTCGTGAAAAATGTGCCTCAAATGAGCCCCGAAGGTAGGGTAAACGACCCTTTTCTAAGCAAGTATATTTTTCCACCTTGCCTAAATAAGCCAAATAAATTTCCTAGACTTGTATTCGACCTATATAATGTCATTCCGAGGCCTCACTATTTATTGGATGAATATTCATATTATTTATTTTCTTTTCAATAATAATGGTTCTCATCGAAAATCGTAAGTAAAACAAGTTTAAAACATCAAAATGAAAAAAATAGGTTTGTATCTTTCTTAGTCACTTCAAAATGAAGCTTTTCGAAAATGAAGCTTTGGTGAGGTTTTGAGTATTTTCATTTTCAAAGTTTTCAAAACCAACCTCATCTCCCTTGAAATCACTACTACTATGTTCGAGGCATCACATTTCAGTGAAGGCTTTCGTTCCAATGTTTATAAATCACATTTATATTTTTTTCTAGACTTGTATTCGACCTATATAATGTAATTCCGAAGCCTCACTATTTATTGGATGAATATTCATATTATTTATTTTCTTTCGAATAATAATGGTTTTAATCGAAAATCGTAAATAAAACAAGTTTAAAACATCAAAATGAAAAAAATAAGTTTGGATCTTTCTTAGTCACTCCAAAAAGATGCTTTGGTGAGGTTTTGACTATTTTCATTTTCAAAGTTTTCAAAACCCACCTCATCTCCCTTGAAATCTCTACTACTATGTTGGAGGTATCAAATTTCAGTGAAGGCTTTCGTTCCAATGTTTATAAATCATATTTATATTTTTTTCTAGACTTGTATTCGACCTATATAATGTCATTCCGAAGCCTCACTATTTATTGGCTGAATATTCATATTATTTATTTTCTTTTGAATAATAATGGTTTTAATCGAAAATCGTAAATAAAACAAGTTTAAAACATCAAAGTGAAAAAATAAGTTTGGATCTTTCTTAGTCACTCCAAAATGAAGCTTTGTTGAAGTTTTGAGTATTTTTCATTTTCAAAGTTTTCAAAACCCACCTCATCTCCCTTGAAATCTCTACTAGTATGTTCGAGGTATGACATTTCAGTGAAGGCTTTCGTTCCAATGTTTATAAATCATATTTATATTTTTTCTACACTTGTATTCGACCTATATAATGTCATTCCGAAGCCTCACTATTTATTGGATGAATATTTATATTATTTATTTTCTTTTGAATAATAATGGTTTTAATCGAAAATCATACATAAAACTAGTTTAAAACATCAATATGAAAAAATAAGTTTGGATCTTTCTTAGTCACTCCAAAATGAAGCTTTGGTGAGGTTTTGACTATTTTCATTTTTAAAGTTTTCAAAATCCACCTCATCTCCCTCGAAATCTCTACTACTATGCTCGAGGTATCACATATTAGTGAAGGATTTTTCGTTCCATTGTTATTAAGACAGGTTTATATTTTTTCCTCGTTACTATATGACATAACAGTACTATGTGTGCGGGTTTTATATTTTTTCGATTTTTTTAATTATGTATGCTCATTTCAAACTTGGTTAACCCTCACAAAACCATGTTGACCCAGCCGAAAAGCTTCTAGAAGGAAACCCAGATATTCGACGTGGGCTGTTGGATCGAGGCCTTGTAGAAGGAATCTTGCGTCAGACGGTTGCGATCGGTCCCTCAGCCACAGCGATCCGCGAGACGCTCGTTCTGCGCTCGGATTGGTTGGTCCGCAAGACACCTGTTGGCCCATTGTGCAAGGCATCCGTGTAGTCTTTGGGCTGCTTTCGTAGCGGCCCGCATCCAGGGTGCTTCCACGTAAGAACGCATGTGAACTACATCGATTCGGACGTCGCACCGCAGCAATTAAACCACATCGCTGACTCGTCTTAGACATCGCACCAGAGCAATTAACCACGTTTCACACTCGGTTGCAATGGGCAAAAACAGGGCACACGCACGCTCGATTCAACTTCAAGTACACACGCATACGCGTCCGACGCGTTGGCCGTTTACTCGCATGCCTCTCTTCGCCTTCATCTTCTCCAACCGGCTATATAACCACAACCTCTCTTCCTCTCCTCTCTCCACCGAAACCACAGATCCAGTTCTAGCGCCCCCTCTCGCCCCTCCAGTTCATGTTCCTCTCTTCTCTAGTCACCAAGATGTAGTTCGTCGGAGTCACCTTCAACCCGACGCCCACCTTGCCGGAGAGGCGCTACCCGGCCGGCGTGATCGTGGAGGACACCCTCCGCGTCTCGGCCATATCGAGGTGGAGGGCCCGGTGGAACTCACCCGCAACTTCCTCAACCTCGGCTACGCCCACCCCAACCTCCCACCCGGCACGCGGCCCATGTTCCACCTCAACGTGAATCCGGCCGATGGTGGCATCCCCCTGGCAATGCTCACCGTCACCTTCCGGAACGGGCTCGATGCGCATGCACTCCTCGGGCGAGTTTTCTGGTGTGGATCTGAGTTCATCGCCTTCACAGCCTACAACATCTTCACCAACTACGGGAACATCTTCCCCGCGCACAACCAGATGCACTCCCTCCCCTACAACTTCGACGAGCAGTGAAGATGTCGGAGAAGGAGAAGGCGGGGCGCCCGGAGAGGGCGATGGTGGCCGGGGTTTAGGGTTTAGGGGCGGTGTTCCCCCGTTTTATTTTCGTTGTACTTCCCTTATCGTGTAATGCATGAAACTATGTTCGGCCTAATATAAATATATATCTATGTATTATGCATCCTACTATCTATGTATTGTGCGTCCTACTATATACCATATATCTATAGTTACTAGCACAAATGACCGTGCGTCGCTACGGGAGAAAACAGACTCGGATGAGGGGCGCACGAAAGGAGGTAGACCTTCGGTGTCACCTTGGGGAAAGCTCACAAAAGCAGGATTTCAGGCAGTACTAGGGGTGTTGAAACTTTAGATGTCAAATGACACCAATTTTTCTGCTCAAGTTAGAACGTAGTTTTTCTAAGTTAATTGGCCAGTTCCTTTTAAAAGGAGACTGGTTTCTTTTTATAAGCGATTGGCTTCACTTTAGATACAACGCCAACCCTGGTGGTGGGGCACTTCGAAGGTCCTTCCTCTCTCCACCTCCTCTACATACATACTTGACGGAATCACAAATTATTTGAAATCCATCATTCTACAACATGATAAGTTCATGTTAAAAGACGTGATAAGTGTTGTGCAAAAACATAAACATGAGAGGATTCCTTAATAGGATAGAAGGAATACACATCACTATAGCACCCATGGATAAATCATATGAATTGTAAATACTTAGTATCAAGATTGAATCTTTACATAGTATCACGGAACATACCTCTCTCAATGACGCATATAAAACATACAGGTAGTCCAAGTGAACACTACGTAATTCGACCCCTCGTCTCATGTGGACATTGCTCATGGTGCCTAATACATTATTCGAAAGACAAATCTTGGTGGCGCTCCCAATATAATATGGAGCAACTGCATGGGTAGATATTCGGGCTTCGTTACCTGCACGTGATGTGCTTTCAAAATTCATAACCTATGTAAACACATGCAAAGAAAAATATTTACATGCGACTCTATCGCGTGTATGTACTTATACACGTCCACATCTCTACTCGTTGTTACTCCAGGCTAATCATTGACGTATATAAATCAGTGATACCTAATGACAAAAAGCGACGCGGGATGATTTAATAAGGAAACGAACTGTCTATTTGGGTGTAGGGATGAGTCACTGAACCAGAGTTCGTTCCCAAGTCATGCCAATATTTTTCTTCTTTGTAGAAGGCCTAAGGCATATGCCCCGAAAACCCATGGAAGTGGCAATTGGGTCATAAGTTTAGTTTAAAAGGGTTGCGTGGCTTAGCCTCTTTACATGGTTACGGGTTAATTGTTAAAAAAGGAGGGATATATTGAGTTGTCATATAAAAGGGTGCCCCTACACCTGTGAGCTTTTTTGGATTATTTACTCAGGGACCCATTTACTCAAAGTCATTGTCACGGCCCAACAATCTATTGGGTAGCCCATTGAGTTTTTTTTAACATGAGCTGAATTTTGGTCGGCTGTTAACTGAATAACTAACAGTGTATACAAGTGTTGGACTTTAGACTGACAACAACAAGTTGATTGAAGAAATTGCAATAGCAAATCAATCCACCAACTTGGCATGGCACACAGATCACGTCCTCTGCCCTCAAGCTGACTAGAAATTCTATCCACGCCCTTCTAGCGATGGATGAACAACAAGTAAAAAAAACAGAGCGATGATACAACCATAAAATCCTCCTGCCATTGTATTTGCTTGCTTATGCAAATCGACCATCTGCCTTGAGATGTTTCTTGATCTTCTTCAGTTCCTCCCCGTTCAAATCGGACTCCACACGCAGATCAACATTGCGTGCATTCCTCGCCATCGTCACGGCTCTGTCCCCCCAATTCTTCACAACATTCGGCGGCAAGCCCAAATTGAGCTCTCGGGTTGCCGCCCCATTCGAATAAATGTAGCCCTCAAATTGAAGCCTCTCAATATACGCATCCATCCACTCGAAATGGTCACATTTCTTTAGGATCTGGAAAAAGCAACACGAACCCTAAATCCCAAATTCGACTACAAAAACTGAAATGGGGAGAAACTAGAGCAAATCGCTGCCAAATAAGTGAAATATAACCTTCCCATCCCGTCCTACCAGTGTCTTGCTCGAGCATCTCACAAACTCGCGCCCAAGATTGCCGTTCTGATCCGTCTTACTGACCCACCACTTCAGAGGATCTGCGTGTGGGCAATCAGGGCACCTTGTCAGTGGCACTGCACCATACCCTTGCCATCTTGACTGCGAGGCGGAGGAGGAGGTAGACATCTCTCTCTCACGTTGCCTTCGTCGCCAGAGAAGAGGAAGATAGGGGAAAGGTGGAAGAAGTTGTACGGGGGCAGGCGGCCGGGCACGGGTGCGGTTCTGACATACCTGCGGTGAGGTGGCTCCCACGCTGACATGGATAAGTGGTGGGTCTAGCTGCGGTGAGGTTGGTCCCGCGCTGACAGTTGGGTCTAGCTATGGTGAGGTGGGTCCAGCGCGTTCAGTTGGATATGTCCCACGCTGACGTGATAAGTGGTGGTGGGTCCAACGTTCTGTGGTCTCACATAATCATAATTAACATCATACATCAGTTGCGTTTAAACACCATGTCGCACCTGGGCTATTTCTGCTCTAAAACGTCGCACTTGAGCCATTCCAGCAAAAAACATCGTTGTCCATCAATTGCCCCTCAATGATGTCGCACACGAGCTATTTGCCCATTCTATGATCTAACGGGCACACGGTGCAAGTAAAAGAAGAGTGGGCGATAATAATAAAAGAGCACACATGGTTGATGAAACAAGACGTGTGCTATCCACAAACCGTCCCATGCACCGGTGCATAAATTAATGATTTATATATATACACCCAGCAAAGTGTGTACCATAACTTATATATATATATATATATATATATATATATATATATATATATATATATATATATATATATATATATATATATATATATATATATATATATATATATATATATATATATATATATATATAATCGCGCTATTTGTCACCCCGCGTGAGAAATAGTTATTCTTCACCCCCTCTATTTTAACATCAATGCATCGTAATTTTACGTTCCGTAAATTTTATCTTATTTTATACATAAAAAGATATCGTAAGAAAATTTATAATCATCGTAAAAAAATTTGCTATGTAAAATTACGAATGTAAAACATAGTGAAAACTATACATAAAATGCATTTTTTTCTGATTTTATGGCCTATATTTTTCTTTTTCTTATGCCAAATTTTACATAGTGGATCAATTTGAATATAACTATTTGTATTCGAAATGAATTTATTTATAAAACAATCAGAAGATTACCTTGGGTGAATAATAACTTATTCTGCACCCTGGATGATGAATAGTATTACTATATATATATATATATATATATATATATATATATATATATATATATATATATATATAGGGTTGCACTATTCTTCACCCTTCTATATTTTTACATCAATGCATCGTAATTTTACAAATTTTACCTTATTTCATACGAAGAAGTCGTAGCAAAATATAAAATCATCATAAAAATATTTATGTCACGTATATTTGCAAACATAAAAATATAGTATAATATACATATATAAATACAAATTTTCTGATATTGTGAACTATATTTTTGTTTTCCTATGTCAAATTTTACGTAGTAAATCAATATAAATATAACATTTTATATTTCAAATGTAATTTATTTAGGAAACACTCTTAAAATTACCTCGGGTGAAGAATAATTTATTCCAAATGTAACATTATATATATATATATATATATATATATATATATATATATATACACACATATATAACCCGTTAATCAACGCTCGTACATGGACCGAGATCGGACGGCAGCAGGAGTGGAGGTAACTACCAATAGATGGTAGTATGCATTTTCCATATATATATATATATATATATATATATATATATATATATATATATATATATATATATATATATATATATATATATATATATAAGTAACACTATTCAGCATTTAGGGTGCAGAATAAGTTATTCTTCATCCGAGGTAATTTTACGATTGTTTCATACATAAATTACATATGGTATACAAAGAGTTACATTCATATTGATCCACAACGTAAAATTTGACATAAAAAACAAAATTATGGGTCACAAGACCTGAAAATTTGTTTTTTATGTATATTTTATACTATAATTTTATTGTTCATAAATATACGTAACATAAAATAATTTTACGGTGATTATGTATTTCTTACGTTTCCTTTTTATGTGTGAAGTAAGATAAAATTTACGGAACATAAAAATACGGTGCATTGTTATTAAATAGGAGGGGGTGAAGAATAATTATTCCTCACCGAGGGTGACGAATAGCGCGACGCTCAACGGAAGTGTACATCATTCTTGAAGTAAACGACACTGCAGGACTAATGTGAGTGTACCCCCGTCGCAAAAACCTGCACGCGTTTTTTGAACATTGTTTTCGTTCCATTTTGTAAACCGTTTTTAGGGATATGAAAAGTGAGATCACTTAACATTATCAAGTTTGTATATATAAGTGGTGGCTTTGGGTTGCTTGATGTATGTTCTTGTCAGACCATTATTGAAAAAACAATAAACGTAGCCATATGCATGATGCATACGGCCGGGGGTCTTAGAGCATCTCTAGCAGACCCCATAAAAATTGACCCTTCAGAATGCGTATAAGTGGCACTGTAAACCGTTTTTACGGTGTGAAATTTCCCCGGACAGAACAAACCTTGTAAATGAAACTGTATTTCACTATAGCTCATTTTTTCTTTTTTCCTCCCGTCCCGGTAAGCTGTCTCCGGCCACGGCGTGCCTCGCCTGGCGCCCCGGCTCGCCCCAGCCCCGCTCGCCTCGCCTCTGCATTGTCCTCGCGCCAAACGTTCTCGGCCATGCATGCAGTGGAGGAGCCCTGCGTCTCCCGCCCTGATTGAGCTCAGCACTGCCCGTCCCCGATTGAGCTCGACACTGTGCGCCATCGCGTGTACGTTCTCCGTCGTGGCCGTGCGAGCTCCCTCACCCTGCCCCGCTCTTCTCCGGTGCCGCCCCATCCTGATTTAGGCCGCCGGTGGCCTACTCGATCCTGCCCATGCATGGACGGCCTCGTCTCGGCAGTGGAGGTCGAGCTGGCCGAAATTCGGACCGGCCGCGACAAATTCTGGCGTGCGGCGGCTTCTTCCAACATGCGGCGACGGATTCCGGTGAGTTTCAGGTAGATTCCGGCCAGTTCTACGGCAGAGCGTTTGCTCCAACGAGGTTTGACCGCTTTATGGGTTGAACTGTATACTGCCTCTAAAACTGCACATATAAGGTTTTCGTGAATGAATTTACCGTGTTCCTTAAAAAAATTACGGGTCGAACAAGTTTTACGGGATCTGCTCCACGCCATTTTTCCGATCGAAACTGTAAACATCTTATTTCTTGTATGGGTTTGATCAGTTTATAGGGTCTGCTAAAGATGCTCTTATCCTCCATTTTATTTTAAAAAAATAGCTCGTGATATTGGGGGTAGATTTATATGACTAGTCAATCAAAAACTGTCTCTCGCGTGTGTGCGAAGCATGCATATTTTCACTGTCCCTAATTAAGCGGACAGTTGAAATGAAGCAACCATGGACCGAGTCAAGCCAATCTCACAGGTCACTGAATATGTCTATGTGCATCAGTGCATCAACCATGGACCGAAATTCAGTTGAAACGAGGGAGGCTCACTATGTCTGTGCATAAATGTACACACTTGTAAAGAAAACAACTTACTTACATCATTAGTTGCTGGATACATGCAGACATCCATATTCGGTACGTAGATTCATAGAATTGGAGGTAGCAGTTAAAAAACAAGCCCATACAAAGATATATCAGCCGAGTCAACCATATGTAACCATTAGTCCAAGGTTAGTGATCCATTGTTTGGATGTTTGGAAAAAGGCCACTCTGAGATGGCGATAGCCAGGTTAGTGCACCGCAGTGGATCGTTGGAAGAAAAAGCTATCAACCCTGCCAATCGATCAGTCGGGTTTAGTTACACGGGTATAAAGTTATGTCTATGCGTTTATAAAAGAAGATACAAAAAAAAGACACAAATACAATATAATATTCTTCATGGAGTCGGGAAAATCCTGTCTTTGAAATACTTGAAACTATGAAATACAATCAAAAGGTTGTCATCGTGGATGCAAAGCTCTACAGAGATATATAAAACCCAGCTAGCTAGGCTTGATTTACAAACTCCCTCAAGGACTTTTCCAGTTGTTTCATCACAATCTCCCATCCTGCATGCGACGGGTGTATGTCATCCCAATAGCAAAATTTACTGGACTTGTCGCACACCGTGTATAGAGGCTTCGAGGATGACTCGTCTTCCTTTCTGCAGTAACCTTTTGGATCCAAACTCTCGCAACACGGTGATAGTTTGCGCTTGAGCTGTTTAGATAGCTCTAAGCCTTTACCTATATTAGTATACATCAAATAAAAATGTTCATATAAAGTAGTTCAAGCACACACAATCAAAGCCTATCTAATTAGATTAGAAAATTTTAAAATTAATACATTTTGAATGCATGCAGATGTATACCTGGCGCATGATCCCTAATGTTAGTGAAGGCGACATACAAGTCAACAATGTAGACATTCTTCTTTGATATCATAGCTTGTTTGAGATTATCATTATGGATAGATGCACCCAAGTTTTTAAAAATATCGCATGCGGTGTAGTTGTTGACTCGGGTGCGTGATGGAGTGCAAGCGATAGGGTGCAAGTTATTGACAAGAACCTTTGTCACCCCGAGCTTCAACAATTGATCCACCTTACCCGCAATCTCTTTTGTCACATTTCCAATATAAGTGTTAATCTAGATCACATACATGAAAATTATAAGTTAGTAAGATGCACAAACAAATTAATTATTCAAATTAGCGCGTATATATACGATGTGTGTTGATATGATACTCACATCGTTGAAGCTACTTAGTCCAATGGCGCTGGTGCCTGCATAGTCATAGGCGGAGAAGGCCACGAGTGCTACGGAGCGAGTCAGTTGCTTCTCTGTAATGGTCCCGTCCTTGACCATCTTCTTGAAAGTGTCGACTTGCTTGGCGAAGGTGGGGACCTCGTACGATGTACTGCCCAACACACCCGCACCTCACGGTGGGTATAAAACCCGATACCCGAAGCCCGGACCCGCAAAACCCGAACACATTTTCGGGTAGCAACTCTAGAAACCCGAAATTTATTTAGGAAAATCGGGTTTGTAGTTCCGGTACCCGAAATACCTGAAAAACCCAAAATTAGAAAAAGGCCCAAAAATCACTGCTTCTAGTGGTGGCCCATCCCAACATAGCATAAAGCCTCAATTCTCTCGTGACCTAGTACCTGACCCGTACATACACACCCATTCACACCACCATCCCTCTCCCTCCACCCTCCGTTACCCCGCCGCCACACCATGCACGCATCAGCACAGGATGCACGTCGTCCTTTGCTCAGCTCCCAGCTCATCGTCGCGACGCCATCTCGCCCAGGAGAATCATCTGGCTGCCACCACCATCGCCTACATCGGGTGGCCTCCTTCATTCAATTCTGTCGCCAAATCCCTCCTACCCCAACTGCCGGTCATCTTCCTCCTATCTCATTGGCCGGCCACCTCCCCGGTCCCTCCTGTCTTGCCGGCCTTCGCTGGGAAGGGGCCGAGTGCAGCACCGCGCTGACCACTTTCTTCAATACCGTCGTCCTCTTCTAGCTCTCGCTTCTGTGCGCATGTAAAAAAGACTCTTATCTATTCTAGTTCTGCTAATCCGGGTTTACCCGAACCCGAACCCGAATTTGCGAGTATTAGTCTTTGAGACAAATTTCGGTTATCATTACAGAAAACCCGAATTTTCAATAACCCGAATTACCCGACCCAAATTTTCGGGTAAACGCAAATGCCCAGTGTGACCTGCACCACCACTAGCGAAGGTCAAGCCGGACGGGTCACAGGTTTTCTTCGCCGTGGGGCATGCGTCGGAGGGGCTTTCTCCAATCCCAATATTGGCCCTGTTTGGATTCCAGTGCTAAAGCTAGTTTGAGCTAGTTGAAGCTTAACTAACTCCCAAAGTATCCAAACACATGGGCTAGTTTGGGTTAGATGCAGACTAACCCACCAAAAAAACTAGCCCTGAGAAGAGGTGCTAATTGGAGCTAGTTGGGGATGGACAGGTAAAAATAATAATATTTTGACCGCATCGGATCCTCTCCAACTCCCGCATCTTATCCTTTCCTCTTCATCCTCCCGCGTCGCTCGGCCTGCTCGCCCTGCCGGCCGCGCCCGCCAACGCCGCCCCCGTCTTCCTCCAACTCCCGGCACCAGCCCGTCCGCCCCGTTCGCTCGCGACCGCCCCCGCCGGCCCTGTCGCCTGCCACCGCCGGCCCCGTCCCGCCTTCCACCGCCGGCCCCGTCCAGCCTTCCACCGCCGGCCCTGTCGCCTGCCACCGCCGGCCCGTCCCGCCTTCCCCCGCCGGCCCTGTCGCCTGCCACCGCCGGCCCCGTCCCGCCTGCCACAGAGAAGTTAGAGATGGAAGAGATCATTTGTGAGCGGAAGGAGGCCACACAAGAGCCAACCCCAACAAATCCTGGGTAAAAGAGTCAAATGGTTGAAAAAATGTATTTATTGTCAAAATAACTCTTTTATCCAAACACCACCAAAGGCTAGAGTTAGTTTAAGGTTAGTCTAGAGTTAGAAACTAACTCTAACCTCTAGCTAAGTTAGAGTATCCAAATAAGACCATTGTTGCTGCAAGTTATGAATAAAATAACGGGTAGGGTTAACTATGATGCACCAGAGATTACGATATAAGAGAGTACTTTTTCAGGGTAATATAACATCCTCCATATAACATACTCCTCCGTTCCTAAATATAAGTCTTTTTAGAGGTTTCACTAGAAAACTACATATGGATGTATATAGACATACTTTAGAGTGTACATTCACTCATTTTATTTCGTACGTAGCCCACTAATGAAATCTCTTAAAAGACTTATATTTAGAAACCGAGGGAGTATATCCTTAGTACTTACCGATGAAATCACTGTATTTCGTAGCTAGAGAAGCGGCCGGACGGAGTGTTCGGCCGGGGAAACCCATCAGCATCGACGTAGTTGGAACCGTAGGGGTAGGCCCATTGCCGGGACATCTCGGTGACAGGGTCGGTCAGAGGGAGGTTCCCGTTGTCGGCGAAGTCATCGCCGAAGACAAAGAAGGTGGCGCTCGACGCCTTCTTCTGGTGGCCGCCGGCCGGGGCTGGACGGGCCTCCGCTCCATTGGGATTCAGAACGAGGAGGAAGAGGAGGACGTGGCCGAGGGCGGCCGGAAGAAGCTTCATGGATTCCGGCGGATTGCTCTGCTTCTACTGCTGCTGGCCCGAGGATCACGATCGCCCAGCCAACGAAAAACCAGGAACGCAAAGCGCTTGTCAGCAATGCTCGTACTGTCGTACACCATGGCCTGGCCCTCTCTTCAATTTATTGAACCACGGACAAGCAAAGCTACTCGAAACCGGGCTTGTGACCTCGACCAGAGTCGGATCCACACTTCAACAGCCGGACACGGATTGACGGATACGAGCCATGGACGGGACGTCGTTCATTGGTCAAGCCCACCAGGCACCGGGAGAATTGATTTTAACCCCTAAGCTCAGCAGCCTTTGATCATATGTCCCTTTTTTGCTTGTCTTGTTCTGAACCCCCCCAATCTGTCTAATCTTCGCTGGTGCCCCCCTTTGACATGGTTTAGCACATATAACCATCAAATAGAGACATGAATAGACAAAATTACCCCTGGGCTCATAAGACACACATCTGTCCGCCGTACAAATGTCCCAGCGACCAAATACTGTGCTTAAAAAAAGAATAACCAAATTGCTTCAGTTTTGACATGTTCCGAACCAAAAAAAATGGCATAATTCTGCTGCAACACGATGATCGAACATTCACACAAACTGACATCAATAATATAGACCGCTAGTTGAGCCAGTTTGCACACTGCACACGAATACAAAGAAGTCGATACGCACAAGTAGCCATATATACACTCATAGGCACATTTACCCTACTTTAGTCCTGATTTCGAATACAAGGCACCGGTCACGCATACAAGACGCCAACCCGGTAGACTACCAAGCCGACAACAACAAAATCAACCCGTGTGGAATTTGCCTTGAGCTTGTATTATAGGCAAGTACTCGAGTTGTATAGCCAGAACACATCTTGTAGATGTGGCATATGCCATTAGTTAGTTCTTATAAAATAGTGTTCGCAAAAAAAGATGCAGACACTTTATAGCATCATGGAATCGGGAAAATCATGTCTTTCAAATACATGAAACAATCAAATACAATCAGAAGATTGTCATCGTGAATACAAAGATCTACACAAATACATAAAGCCTGGCTATCTAGGATTGATTTACAAACTCCCTCAAGGGTTTTTCCAACTGTTTCATGACAGCCTCCCATCCTGCGTGTGTAGGGTGCTTGTCATCCCAATAGAAAAATTTGTTCGACTTATCACACATAGTGTAAAGTAGCTCTGAGGATGACTCGCCTTGCTGTCCACAATAACCTTCTAAGTTCAAACTTTCGCAACACGGCGATAGTTTGCGCTTGAATTGCTTGGATATCTCTGAGCCTTTACCTACATTAATACATTAATGTACATTAAATTAAAAAGATCATATGAAGTAGTTCAAGCACGCAATCAAACCCCATCTAATTCAATTACTCTTTTGACACTTTTGGATGCATGTAGATACATACCTGCTGCATGATCAACAATATTAGTGAAGGCGATGTACAGATCAACGATGTAGACATTCTTCTTTGACGTCATAACTTGTTTCAGATTATTGTTATGGATGGATGCACCCAAGTTTCCAAATATATCGCAGGCGGTGTAGTTGTTGGTTCGGGTGTGTGATGGCATGCAGCCAATTGGGTGTAAATTATTGACAAGAACCTTTGTTACCCCGAGCTTCAACAATTGATCCACATTAGCTGCAATCTCGTTTGTCACCTTCCCAATATAAGCATTAATCTACATCGTATACATGAAAATTAAAAGTTAGCAAGATGTACAAATAAATAAATTATTTAAATTAGTGTACACATATATACATTTTGCGTTGATATGATACTTACATCGTTGGGGCTACTTAGACCAATGACGTTGGTTCCTGCATAATCATTTCCGGAGAAGGCCACTAGTGCTACGGACCGACTCAGTTCCTTTTGTGTGATGGTTCCGTCCTTAACCATCTTTTTAAAAGTCTCGACCTGCTTGACGAGGGTGGAGATCTCGTATGATGTACTGCCTAACACACTTGCACCACCAGTAGCGAAGGTCATGCCGGACGGGTCGCAGGTTTTCTCCGCCGTCAAGGCATGTGCCGGAGGGGCTTCCTCCAATCCCAACATGGTTGCTGTAAGTTATCGATAAGACAATGAGTATCTAACATAGTATCTTTTTATAGGGTAATAATAACATGTTAGTAGTACTTACCAATGAAGTCAGACTGGACTTGATAGTTTGAGAAGCGGCCCGACGGAGTGTTCGGCCGCGGAAACCCATCGGCATCGACGTAGTTTGAGCCGTAGGGGTAGGCCCATTGCCGCGACATCTCAGTGACGGGGTCGGTCAGAGGGAGGTTTCCGTTGTCGACGAAGTCGTCCCCGAACACGAAGAAGGTGGCGCTCGACGGCTTCTTCTCATGGCCGCCGGTAGGTGCAGGCCGGGCCTCCACGCCATTGGGATTCAGAACGAGGAGGAGGAGGAGGAGGCCGAGGACGGCCGGAAGAAGCTTCATGGATCCCGTGCTTTTGCGTTGCTGAGGCGGATCACAATCACCCAGCCGCTACTCTTTCGCCAAGGAGAAATCAGGAACGTAAAGCGCTTGTCTGCGATGCTCGTACATCATGGCCTGGCCCTCTCTTCAATTTATATATAGAACCATGGACCAGCAAAGCAGCACGAAATCGGGCTTGCGGCCTCCACCGGAATCGGATCCACACTTCCATAGTCGGACACGGATTTGACGAATACGAGTCATGGACGGGACGTCGTTCACTGGCCAGGTCCACCAGGCAGCGGTTGCTCGTCTCGTTCATTGGCCCTCCGGCGGTTACTGCTCAAACCAGCCGCGCACCGCCTTCGGCTCGTCGTCCACCAGGCTGCCGGCTGTCCTCACCCCTCCCCCGGACGGGATCTCCCGTTTTGCTGTTAACCTCCGTCCCAGTTGGAGCCGGTGGTGCGTTACGTTCTGCTCTGTCTCTGAGCCTTTGTAGCACAGCTCAGCGTTGGCCTCGATCTTGCTTGTCACCTTCTCAGTTACAGTGGCAAAGGGACTCTGGAAACAGGCTTCGCCCCGTTTTATAGATAAAGCATAAAGACCAGAATCCATACATCATATCCCGACAAAGAAATAAAAATAAGATCTGCTGGGGCAACAACACAACTCAGCCCGAGAAGAAGAGAACACAAAAAACGCCATCAAAGGGACAAGCTAAGTAGCAGGCGCTGAGAAGGAGAGTCGTCGGGCTGCCACCATCAACGCGTCCAGATAGCGCTGTAGCCGGTCCCGGTCTCGAGGCCTAACGAGCGGATGCCAGTGCTGCAAGAAGGCAAGGAATTCTAAGAACGAGTCAGATGCACGCCACTGAAACACCTTCTCAATCACCATCTTGTTCCGCGTAGTTCAAAGAGTCCACATCATAGCTGCGAAGACCAGCCAAAAAAGCCGGCGTTTCCAGCCGACCTGGTTGGCCCGCACCTGCAGAAAGTCTGCGAGGTCATAGGCCTCCCACTCCGGCCCCAGAGCCTCGCGAACAAAGCACCAGAGTGCGTGTGCCGCGACGCAGGAGAACAGAATATGAGCACCAGTCTCCGGGACGTGACACAGGGGGCAAATGCCGTTACCCGGACCATGACGTTTTAGCACCTCGGTCCCAGAAGGTAAACGATCTCGGAGAAGCTGCCAAACAAAAATCTTAATCTTCAAGGGCAACGGTGCCTTCCAGAGTGGGGATAACCACGGGAGGACCGGCATCCTACACAACGCCAAGTAAGCCGAACTAACAGAGAATTCTCCCGAGGGGGAAAGACTCCAAGAAACACTATCGTTGGCCGCCGGGATCGGGAGGGGAACCACTGCCAGTAGTGATTCCCAGTCATGGACCTTGGCGGACCCAAGTGGACGGCGGAAAGCAACATGCCATCCGTCCTCCAGCACAGAAGCGGAGACAAGGACCGCAGGGTCGGAGCAGATAGCAAAAAGCCTCGGGAAACGAGAGCGAAGGGGCTCCCCATCGAACCATGGATCTAACCAAAACTGGGTCCCAGACCCATTGCCCACCGAGATCTGCAGACCCAACCTAATCTCGTGCTTAATACTCTGGATAGATTTCCAGAACTGCGATCCATTCGCGAGCGAGCAAGCCAATAGGGGTCTGCCCCGAAGGTACTTGGCCTCAAGCAATTGGAGCCACAA
Organism: Hordeum vulgare subsp. vulgare; assembly: GCF_904849725.1. Taxonomy (NCBI): domain Eukaryota; kingdom Viridiplantae; phylum Streptophyta; class Magnoliopsida; order Poales; family Poaceae; genus Hordeum; species Hordeum vulgare. The sequence goes on along the minus strand of NC_058524.1, from coordinate 543,313,769 downwards.
ACCCCCGTCACCCTGCAGGATCCGCCACACCCAACGAAGCATCAGGGCCACGTTCATGCGGCGGGACGCAGGAATGCCCAAGCCCCCTCGGTCTTTAGGCATGCAGATGTCGGCCCATTTCACCATGTGGTACTTGGGTCTACCATTTCCTGCCTGCCAAAAGAATCTAGCCAGCTCCTTGTCAAAGGCGCTCTGCACGCCTTCGGGCAAGAGATACAACCCCATCATATACATGGGGAGGCTCGCAAGGTTAGAGCTTATGAGAATGGATTTGCTACCTTTAGACGTGAACCTGCCGCACCAGGGCTCCGCACGGGACGCTACTCGTCCCACAAGCGGATCAAACCCACTAACCGGAATCCTGGACTCAGCCAGGGGCAAGCCCAAATAAGAGATGGGGAAATCAGCCAGCTTACAATTAAGATTGTCCGCGATCCTATGCTGCTCAGCCTCAGAGAAACCCAGGACCACGACCTCACTCTTATCAAAGTTAATCTTAAGTCCAGACATATCCTCGAAGCAGAGGATGAGGAACTTAAGATTAGCAATGTCCGAGTCCGAGCCTGAGACCATGATCATAGTGTCATCCGCATATTCAAGGTGGGAAACCCCTCCACCCGGGATGAGGTGGTCAACCACCCCCTGAATATGCCCTGCTAGCTTTGCCTTATCTAGGATGCCAGCAAGGGCGTCAACAGCGAGATTAGAAAGCAGGGGGAGATAGGATCTCCTTGCTTGACCCCCCTGGAAGCCCGGAAAAAGTGGCCTACTTCACCATTGATATTGATCGCGGTGCTACCAGATCGAACTAGTTGCATGATCCAGGAACACCATCTCTCGTCAAATCTGTCGCTGCATAACCAACCTCAAAAAAGACCAATCCAGACAATCATACGCCTTCTGGAAGTCCAATTTGAGGAAAACCCCCTGGAGTCCCTTGGACGCCACCTCGTGGACAATCTCGTGAAGAGCAAGAATCCCGTCATGAATTCTCCGACCCTTCAGGAATGCGGACTGGAGGGGGTGGGCAATCCGTCCGGCCACAGGGCTCAAACGAGTGGTGCAGACTTTCGCAAAAATACGCGCCAGCACGTTAATCACCGTAATAGGACGGAAATGCCGAATATCCGAAGCCCCAACTAGTCTGGGGATGAGAGCAATGACTCCAAAATTAATCCTGCCCATGTCCAGGGTGCCTATATAAAATTCATGGAACATGGGCATGATTACCGAGCGGACGGTCTCCCAGAAGCGCTGGAAGAAGACCACTGGGAGGCCGTCCGGCCCCGGGGCCGAGCATGCCTTCATAGAGGCGATAGCCCGGCCAACTTCCTCCGAGGAGAATGGGAGAGTAGTTCCGCATTCTCCCCGTCGGACACCTGATCGGCTGGCGTCCAGAAGTCCTCACAAAGGGAGGAACCTCCCCGCGGCACAGCCGAGAAAAGCTCCTTATAGAAAGAGTAGATATGGGATGAGATGTCTTCTGGGGATTCCAGAAGAGCATCCCCATCCCGGAGAAACGGGATGACACACTTCCGCCTTCGTCCGTTAGCAATGGCCTGGAAATACGCGGTGTTAGCATCTCCCTTGAGAAGCCAGTTCTGGCCGCCCCTACGTTGCCAGAACAATTCCTCGCTCCTGAATATGTCCATGAGCTCGGCATCGAGGGAGTATCGCCGGATCCAGTCATCTGGGGACAGGCCCGGCCCATCTGCCAACTCATCTAAGGACTTAATCTGGCCCAGCAGGGCCCCTTTACGAGCCCGGAGGTCAGCACCCAAATTAGCGCCCCATCCCTTCATTGCCTGCCGAGCCATCTTAGCACAGTGATGCCAGATGTCCACCGCAGAGAAGACACGCGGCGGAGAAGCGGGAGCAAGATGCCAACGGCCGCGGACCAACTCACTGAAACCAGGTTGCTCCAGCCAAAAAGTCTCAAAGCGAAAACGCCGGGGTCTAGGGGGGAACCCTCCCCCGACGAGAAGATAAGAGGCATATGGTCAGAGCCAATCTGCGTGATCGCCTTAAGGCCACACAGGGGGAACATCACTTCCCAATGGGGTGACACAAAGACCCGATCCAGAACACTCCGGATGGGGTTCGCCTGCTTATTCGACCACGTGAACCTAGCCCCTACACGGGCTATCTCACGTAGCGCCAAGTCCGCAATGCAGTCGTTGAAGAGACGCATTCGGGGTCGATCTACATTCGGAGAGCTTTTATCAGAAGTCCACCTAATGAGGTTGAAGTCACCGGCCACCACCACCGGAGTGGTGCACCTCTCCACTTTGTCCTTGAGCTCCGCGAGGAATTCAGCCGACCGGCCATGGTTCGTCGGACCATAAACGATAATCACCTCCCAGCTAAGGTGAGCCCGTCGGTCGGTGATGGCCATGCTCATGAAGAATCCCCCCCGGTCCATGTCCTCCACAGAGAACGCCTCCTCCCGAACACCAAGCATAATTCCCCCAAAGTGGCCCGATGCAGGGAGCCACTGCCAGAAGAATTGGTGACGGGAGAGCCCCTGGAGCTCGTGCATGCTAAAGTCTTGATGGATCGTTTCTTGTAGTCCCACAATGTCAATCTCTTCCTGCCGCAAATACTCAATAAGCTGCCGCCGCCGGCCAGGGAGGCCGAAGCCCCTAATGTTCCAACATAGGAGCTTCATTTAATAACCTCGTCTGGGTTCCTAGGCCCCGCAAGCAGGGCCGAGCTAGCCCGCCCGCCAGATGCGGAGCGGGGGAGAGCCTTAGGCGGCCGACCCCGGCGGCCCCGAGAAGAGGGGACATCGAGGTCACCGGGCCAGAGGAGGCGGCTCTGGGGACCAACACACGCTCCACGTCGCGGGCCTCGGTGGGGTTGAGACGAGTGGGCGGGCACCCCCTGGGCTTACGGACATAGGGGAGCCCACCTATGGGCAGCACAGTCTCGTCCGGTACCGAGGGTGCACCACCGTCCCTGGTCTCTCTATGGCCAGGTTCGGAGTGCACCGGGGGAGGGGGGGTGGGTGGAGCGTGCAGCAAGACACCGCGCTTCCGCTAGGGCCCCCTCAAGCCTCTCTTTCGCACACAAGGCGGAGATCTGCTCAAGAGGGGGGCCTTTCTCCCCCCGGAACACTACCACTGTCTGCGGCCACGACAGCCAAAAGGGGAACCAAATCGCTAGAGAGAACAGAGAAACAAGAACCAGAGGAGGAGGGGGAAGGGGGGAGGACGTACCCGGAAACAGGTCGCGGGCCGCAGCACGCCGGGCCGCCAGCTCAGGGATCGTCGGACGCGGCCGTCCTGAAGGATCCGGGACTGGTTGATCCGCGCGCTCTGACACGCCGCCACGGCGGGGGAGGCGCCCTCCCTAGGCCTAGGGCAGGACACGAGAGGGGGCTCAGACACCCATCCAGGATCGACGGCCGCCGGAGGGCGCGGGTCCGGGGACCCCAAGGTTGGGGAAGGAGGGGACCCCGGCGAGCGCGAGTAGCATACCACCCCGGGAGAGCGCGGGGACGATGCAGGGCACACCTCCAAACCCAGACTCACCTCCTCCTCAGCGGCGACCACCGGGACAGGGGAGGCACGGAGAGGGATCTCCGTGCCTACCGCCACCACCGGCGCCAAAGTGCCCACTGAGGAACCTCCAACGGGCCACGATTGACCAGCGACCGAAGGGCCAGGGTTGTGCCGACCATTAGACGGCTCGGGCGGAGCCCCACCCATATCATCATCCCCCTCGGAGGAAGAGCCCTCCTCCGAAGAGCCCCCCTCCTCGTCAAGCCCCCCGTCACCAGGCTTCGTCCCGGCCAGGGCTGGATCTAGCTGCACCACCGGGGCCGGGGACTCGAGCTCGAAGGTGAGGCGCCTGCCCTTGGATCCAAAGTAGAAGATCAAGGATAGGCCGTTGATCTCAGCAGGGGCCGGGCAGAGAATTTCAATGCGGGCGGGGCCATCATCCTCAAAAGATGCCACGTCGGCGGTGATCAGTTTGCCCACGGGCTCGGAGATGGCTTTCGGAATATGAGTAAGCTTGCCACCCCGCGGAGCCGCAATGCCTCCCCTTGGGAGGCCATACACGAGGAACCAGACCTTCTCCAAGGGAGGGACGGGGTCGAGCTCTGACGTAGCCGCCTGGACGCTGATCAGGAGCTGGTTGATGGGACAGCGGATCGGACCATGCGAGCAGACCCGAAGAAGCTCGGCCGAGGGGAAAGGGACCGAGAAGACAAGGGGAGCCGTCTCAGTCACCTCCTAGGCGAACTCAGAGCCGCGAAAGTCGCCAATGTAGGCCGTAAGCTCATCGCGGATGAGGTCAGACAAGATCACCAGTCCATCCGGGATAGGTTGCTCGGGCGCCAAGGTGACCGACTCCAGGTGAGGCCGAGCAGCCTCCTCCTCGATCTCCGCATCCACGAAGTAGAAGCTACCCCGCTCAGTGCCATACCCAAGATAGGCAAGAGTCTTAGGGCACCGCGGGGGAGCCTCACACTCCGAGCGGTAGTGTCCGGCACATCCGCAGTTGATGCACATCGTGTCCTCGCGGGACCGCTGGCGGTTAACCCGAGCGGGGGGGTCCAGAGCCTCCTGCTCAGGAGCCCCCAAAGCTGCTGGCGGCGGCAAGCCGTGCGCACCACCAGGGGTCGTACTAGCCGCCTTCTTCTTCTTTGACTTCTTCTTCTTCTTAGCCGGGGCCGGGGCGGGCAACGGGGCATCAGGCGGGACCTCTGGGGACACGTGCCTAGAGGGCCCGTCGTCCCGACGCCAGTCAGCACCCTCCGCCCGCGAGGAGCGCCAGTCAGCACGGCAGACCTCGTCACCACGCGACGGACCTAGCCAGCACGCGACGGACGCGGCGGTCAGCCCACGCGAGTCCACGGGCCGAGATGGGCCCCGACCCGAGGCACAGTGGCCCAGATCATGCGGCCCACCCGCCAGCACGTCGGCCCGCACCGCTAGGGCACGGGGTGGGGCACTGTGCACGGGGGCTCCCCTCCGTCGGCATCAGCGCCGCCGCCGAGGAGGAAGGCCGGGCACCAGCGCCAGGCGGACTCACACGGCCACCCCCACCAGCGGCCGCCGCGGAGGACAATCTGGGCAGCACGCCGGCGAGGGCCACCGAGGGGACAGGGGAGGCCACCGGGGCAGAACGCGGGGGAGCCAGGAGGGGCGGCCGACCGGGCCTGGGCGCCGAGACCCGCGGCCGGGCCTCCTTCCCCAACCGCCGGTGAGCGGGGCGCGCAGCGGCTAGGAAGATACCAAGCTGCGGTCGCGCCATGGACACCGGCATCTCAACCCGTCCCTCACCTCGAGCCAGGGAAGCGCGGCCATCCTCGTCATCAGAGTCGTCCACCCAGTCAGCCCATCGCCGCTCCGACCGGGGGAAACAGAGGGAGGGCGCCGCCGGGGGCGGCAGGGCCTCGAGATCCATGCGGGGAACGGCCGGCGCACTCAGGTGGCCGTGGGCCGGCGGCACAGGACGGTCACGGGCATCGCCTGCACAGTCGCCTCCATCTCTATCTTCGGTTTCAGTGGCCTCGCTCGCCGGCCACCAAACATTTCTCCGGCAAAGGGACTCTTCCAAACAGCAACTCATACTGTATGCTAATGGGGATGTTCATGCTCATAAGAAGTTTTTCATGCACCTAAGGCCATTTCCAACGGATTCCCTAAAAGTTAGTGAAGTATCCGACGGAGTGAAGTTTTTGCTCCATTAAGGCCTTGTTCGGTTGCATTGGGTTTGACGGGGATTAAAGGGGATTGTGAGGGATTACATCCCCTGTAAGTTAAATTTCTTACCAATCCCTTTCAAACCTCTTCAATCCCCTTGGAGAAGGTATTAAACGAACAAGCCCTAACGGTGGCCTCACCTAGCCGATCTCGTATAATTAGTGGAGTAGGAATCAATTATATAGATTTTTTTCCTAATCGCATCAACTTCAAACACTACACGATATACATCTTAAAAACATTTAAATTAAAACATGCATAGCATAACCATCGTAACATAAAGTTTCATCATCGCATTTTTTAAATTAAAACTTACAAAGTTCATTCAAAAGACATCACTTCAAACACAATGCTTGATTCAAAATCACCACAAACATAGCATCTATAGGTTGTGGTTTGAGCCAACCAGTGGCCACCATCACTCCCTCGGCCGCCACCACTCCATCGCCCACCACCACTCAAACGATATTATTGGCGACGAAATCAACTTCATCATCCTCTCGGCCACCATCAACACCGCCATCCTCTCGGCCACCACTGTCGCCACCATAAACAACTTCTGGTCCCCAACGGGCACTAGCTGCCCTCCGACGAACACGTACGAGTCGATGTTGACTCTCGTCGGCCCCTGTCGCTCTCTCCCAGCGGCGCTCGAAGACGCCATCGACGCTGTTGCGAATGACTTCGATAGGAAGCTCCCTTTACCCGAAAGCCTCGTCGTGTTGTGCGTGGGTCAATAGCTCATGTGCGACATTTTTTATGCGAATTGGAAAGTATGAAACGTAGTTGACGAAAATAGCTCTCGTGCGACGTTTTTGTTGGCAAGTATAGCTCCTATGCGACATGGTCCTCTTTAACTGTAAAACGCAAGAAACAAGGGGTTAGCGATTTGAGTTATGATGCGGGACCCACCGGTTATCCACATCAACGTGGGACCCACAAATTACTCAGATGCATGTGGGACCCACAAGTTATCCACATCAGCATGCCCATGCTGATCAGCGTGCCCGAGCCAGCCATGAACCCGAGTCGGCCCCATTGCTTGCCCTTGCCCTTTCCTTTCCCCCGCCATGTTCTTCCTTGTCTCCGGTGACGAAGCGTGGCAACACCGGCTAGCGAGTGATGTCTAGCTCGACTTCGACCTCCCGCCAATCATGGCGGCAGTACGGTCCACTTCCATTAACAATATGCCCCAATTGCCCGCGCATGGAGCCTCTTGTGTGAAATGGCAACCGTGGACGCGAGTTCGTCAAATGCTTGAGCAGGCCACAACCAGTGCATGTTTGATCTGTGTACTTCACCAATCGTATGGTCTAATTTCTCCCGATTTCTTTCTTTTTTTCATCGAATTAAGGCGGTGGATCTAGGGTTCATGTGCCGTCGACCCCCGTTTTTCAGGTTCTTAAGAAATGTGGGCATTTCGAGTGGCTCAATGAGTACGTCGAGAGGTTAAAACTGGAGACATCAACTGAAGAGCTCAATTTTGATGGGGTGCCGCTTGTTATGGAACCCGCCCCTCATTTAGCCGACAGAGCCGATCCAATGGTGGACAATGCTGAATTGAATGGGGAACTCAAGAAAATAAATAACAGACAAAAGTAGATGATCGATTCGAAGCAGCAAGCAAATATGGTGGCTAGAGCATTTTATTTGTTGTATCATTTATATGGGTTTGTTTTACTTCATGTTCATCAATCGCTAGAAAAATGAGGTGCACTGAATTTTGTGATGGGTCATTTTATGATACACACTATTTCTGAATAAATTAATGAAGAAAATAAACGAGATGTGTCGTGCACCATTGCACATACCATAACATGCTTGTTTTTGGATAAAGTAGTTGAATCATTTTTTAAGAAGGATAGATAGATCCATTCATGCATGGCTGCATGAACACATGTATGTATTGTAACTTGTTTCTTTTTTGGTTTTCATATTTGTTGTGTGTTCACCATTGTTTTTTTTCCTGATGCATGAACTTGATAGATTCTTTGTATGCATGAACATGGTTGCTTGTCCATCGTTGCGTGCCCATGGTTGCATGTTCATATAGTGGATTTTACTTTTATTATCGATATGTCTCCAACGTATCAACTTTTCTAAACTCTTTTGCCCTTATTTTGGACTCTAATTTGCATGATTTGAATGGAACTAACCTGGACTGACGCTGTTTTTAGCAGAATTGCCTTGTGTTATTTTTGTGTAGAAATAGAAGTTCTCAGATTGACCTGAAAATTTACGGAGCACGTTTCTGGAATTAATAAAAAATATTGGCGAAAGAATCTACCGGAGAGGAGACACCCCCTGGCCACAAGCCTACAGGGTGCCCTCCTAGGCCGCGCCCCTGGCTTGTGGGGTCCCTGAAGCTCCACCGACCTCGTTTCCACTTCTATATATTCCTATCCGGGGAGAAAAAAATTAGAGAGAACAATTCATCGCGTTTAATGATACGGAGCTGCCGCCACCTCCTATTCTTCCTCGAGGGGGGGCAGATCTGGAGTGTGATTTGGGCTCGGGATAGGGGAAATCGACGTCGTCGTCATCACCAACCATCCTCAAATTGCTCTCTATCGTTCATGAGTAATTCCATCGTAGGCTTGCTGGACGGTGATGGATTGGATGATATCTATCATGTAATTGAGTTAGTTTTGTTAGAGTTTGATCCCTAGTATCTATTATGTTATGAGATTGATGTTGCTATGACTTTACTATGTTTAATGCTTGTCACTAGGGCTCGAGTGCCATGATTTCATATCTGAACCTATTATGTTTTCATGAATATATATGTGTTCTTGATCCTATCTTGCAAGTTATAAACACCTATTACGAGTTATGATCCGCGTCCCCTAGGGTGACAATAACTGGCATTCTTTCCGGTGATTACCGTAATTCGAGGAGTTCATGTATTCAGTTAGTGCTAATGCTTTGGTCCGGTTCTGTATTAAAAGGAGGCCTTAATATCCCTGAGTTTCCATTAGGACCCCGCTGCCACGGGAGGGTAGGACAAAAGATGCCATGCAAGTTCTTTTTCATAAGCACGTATGACTATATATGGAATACATGCCTACATTACATTGATAAATTGGAGCTAGTTCTGTATCACCCTATGTTATGAATGTTGCATGATGAATATCATCCGACATAATTATCCATCACTGATCCATTGCCTACGAGCTTTCCACATACTGGTCTTTGCTAAGTTACTTTTCCGTTGCTATTGTTAGAATCACTAAAAAACTGCTACTGTTAACTGATGATGCTACTTCTGCTATGCATGATGCTTATGATGATACTTTGCTTGATACTACTGTGCCACTTGGTGAATTTCTTGATGAACAAATTGCTAGAGTGAATGCTGAAACTGATGATATTACTGAATCTGATGAAATTGAACACTATGATTCACCTGCTAGACCTAGGTCTCTTGGAGCCTTTCTCCTGCGGAGAGTTCTACGTGAGTTCTGCATATCAGGCCCTATTTTGTAACCCAGTCATTCCATGGCTCTCTCCGCTTTGGAAGGCTTCGATGCCCCTCAAGATCAAGATTTTTGTTTGGCAACTCCTACGTGACCGCCTTCCCTCTGGGACAGAGGTTCTTAAGCGGCATGGCCCGGGCGATGGTCTCTTCCCCTTATGTCAAGTCCTAGAAACGGGAACTTACATTTTGTTCTCGTGTGTCGCGGCACAAGCGCTCTGGCGCTTTGTTCATGAGGCCCTTGGGCCGGATTGGGAGGCCCTAGACCTGGCAGATTTCCTACAGTCTAGGGCCACCCATACGAGTCGCAAGCGCCGTCTGTTCTCGCTTATATTCGGGACACTACCTTGGACCCTTTAGACAACGCGCAATAAAATGGTGATTGGTGGATCTTCCCGCGTCAGGCGTCTGATCTGTTCTTCAAATTTCTTGCCTTCTTGCAGCACTAGCGCCCGCTCGCTAGGCAGCGAGACCGCGGCCGCCTGGACGCCATCTTGGACGCTCTCCTGGCTTCTGCACGATGGCTCTCCGTCCGCTCGTCATCTTCTTAGCGTGCCACTTGCTGGCCTTTTTGTTTCTTCTTGCTTTCCTTGGGCGTATTTGTGTTGCTTTGCCCCAGCAGGCTCCTATGCTTATGTTTTGAAACTGGTCTGTATGGATGTTTGCTTTATCTATAAAGCTGAGCGAAAGCCTAATTCGATAGTCTAAGCCAATCTCACGACTCAATGACTGTTTCTATGTGCATCAATAATGTCGGAACCATGGACTAAAATGCGGTTGAAATCAAGGAAGGCTGACTATGTCTATGTGCATCCATGTACACACTTGTAAAGAAAACCAGTTACTTGCATCATTAGTTAGTGGATGCATTTAGACATCAATGTTTGGTACGTAGGCTCGTAGGATCGGAAGGTGGCAGCAAGAAAACAAGCCCATATATACAATTGATATATCAGTCGAGTGAACCACATGTAACCATTGGTCCAGGGTTAGTGCTGTTTGGATGTTTAGGAAAAGGCCACACCGGGATGACGATAGGTTAGTGAATCGCAGTTGATTGTTTGAAGAAAAAGCTACCGACCCCGTCAATCGGACTCTCGGGCCTGGTTGCGCGGATATAGAGTTATGTCCATGTTTTAGCCACGGCTAGTTGATCGGGTTTGAGCAGTACACACAAACACAAAACGTTTTTAAACCATACCCGCTTGTGTGGCATAGAAAAACTTATCCTTGTTAGTTTAAAGAAAAGGCATCCGTCACCTGTAGAAGACTTACACCTGGTAAACTATCATTGCCGACAACAAAACAACCGGTGTGGAATTGCCTTGAGTTTGTTGTGTATAGGGTCATTTCTTTTGACAGTTTAGAAAATAAACTAACTCATTCCCACTCTTCTCATAACTAGCTTCTTTTAATTATTAAGGCTTTCAAATAAGTTATAAGAGGATTAGTTTAAAAGTTTCAACAAATTTATGACGCGACTTATTTTTGTTAAGCTTGAAAGAGGCATCTTATTTTCTAAGCCATCCAAAAGAACTGGCAGATAGGCAAGTACTCGATTTGTATAGCTATGACACATCTTTATTGTAGATGAGGCATATGACATTAGTTACGTCTAGTTTTCACAAAAGAAGATGCAAATATATTACAATATTCATCATGGAATCGGGAAAATCACGTTTTGATATACTTGAAACTATCAAATACAATCAGAAGGTTGTCATCATGGATGCAAAGCTCTACACGGGTACATAAAACCTAGCTACCTAGGCTTGATTTACAAACTCCCTCAAGGGTTTCTCCAATTGTTTCATCACAACGTCCCATCCTGCATGCGTCGGGTGCATATCATCCCAATAGAAAAATTTGTTGGATTTTTCGCACACGGTGAAGAGGAGCTCAGAGGGTGACTCTCCATGTTGTCCGCAATAACCCTTCGAATCCAAGCTCTCACAACATGGCGATAGTTTGCGCTTGAATTGTTTGGATAGTTCTGAGCCTTTACCTACATTAGTGTACATCAAATTAAAAAAATCATATGAAGTACTTCAAGCACACAATCAAAGCACATCTAATTTGATTAAAATTTTAAAATAATGAGACACTTTTGGATGCATATATGTACATACCCGGTGCATGATCCACAATATTAGTGAAGGCGGTGTATAGATCAATGATGTGCACATTCTTCTTTGTTGTCATAACTTGTTTCAGGTTATCGTTATGGATGGATGCACCCAAATTTCCAAAAATATTGCACGCCGTATAGTTGTTGGTTCGGGTTTGTGACGGCGTGCAACCAACAGGGTGCAAATTGTTGACAAGAACCTTTGTCACCCCAAGCTTCAACAATTGCTCTACATTAGTTGCTATCTCTTTTGTGACCTTGCCAATATAAGCATTAATCTGCATCGCATACATGAAAATTAAGTCAATAAGATGCACAAATAAATTAATTGTTCAATCTAGTACTCCCTCCGTCTTAAAATTCTTGTCTTAGGTTTGTTTAGATATGAATGTATCTAGTCAAGTTTTACCATTTGGATACATCCATTTTTAAACAAAGCTAAGACAAGAATTTTGAAATGGAGGGAGTATATGCATATATATGCTCTGCGTTAATATGATACTTACATCGTTGGGGCTACCTAGTCCAATCACGCTTGCGCTTGCATAGTCGTTGCCGGAGATGGCAACAAGCGCTACGGAGTGACTCAACTGCTGCTCTGAGATGGTCCCATCCTTGACCATCTTCCTAAAAGTGTCAACCTGCTTGCTGAGGGTTGGAACGTCCTGCGATGTGCTGCCCAATACGCCTGCACCAGCACTGGCGAAGGTCATGCCGGACGGGTCGCAGGTTTTCTCTGCCGTGCGGGCGTGTGCGGGAGGGGCTTCCTCCAATCCCAACATTATTGCTGCAAGTTATTAATAAAAACAACGACTATGGTTAATTACAATGCACCAGGGTTTACAATATAGTACACTTTTTAAATGGCAATATAAGTAACATCGCACTTACCGATGAAATCAGACTGTATTTGATAGTTGGAGAAGCGGCCGGACGGAGTATTCGGCCGCGGATGCCCATCGGCATCGACGTAGTCGGAGCCGTATGGGTAGGCCCATTGCCGTGACATCTCGGTGACGGGGTCAGTCAGAGGGAGGTTCCCGTTGTCCGCGAAGTCGTCCCCGAAGACGAAGAAGATGGCACTCGACGGCTTCTTCTGATGACCGCCGGTAGGCGCAGGCCGGGCCTCCACGCCATTGGGATTCAGAACGAGGAGGAGGAGGGCGAGGCAGAGGACGGCCGGAAGAAGCTTCATCGATGCCGGCGGCGCTCTAGCCTTGCGGAGGCTGGTCGTTCTACTACCGCTGGCCCGAAGACCACGATCGATCAACTAGGCGCTACTCTAAAACCACGAACGCAAGGCGCTTGTCTGCTATGCTCGTACACCATGGCCCTCTCGTCAATATATATTGAGCAATGGACCAGCAAAACAAGTCGAAATCGGGCTTGCAGGCTCGGCCGGAGTCGGATGATCCACAGACCACAGCTGAGCTCAGTCGGACACGGTTTGACGGAAACGAGTCATGGACGGGACGTCGGCCTTCAGTGGCCAAGCCCACCAGCCACCAGGCACCAGCAGCTCGTCTCTACCCTCTTCCTCTCCTCCGGCGAGGCCTGCGCATCCTCTGCCCTCTTCCCCTCCTCCGGCCACCCGACCTCCTACTAGCAGCTCAATGCGGGCCTCGATCTTGGTTGTCACCTTCTCAGTAACGGTTGCAAAGCCTAACTGTAGAACGTAAGAAGATACCCATGCATCCTCATAAGAAGCGGCGTTTCTCATGATCAGGACTTGTTCGGCAGTAATAAGCATAATTTTCCTCTTACAAAGTAAGTAGAACCAAGTGACTACCAAAGTAAAAAAATTGGTACATTTGAATTTAGATCACAAGAACATAATTGTGGGGAATTGCCTTCAAATGGTGTCAATTCAACGGACTGAATTCCTCTTACATTTCCTCATATTCCATACGGTCGGTAAATGCTATAATAGGTTGATGTATGAAACTGAACTTCCGTGGTAACTTTCTGTACTAACCATGTATTTTACTCCAAACTAAGACATGAAGAGAAGAAATCTTACCCTTCACTAAAAAATTAGACTGTCAAAGATCTGTGTCTTCTTCCAATCAAGTGAAATCTACTCCCTAGTACTCCCTCCGATCCATAATAAGCGTGGTTTTAGTTCAAATAATGATCCATAATAAGCGTCGTGGTTTTAGTTCAAATAATTCATTATCATTATTTGAACTAAACCACGACGCTGATTATGGATTGGAGGGAGTAACGCTTAGTGAGGGTCTGCCCCTTCATACTTCTTCAATCCTTCTTTTGCCATTTATCAACTGGAATCAAACCTCGCCATTGAAAAGTGAAATGTTAGTGCCCTGTGTTTTCTTCTGATGAAGCAACATCTGCTCTGCAGTAACACCTACAATGATGATTTGTCTCTTCAGATTTCACTGCTTCCTTTGCCACAATTATCATCTGTATATTCCTGGATCCTGATGAACAAGGACAAATAAATGAAAAGGAAGACTCAGACCTAGCAATCATAATAACCCCAAATCATCGTAGGATGCTACAAGATTCCAATGATACATGATTTCATCAGAAATAACATGCATTGCTTGACTGCTGAACAGCAAATTACTCTTGGATGATGCATCTCCACAACCACAATTGAACTGCAGATAAAAGTTGATCACGCTGCATAAATCTTCTGAGAAAAGCTTGATCGGGCTGCATAAATTTTCTGACAAAAACATGATCGGACTGCTTAACTCGAGAATTGCCATTATTTTACATGTAGTGCATGAGAGGCCGGTGTAGCCTGTGGTAGTCTTCAGTAATTCTGGGCTTCAGACAGGACCTGATGCTAAGCTCCTTGATGAAGCGGACGAGCCGCTCCAACCCGGACGATGACGACCCCGCCTCCATGACATCCAGCCTCAACTGCTGCGCCATGGCTTGGGCCACCCCTCTGATCTCGTCAGACACCATGGCCTCCCTCACCGTTCTCTCCACGACGCCTCTGTTGCAGACGTCCTTCATGTCCAGGCCCGTCCTCCACACGGCACCCACGAAGCGGCTGTTGATCTGCTGGTCGGAGAAGAAGGGCCAGCACACCATCGGCACGCCCTGCAGGGCGCACTCCAGTGTCGAGTTCCATCCAGCATGCGTCAGGAAGCAGCCCACCGCCCTGTGCTGCAGCACGTCCAGCTGAGGAGCCCACTCGACGATGTGCGCCTTGCCATCCACCACTGCCACTATGGCTTCTCGGAGGAGCGCGGAGCTGGTCATCTGGACCATGTCTGGACGGAGCACCCAGAGGAAGGCATAACCAGTAGCTAACAGGCCGGAGAGGAACTCAGTGAACTGTTCGTGCGTGATCACCGCGCGGCTCCCCAGGCTCACGTACACGACGGACCGGTCCGCGTGGCTGTCCAGCCACGCCATGCACCCATCTTCCTCCTGCCACAGGCTTGCGCTTGTGGCGAGCCTTGACCTGGCATGCAGTGGACCTATGGCGAAGACATCGCTTGTGTGCGACGCAATGTGGGCGAGCGCTGGCTGCTCCATGGACGTGGCTGTGTTGAGTATGATCGCACATGCCTTGCTAGAACGGGCGGTGACCTCGGCAAGCTTGAGCATCCAGGGGTCTCTGTCCCCTTGTTGAGCACAATAGAGTCCACGAGGAAGATCTCGGCGCCGGAGGAAGCCCTCCATCCCCGGAACGCCGTACACAGGGTCGTCCGTGGGGAAGGGGGTCTCACCGAGCTCAACGAGCTTGGGCATAGACAGGAGCGCCAGGTAGCTGCAGGCGCTGTGCGTGGCGAAGGCGAGCGCCGGGATGCCAAGCTCCTCGGCGACGTCAATGGCGAATGGCATGGTGCTGTCGGCAACAACGCATGTCACCGGCGCGGCGGCGGCAGAGAGCAGGGCACGGTACGCCGTGCTGCTACTCGTGCACATGGACTCCAGGAGCTCCAAGAAGCTGGGGGGTGGTCGTCGGGGAGGCCGTCGGGGATGGAAAGCAAGCGTAGGCGTGGCGGCAGAGGCGCCTCGGCAAGACGGCGAAGGTTGTTCTCAGTGTGAAGGAAGGTGACTTGGACGCCGGCGTCAGCGAGGGCGGTGGCAAAATGGAGCATGGGGTTGATGTGTCCTTGCCTTGGCCAGGGGAACACGAGGACGTGTACCATGGCATCCATCACTCCAGCAAAAACAGCAGGTCGCCCAACTCGCAGATTTAATGGCAGCTCATGCCGGCGTTGCTCAGAGTTCCATAGGCCTGATGAAGGAGGAAGAAACCATTGGAAATAAGAACACTCCAAATTAGAAGTGACCTCCAGTAGCATCTTTCCAGTTAGCTGTATTTGCCTTGGTACCACACAGACACACACGGTTGGTCCTACTTGCACTATTTGAGGTACCGTGTGTGGTAGACACACTATTTGGACAATTTCCACCCACCAACCCGTGGGTGTACATATGATCGAAATTATTTTGTCATCTTCTCCTTTATCATCGTTTTCCTCAAACAGATCAGGGTGACATCTAATTTGTGCGTACCCACTCTTTGGCGTTCCAAACACGTTTTGCACTTAGCTACGTGGCCTTGGTGACAACCTGGGTCCTTATCCAGGTGAGGTGGGATAGCAGTTTTGTGTTGGTTGCTATGGCTACGTAGAAATGATTTAGTGTTTAATAATGTGATCTGTCGCAATCCACGCTATGAAATAGCTAAAACTAACCAGATTCAAATGCACTCCAGCGACATAAGTTGAGAGCACTAAACCTTTAATATTATTAAGCCAGTAACAAAACAAATGGCAAAGAAGCAAGGGCGTGCATGTGAAGTTAAGTTATGGTTGTTCTTAGAGCTGCTAATTGCTAAGCTTCTTTAGTTCCAGGTGGAATAAATAAAAGGAGAATATGAGATTTCCTCGACTACTCCATATTTATTACTCTAGCTAATATTGTTTGCAATCATTCCCTTAGTTCTTTGGAGATGAAACCAAATCATAATCAATATGAAACATATGAACATCAGCACCCAAACTAACCTGATAATCACTGACAGCGATTAAAACAAACGGTGGAGACTCATGGCGGCGACCCCTTGCTGCCTTCTTTGCCAGCAGCATACTTCTTGATCAATCTTGGATGGTCATGTAAATCATGGCCTTGAAACAGCGGATGTCCAGCCTCTTGGAACCAGAGTGCCGTGACCATGACCCTGAAGGAAAATTCAGCAGGTCAGAGTTTAAAACCCTCACTGAACATTCAGTGCAGTTTAGAGAGTGCCGTGACCATGACCCTGAAGGAAGATTCAGCAGGTCAAAGTTTAAAACCCTCATTGAACATTCAGTGCAGTTTAATCATGGGACCCTACAAGATGTGAATGATACAGAAATCCCAGGAACACACCAGGCACAAAGGAAACTTAGAGAGCAGCCTGATTGAAGAAACAATTGAGAAAGAATATAGTTAATGAATCCGCACACCGCTGAGGATGGCCAAAAAGAATATAGTGACACACACAGAGCACCCAAAGCTTGGCCTGGCTTTCAAGGTTTGAAGCAATGGCACCAAAGTTTTCTAACTCACCAATTTCTGGAGGGAAATGTCGAGCAAGTAACTGTTAATAGCAGTAGAGATTCATCTGACTAGAAGAGGGTAGCTAATGAACAGAATATACAGAGATTCAGAGATGCATCAGGTTGAAGCTATGTTTCCCTCAAAATGCAAATCTACTTTCTGAATTTTTAGAAGCTCTTTCAAAGTTTTGGACAAAGTATATATCTTCAAATACTCTTTGCACATGTGTACTTCTTGAATAACGGTTAGTTAATCTAAAAAAATAAATTTACTTGCAAAAGAAATTATTTCTGAGAATCATGGGAGCAGCTAAAATTTGCAAACAATAGAAGGGAGAAATATTCTCAAACTGAAAACCTCAGGGTCATCTTATAGTCATCTGATCAGCACACCGAAATCAACTGACTGAAGGGAAATTTGTCCGAGATATAGATCTTTAACATGTTGAGTACACAACCCAATTCGTCTACCATGTAAACTCCCATGAATTGATGATGAGAAACCTGTCCTCCATCCTGGAAACCGCTGTTTCTCCTTCACATGAATGATGTACAAACTTGGTGATGAAGATTGGCAACCCATGACAAAGCAGTTGAATTTCCGAGCAGAGACTCTAACTCTTGAGAGGGTGAGCACACATAAGCCACTACTAGAAATTCCATACATCAGAGCTTCATCAGTGGAAACTGAGGAAGAACTAGGTTCTAGCTGTGCTATCATTGCCTCAAAGTCCTCTACCATTGGAATGCCATAATCATCAAGTTCAAACCGCTTTTCTGTCAATTTTTCATACATTCGGTACTTTGCAGATAGTGTCCTGATGCAGGATTTCCTGACACATTCAACTAACATAAGTTGAAGCTCTTTAAAATTGTCTACCTCAGAGAACCATCTTATCCAACGATGAATTATTCCTGCAAACCAACTTATGATCAGCTCATCATCTTGCAAAACAAGGGCTGAGACATGTTTAGGGAAACCTTCAAGATTAGTTACACCATAGCGATTGAGGCACTTCTTGATGTAACTAAGAGGTGCATAAATCTTAATTGCAGCACCATCAGGGCAGGTATAGATTGATTCCTGATTCTTTAAGCTGGACAACAGTGCTTCTGTAGCAACAGTTTCTGATGAGATATAGTCTTTAGCTTGCTTCTGAAAGTTGTTAAAAGCATCTCTGAGTTCCTGCGGAAGTGCTGGTTCAGCAATGTATTTTGACAGGAGCACCTCCTCATTAGCTTCATTTTTGGCATTGATGTCCTGCATCCATACCTTGAGTAAAGTTTTGAACCAATGGTCTGTCTTCATGCCCTCTTTCCTAAATTGTGCAACGTGATCCAGCAACGGAGTACTAAGACCAAGTGATTTGATCTCAGACTCCTTTACCCTCCTCAAACCATATGCAAGCCACTTCTTTCCTAACCTAAGATTCATAGAATCCCATATCTCTTGCTTCTGACAAGCAAATAAACGGACCTTCTCCTTCAACTTGTGAACAGTTTTCAGTGCAGCACTTTCTTTTGTTGCGGCCTTAACTACAGTGCCAGCAAACTGCAACCCCCGAGAGTCCTTTTTGACTGGCACAAGACACAATCCATCATCAACTTTCAGGTAAAGCGATTTGCTTAAGTAATTAACAACTTCGGACTTTACAGTTTCTGCTATGTCTCTGGATCCCACAACTGCAACAAAAATCTCATCCATGTATCTGCAAGCATATAATCTCATGTTTGGCTGGCCCTCTGTTTGATCTTCATTATTTAGATCCTTGTCCTTCATTTGACTTCTAAACCAGAGACGCAACTTGGAGCCCTGGTTGTCTGTAACATTTTTTGCCCCTGAATAAAGACCTTCATACTTCATGCAAATCCTAAATACTTCATGGTCAAAACTGTCAAGATATATATTCATCAGGATTGGTGCGAGTACTCCTTCTTGAGGAACTCCATGGCCCTTGGGAAACCCTCCAAATACCAAATTGATCACCTCGGCATCAAACATATCTTGCATGAACGCCACTAACTGGTCGTCAATAATCTTTTCCTGTATTTGTGAAATAAGCTTTAAGACTACATTACTATCTACCTCCTTGTACAAGGGGACAGTAAAGCACCAATCTGGAACCCCAATTTCAGTGGATATGAACCTCAGCGCTGAGTGATATCCTCGACCACTCCGACAACCATGAGATATCTTAGAGAACTGAGGTCTGTAAACAACCTCAAGCACCACCCTAACTGCTTCCTGGATAACTTTCAAGTTGAGCCGTGGAAGAACAATGCACTCTCCTCCTTGCCTCTTTGCAGCTACCGAGAAAGAATTCGCAGAGATATCAAACTCCCCGCTCCTGAGCTGCTCCGCCAATGCGATGAAGCAAATATCGTCCTTTGCAGATGCCAGATCGACATTAGAGTTCAGCCGGACAATGTCGTAAGCATCCTCCAACGTATCAGCACTAGCCACCACCTTACCCATGAGATCATAAAACTTGCCGTTCAAATACTGTGTCTTGACCCTCTTTTTTATCCGGAGCTCGGCCAGCCTCTTCCACTCCATCCGGGACAGGGGCTTCCGCTGGCTCTGAGCAGCCACAGTTGACTCCTCGGCGAGAGCGGCCAGGCTCTTCGCCAGAGACACCGGTGGTTGTTGCGATCCGTCTGCGCTCTCCACTGCATCCTCGATCCCGTCCAGCAAGAAATGTGCCTTGTAACGCCGGAAGCACGCGGTGTAACGTCCTGGTTCGAAAAACACAAAACGCAGCATTAGTGGCACAACTTTTTTACATCAGGGCGGACATCGTGATGATGGGTAGGTAGCGCACCTTGCTGCGGCGGTCGGTGCCTAAAGATGTCCCGGAGAAAGCGGCCTCTGCCAGATGCCAGGGAGGACATAGAGTCAGCTGCCCTGGTCTAGCGGGGCATTTAGTCGAACAGGTGATGTGCACGGGAAGACCAGCTAACGGCAGGGGGCGAACACGCGAGGCGAAGTCCGCCGTCGGTGCTTAGATGGGGCTCGATCACCGGCCCCGAATACCAGACGCCCGGCTCTCCTCTAGCACCGGCGGTAGATAGTGCGGTGGTTGCGCAGCGCCACCCAGTCAGGCTGGCGGGCAGAGAGCGGCGAGGTGGCGACTGGTCCAGGCAGCCAGACGACAAGGCGTCCAGCATCCGACGGGCAGGGGCTATGGGGAGGTGTGGCGGCGCAAGGCGGCGGTCCGTGCGGCGCGGGTGGCGGAGCAGCCGAGCGAGCACGGCGGAAAGAGTCGCGGAGACGGTGCAAACGCCGGCCGAGCGCCGTCAGTTACCAAACTATCTGAAGTTTTGAACCAGCGGCGAACTGCTCCTTTCACCGCTTGATTTGATCCCATTTGGAGCAATGCTACAACTAGGAGTTTACAAAACGTTTACGGACTAAGCTTAGATGGAATATTTTGATTGGTTTAGGATGAAGCGGGCCCACCCTGAAAATCAGGGGGAAGCAAGATTAGTGAGAGAAAAGGGGTTAGTCCGTTAAAGTTTGTATAAATCATCCGTAAGTTTAGCATTTTTGTTTTTTATATAAAAACAACATCCCTTACACATTCAGAGAAGTATTACAACTGAAGATCAGTCCACCTCTCAATCTTACGTATTGGCCAAAAAAAAAAATCAATTACACCAATGATACTAGAACTTGGCTCAAACGGTTAGATTGATGCTAGAACTTGTGACATACATTGAACTGGTGCAACAATTTAGTTCGGACGTGCAAATACGGTGCAAATCACATTTGATTCAAAAATAAGGATGATTTGACGCGCCAGCATGGCGTGGAGCCCGATGTCAGCAACTGAAAGTTAAGGAGGATTGCATGTGGCCTTTTTTGTAAAAACCACCTTGATTTTTTGTATTTGTCATAAAAAAATCATTGCATAAGAAGACATTTTATTTTTTCGCTTCTATGACACACGGCCCCAACTGTCAGTACTGAAAATTAAACCGAAATAAGATGGCCTCAACAGGTTGAACTCGTGACCAACTACTGAAATTCTGGAGAGTTGACAACTCCACCACTCACATTATTCTGCACAATATTGATAACATGTATTCATCTATAAATAAGACGCATGTGAGGCTTAAACGGGATGTAAATAGTGCCGCCCATTTTGCACGCACTAATTATTTTAAAAATATTTGTAAAATGTATGAAAATAAAAACAATATTAAAATATTTATGTGTTATAATTATATTTTGTGTGTGGATATAGATAGAACACATAAAGACGATGATTAGTAAATAAAAACATTTAAATGTACACCCATGTATTATATAGAAATTTTTAGTAAATAGAGAAGCTTAAAACATATTTTAAATACAAATGTTTAAATATTTAAATACAAAAATATACATTTGCAGCTTATATGTAAATTATACAAAATGCTGAATACAAACAATTACTAAATATTCACTTGTGTAGAATTTTAACTCGTGATTCATATTCAAAAATGTTATCTAATTAATATATTATCCATCACTGAATATTCTTATGAACATTTTAAAATTTAAATTACGTATGTTTTTATTATAAAAATCTTGAACTATAATGTGCGCATAATTAGTGAAATGTTTGCAATTATAGGAACATTTTTATTTGTACATATATAATTGTATCATAAAACATTTTGATTTTAAGTTTTAAATTACGAATATTCATAGTTTTCTAATTATTTATTGTTTATAAATATTATTTCAAATGTTGAATGAAGGCGTTTTTTTTAGGGGCTCGCTTTTTTAGTTTTTCTTTTAGGCAATCTTTTCAACTACATTATGTTTAGTTATCTACTTAACACATGAACGGGTTGCAGATGAAGTGGCTAGGACCGTCTATGTGCTAGTGATAGGTCGCTGGTTCGTGGCGCGAAGCACTCTTTTTTTTGCTTAATACTTGTTTATAAAAGAGATTCCATCGTAGCAAATAACGTTAGGAGTTTATTATGATAAATAAATAAAAGAGTTGGTTTTCGCAAAAAACTGGCCACACATCGCCTCTCTGCCGTTGAGTCACTGACAGCGGGCCCCATGCCACGCTAGCATGCCTGGTCAGTGGTTCGGGCGTATATAATTAAGATTTGCATGTTCGAGCCAAATTATTGCATCAGTTTAATGTATGATGTATGTTCTAACATTGAAATGACTGTTTACGTCAAGCTCTAACATCATCAATGTAATTGACGCTTTTCTGCAAGCAAACGTTTTCAGGATTGTCGGGTCCGTAAGTAATAGTGCATGAAATAATGGAGTGTAGCAATAGCTTTATTTATTTATTTTATCCATGAGCGTAGGAATCATAATTTTAAAGCTCACAATCTCACCAATGTAATTGACTCGGAAAAAAAAATATCAGACCACAATCAGAAATATATACTCGACATGCAGCAGAAAATGCTGTTCTTCGTCGGTTTCTCTGACCGGACATTTGGTTGTGGTCAAACTTTCAGGGAGAGGGAAAAAATTCACCACACTACACATTTGGTCATGGACTCACTTACGACGTTGGTCTCACTGCTCCCCCGAGACAGATGAAGAAATGGATCGAGATTCTCACCTGACTTTAGGCTGACTGACACGTGACCAGAATCAGCTAGACCGAAGTCAAGGAAAAAAACACAACACCAACCAAGATTTTACAAGCCCAATACAAAGATATACAAACACGGGTTACAAAATATCCAAACATAGGTAACACTGCAACGATTTCTCAAAAAAAAAAAAGAAAAAAAAAGGTAACACTGCAACGGTATCTCACATATGTCAACAAAGGGTAACACGGCAACGGTGTCTTGCAGAAATGGCTACAGCACAACAAGGGGAGACAAAAACAAAAGAAAAAGAATCTTCGATATATGTTCCTTTATTTGTACACTCATTCATACAAATTTGACAACACAGGTACTGCAATAATTTCTTCCTTTGTGATGTCCCAGTACAACAACTTCCGTTGCACTTCTGCTATACTATCTCTTTGTGAATCGATATAATGGTAGGAGACATGCATCATACTGTCAAAATCAGGCGTACAAGCTACCAATCGAGCAACAAAGTAACCGAGTACGAGTGCATGGACCCTTTCGTAACTCTGACTGAAGTCTCAGCTATCTTTTTGTGTACTGATGGATCCCGAGGCTTTCTCCAGGTCCCTCCTGTTCATGTAAAACAAGGATTGTTTCTCCGAGAACGCTGATTTTATGCTGATTGGTGAAAATCCTGCGTATTCCTTGTCGACCTTAGCCAGGCCGACCTCGAGAATATACTTCACGAGTTCATGTTTTTGGACGAATGGTTGTGCCGCAAATTCCTCCACCGGCATCCACTGCATTTGAGAAGCGGAGTATCAACAGAGTATTCACACACATGTAGTTAAGGTACTGAAGTAAACCAACAGAAAATGTCTACTTCTCTGAGAGTGGCATTAAACAACTTGATGGTGATGCTGATGCAGATCTAAATTACCTGAGCATCCTCAATTTCCGACTCTTGCTTAGTAATGTCAACAGAAAGTGGCCTTAGGATGCACACAAAAAATAGATCCGATTTTTCAAAATAAGCTTTGTGGCTCTGCCTGCACATTCGTAGATAGAGATACCCACATGAGAGAGACAACAGTTAGTTCATACTTCAAACTAAACATATGATTCTTGTCAAAAAAATATGTAGAGTCATTGAAATAGATCAAAAGAAAAGAAGGTTTCACTATTTAATTTCCAATTGTGTTTGCTCTGATAATACATGTTCGATTTTCACTTTTGCCTAGATTATTCTTGCTAGCACAAGGTTGTGGAGATTAGTGTCAGCAGATCTCAGTAATCTCTTTATCATCTGAAGCACATATTTTGCATGCTGTACCAGAAGGCAGCTAGCTGTCACATAAATGTATATTACCTACTAAGTTGGTATCACATTGACTTTTGCAAAAAACATGATTGTACTATGGATCTTTAAAAAATGGAGGAATGAAAAGAAAGGACAATTAGTTCCAGTTGTTACCTGAAGGCAACTACCTCGACGAATTCTGCATCAACCTAATACATAATCCAAGAAGAAAAAGAAGAGCATGAGTAGCTATAGCAGTATTCTGTCAGGATCAGTTTACCTACATGCTAATACATACATACCCCTGTCTCTTCTTTTACTTCTCTTACAACTCCAATGTTTATATCTTCCCCCTACATGAATCAAGATCTTTAAGATTATAATGAGAGAAGGTGCCAAAGAAAGATCTGTGAATAACATCTCTACATGTCTAGAGCAGAATTTTTTACTGGTTCAACAACTCCAGTTGGGAATTTCCATATACCAAGCCCCTTAAGTACACCGCTTTTTTCCTGGACAACCAATACCTGCAAAAACATTGAGTCCTTGTGATGATGCAAGATAAAGAATTTACCTATAAAGTCGATTTTAAAAGTCTAGAAAGGTGGCACACATGCATGATCATCTGAATCATTTAAATAGTGTTTTCATATATTTGGTACCTCTCTTTTGTCATTCATTACAAAAGCTCCAACGCCCACACGGTGAGTAGCATTTATAGGCAATGTATGAGGCGTGTTCGGGAGCCAGTACGCAAGCATTAGGTAAGTTTCCTCTGCATGATGGTACCAAAATCCTTCCTAAATCAAAATGAAGCAAAAATGGATTCAGAGCAAGTTAAGGAACTTTTTGTATACAAATCTGGCTTGCTATTTTATATAGTAATATAAGGATACCCTCTTATTATTTCTTTGAAAAGGGAAAAAAGAAAAGACTGTATTTAGACAGAGTTATAAATGATCACATACTGATATCAAAACCTAGAACAATTGTTATCTCCAACTAAGAAGTACATGATTCTACTAAGTATTCCAATGCACGAATAAGTTTAGCAACAAGTGAAATCAAGAATACAAAGTCATGAAACTAGTTTCCCTACCAAAGAAACATGAAATATGCGAGCTTAGTTACCTCTACTGCTGACTGAATAAGGTTGGCAAGGCTGATTGGCAATTTTATCCAGACACCTCTTATTCCCTACAATGAGAACACAAGATTGAAGTAGAATCAATGAAAAGATCAGAAGTATTTAGTGAATAGCTGGGGGCAGCTACGCATTCTAAGTCGTAACACCATCTCCTTGTGGTTGGCTGGTTGCAATGATTAATTAATTTTGATATTAATATCCACGTACACTAATCTTTGCCTATTGATGGTCTGTCTTGGGTACCATTGCGGATCCGTTAATCATAATACAAATTGAATGAGCCAGTGTTTTTAAGAAAAAGTGCTTCACCCCTTATTGATATAATTTGATCTTAGCCTTCATAGGGAGTGCATTATACAGTTGAAAATACTTAACATTAGTGATAAGTTATGAAGACCTTTGCAATCACACTTGCACATCAAACACCTTGTAGGATAATATTCATGACAAATATTTACCGACGCATTTACGGGATTCCTGCTGCCAGCGCATATACGCATGCATTTTATAGGATGATGGAGTTTTTAACAAATCATCTTACTAAAAAAGAAAAAGTATGTACTTGAGGTATGCATATGGCTGATGAAACTACCTGCTCCCTCCATTTCGACAATAAAGATTTCAAGGAAGCTGAAAAGGCTTGTGGATCCATCAGGCTCGTCATCTCAATAATGACACCTCCATGTTTGTCATACACAAACGGCAGCGGCTCCACATCCCCTCCATTCTTGGTCATTGCCGATTCGGAATCCACCCTTGTCGAATATATTGAAGCCGACATAGTTCTGCTCCCCACTCCACTTCTGCGTCTTCCACCTGCACCTACTAGATTCGAGAAAGCAAACGTTTGGACTGTCATTACAACAGATTACACACATATATATATAGCATTAAAAGTAAGCAGAACTGCACCAGATATGCAGTGTGAACGATCTTACAAATTTCAGCTCTGTTACTCTATTAACTGTAGAATGACTGGTAAACTGATAAAAGGGAAAGTGGTGTAGTAGGAGTGGTAGTGCCGCTCATCATTGACCGAGAAAGTTTCCGGTGGAAACCACAGTATTATAGCGAAAATTCCGTGGAAATCATGTGTAAAAAGCCTTTGAAAACTGTGTCCATCGCCATCCCCTTTCTTTCTCTATCACGGGCCATCGTACTTACTATCATAATTTGCCGTTTCTTTGGCCTACGCTCACGATCCGGCCTCCCAGCATCTGGGGACGGGACGCTCCACGTGTGTTGACGCCTACCACACCTATTTCGTTGGCTGCAGTTTTTACCGGATCACAAGGAACATCCCACGTGAGAGGCGAGCGCAGAATGAAAATCCAAGAGAACACGCCGGCATGATCCTGGATCGATCCGCACGGTGTCTATCGAGAGCTAAGGGGGGGGACGACCAGCCGGCGGTGGTGGATCGAGCGAGCGAGCGGGGAGAGCAGAGAACGCACCTCCGGGTCCGAGGAAGAGCGCGGCGCGGCGGGGGCGAGACGGCGCGGAGCAGACGGGGAGTTTGGCCGGCGCGGCGGAGTGGGCTTGGCCGCGGCGGCGGCGGAGGAGAAGGCGTAGCAGAGGCGCGCGCGAGGGGAGGGGGGCGGAGGAGAGCGTGTGGGCCGCCATCCTCAGCGCATATCCAGTGTCCTTTTATTACTGCGGGATCCGAGCGCGCTAGCTGTGAAACTGGAAGGGGACGGGACGGGGTCTGAATTCTGATCCCGCTGCTTTCCTTGGGTGGGATGGGAAACTGGGAACGGCCTTGTGGGCGGGGTGCCCGTGCATGCGGGCGGCGGCCGAAATGGAAGCCTCGTGCCGACGTGGGGTTTGGCAAAGATTCGAGAGCTGTCGCGCTCTCCGGCACGCCTGGGCGTGGATAGGAGTGGCCGCGGCGGCGTTTCCTGGTGGCTGGTGAGGTGGATTTCCCTTTCCCCGAGTGAAGATGCGCCTAAACCCGTTCGGCTGTTCAGAAGTCTGCAAGTTACTCCGATGGATCATCGATTTTCTGTCTACATACATACGGAGCACGTACCGTCCAAACTACTCGTAGATGATACGATGCGTTGCTTCGGGAATCGGTTGCAATATGTTTCAAGATGATCTGATTGCGTGAAATATAAATATATGAATTAATAACACTTACAACAAAATTTTAAAAATATATATGACTTATTTTATTTCATTGTTTTAGTTGTAAAATACTACTTCATCCGTTTCTAAATATAAGTCTTTTTAGAGATTTTATTAAATGACTACATACGTAGTAAAATGAATGAATGTACATTTCAAAATATGTCTATATATATCCGTATGTAGTTTTCTAGTTAAACGTCTTTAAAGACTTATATTTAGGAACGGAGGGAGTATTGAATATGAGCAGATGGTTGCATGTTTGAGGTGGGACTTAGAGTATTTACAGCTGAATGATACGTCTCCAACGTATCTACTTTTCCAAACTATTTTGTCCTTGTTTGAGACTATAATTTGCATGATTTGAATGGAACTAACCTGGACTGACGCTGTTTTCAGCAGAATTGCCTTGGTGTTATTTTTGTGCAGAAATCAAAGTTCTCCAAACGTCCTGAAAATTTACGGGGAGCAGTTTTGGAAAATATCAAAAATATCTGCGCCAAGTTCCATCTCAGGGGGTGGACCAGTGGGCCACAAGCCCCTGCTCCGCCACCACCCCCTGGTGGCGGTGGGCAGGCTTGTGGGGCCCACAGGCACCTGCCGCCCCCAACTCCAGCTCTATAAGTTGTCTTTCGTCCCAGAAAAAATAAAAAGAGAAGTTTTCGTCGTGTTTTCGATACGGAGGCGCCGCCACCACCTGTTCTTCATCTGGAGGGCAGATCTGAAGTCCGTCTTGGGCTCCGGAGAGGGGAAATCGTCGCCATTGTCATCATCAACCTTCTTCCCTCTCCAATTCCATGAAGCTCTTCGTCGTTCATGAGTAATCTATTCGTAGGCTCGCTAGGCGGTGATGAGTAGGATGAGATCTATCATGTAATCGAGTTAGTTTTGATGGGGATTGATCCCTAGTATCCACTATGTTCTGAGATTGATGTTGCTACTACTTTGCCATGCTTAATGCTTGTCACTAGGGTCCGAGTGCCATGTTTTCAGATCTGAAATTATTATGTTGTCACCAATATATGTGTGTTTTAGATCTGATCTTGCAAGTTGTAGTTACCTACTATGTGTTATGATTCGGCAACCCCGGAGTGACAATAACCGGAACCACTCCCGGTGATGACCATAGTTTGAGGAGTTCATGTGTTCACCAAGTGCTAATGCGTTGGTCCGGTTCTTTATTAAAAGGAGAACCTTAATATCCTGTAGTATCCTTTTGGACCCCGCTGCCACAAGAGGGATGGACAATAGATGGCATGCAAGTTCTTTTCCCTAAGCACGTATGACGACACCCGTAATGCATGCCTACATCACATTGACGAACGGGAGCTAGCCACATATCTCTCCGTGTTATAGCTGTTGCATGATGAATATCATCCAAAAAAATCACCGACCCATTGCCTACGAGTTTGTCCTACCACTGTTGTTACTTGTTTTGGTCTGCTGCTGCTGCTACTACTGTTGCTACTGATGTTACTTGTCTTGCTCTGCTGCTACTGTTTCTATTACTATCGCTTGCTACTGTTGCTACTTGCTACTGCTGTCACTACTGTTGTTCCTTGCCGCTGCTATTGCTCGTTACACTGCCATTACTTGCTACTTTGCTGTTACTACTGTGCTTGCAGATACTAATCTTTCAGGTGTGGTTGAATCCGACAAATTCAGCTGCTAATACTTGAGAGTATACTCTCACCTCCTGACGGGCTTATCAACAAATTGGGTCGAATACTCTACCCTCGAAAACTACTGCAAACCCACGCGCTGGTGGGCCGTCAACAACATTCTTCTAGTTTCCTTACTAGGGAGTGCTATCAGCATTCTTCTGGTGCCGTTGCAGGAGAAGATTTTTTGTTATAAGCATTCGTCTAGCTAACGCCAGAGACTGCACGATCACTGAACTCCTCATACACCCCTGAAAAGTCCGGACACGCCGTTCGACCATCGATTAGTCATAAAAAATTGTCCAAACGAACTTTTCAAACCGGCCTCAAATATCCGGACTCACCTGCACCCATCATATTCAGTCCAAATATGGGGCGGATATGGGTGAGCCCGGACGCGTTCGGGCACGCCCGTCACGTCGCGGCCGACATCCCGACCCCACCACAAATTGCATCAAATCCACCTGTCAGAACTGTCGGGTCCATTTCATGTTTTCATGTCTTCTTCCTCCTCGCGTCGTCCGTGTCGCAGCTCCGCCGCCGTTCCTAGCCTCTGCCTCTCTAGCTCTGTCAGTGGAGTCTTCTGTCCCATCCTTGCCGCGGAGGACGTCGGCGGCGGCCTGGAAGACACTGCGGTACGTCCAGCAACTATGTGGCTCCGCCTTGCGCTGGATGTGTTCGACACAATGTCTGTCCGTATTTTTTTGTTAATTTTTTAGGGGTAACAATGCATTTCGATGCTTCGTTCGGCAAGGAGAATGGACTGATGGAGTTTAATCAAATGATTCAAGATGAGTTCTTCGATTCATCAGATTCGGACAAAGAAGCGGACATGATCATGCTCATGACCATGCAAGTGGAAATGGACCAACAAGTGGAGGATATTCTCAATTTCAAGGGCTCAATCAAAGGAAGAAGAGTGGTCAATCGGGATAGGGTATCCGTAGCAAAGTTACTGCAGAAAGATTACCATGCTCCGAACCCAACTTTCCCGGATCATCCATGGTTTCATTGTCGTTTTCGCATGCGAAAACCATTGTTTTTGCGCATTGTGGGCGCAGTGGAGGCACACGATGACTACTTCAAGCTCACCAGGGATTGCTATGGTAAACTCTATTTGTATGCCAAATAGAAATACACGGCTGTTGTGAGAATACTTGCACTTGGTACCGCGGTAGATGCCGTTGGTGAGATGGTCAGGATGGGGGATAACACATGCCTGAAGACTACTGTCAAGTTTGTCGTGATGTGGTCGAGGTGTTTGGAGCAGAGTATCTGAGAGAACCAGATGTGCAGGACACAGAGAAGTTGTTGGATATTGGAGAGGCTAGAGGGTTTCCAAGAATGCTCGAATCAATTGATTGCATGCATTGGCAGTGGAAGAACTGCCCCGAAGGTTTGCGAGGAATGTATCAAGGTCACACTAGAGAGGCCACTATCATACTAGAAGCGATGGCATCACATGACTTATGGATATGGCATGCTTTCTTTGGAATCCGAGGTTCTTGATGGGGATATATACCTAGGGTAGGGTCACAGGCCTGGCCTGAAAGTCCTACCCAAGGGTACCTCATTATTAGGCCAAGGACAGAAGATTCCGACAGAATGGACATGGCACCTAAAAAGTCATGCGGTACACAAACACTCGAACTACATTCCCATTCACTTGATGACATGTATCCACTCGGAATGGTTCCATTCGACATTGAAGACCAGAAGTCGCCCTACAAAGGCCAACGGACATACGTTAGGCCAATGGTCTTTAATAACACTTATTACTTGCATACGTTATCAGTAACGTATATCTTTAACTCATATTGATCGAGCCCTTAGATGTTGAGGCCTTGATGAGGGGTAGTTGTTGACGTGCAACTATTCCTGACTTGATGCCTCCACGGCAAAAGAGTCAGAAAAGAGCTGCTCCCAATTGCTCAACAATTAGAAATTGCCTTGCAATAGCCCACCAGCGCGTGGGATCGAGGCAGTTTTCGAGGGTAGAGTATTCAATCCAAATTTGTTGGTTCGCGCGACGGGAAGTGAAAGAATATTCTCAAGTATTAGCAGCTGAATGTGTCAGATTCAACCACACCTGAAAGACTAGTATGTGCAAGCAAAGTGTCAACAGCAAAGTAGTATGATAACAACGGTGCCAGAAACGATCTGTTGACGGCAGACTATTCCTAACTGTTGTATCAATGGCGCCAGAAAAGTATAGTGGCAGGTAGCAGCAGTGTAACGAGTAACATCAGTGGCAAGGAACAGCAGTAGTGATAGCAAAAGCAAGTAGCAACAGTAGCAAGTAACAGCAACAGCAAGTAACAGTAGTGGCAGCAGCAGCAGGACAAAGCAAGTAATAGTAGCAGCAAGTAACAGTAGCAGCAACATTAGTAACAGCAGCAGAGCAAAACAAGTAACATCAGTAGTGGGACAAACTCGTAGGGAATGGGTCGGTGACTTGTTGGATGACATTCATCATGCAACAGTTATAACACACAGAGATATGTGGCTAGCTCCCGTTCGTCAATGTGATGTAGGCATGCATTCCGTGTGTCGTCATACGTGCTTAGGGAAAAGAACTTGCATGACATCTATTGTCCATCCCTCTCGTGGCAGCAAGGTCCAAAAGGATACTACAGGATATTAAGGTTCTCCTTTTAATAAAGAACCGGACCAACGCATTAGCACTTGGTGAACACATGAACTCCTCAAACTATGGTCATCACCGGGAGTGGTTCCGGTTATTGTCACTCCGGGGTTGCCGGATCATAACACATAGTAGGTAACTACAACTTGCAAGATCAGATCTAAAACACACATATATTGGTGACAACATAATAATTTCAGATCTGAAATCATGGCACTCGGGCCCTAGTGACAAGCATTAAGCATGGCAAAGTTGTAGCAACATCAATCTCAGAACATAGTGGATACTAGGGATCAATCCCCGTCAAAACTAACTCGATTACATGATAGATCTCATCCTACTCATCACCGCCCAGCGATCCTATGAATAGATTACTCACGAACGATGAAGAGCTTCATGGAATTGGACAGGGAAGAAGGTTGATGATGACGATGGCGACGATTTCCTTGATCCGGAGCCCAAAACGGACTCCAGATCTGCCCTCCAGATGAAGAATGGGATGTGGCAGCGCCTCTGGATCGTGAAACACGACGAAATCTTCTCTCTTGATTTTTTCCGGGACGAAAGGGAATAAATAGCGCTGGAATTGGGGGCGGTAGAGCCACGTGTGCCCCACAAGCTTGGTAGCCGCCGCCAGGGGGAGGCCGCGGCTACAAGGCTTGTGGCCCACTGGCCCGTCCCCTCCGGTGGATCTTTACGCAGGTATTTTTCATATTTTCCAAAAATATTCTCCGTAAATTTTCAGCACGTTCCGAGAACTTTCATTTCTGCACAAAAACAACACCTTGGCAATTCTGCTGAAAACAACGTTAGTCCGGGTTAGTTCCATTCAAATCATGTAAATTAGAGTCCAAGACAAGGGCAAAAGAGTTTGGAAAAGTAGATATGATGGAGACGTATCAACTCCCTCAAGCTTAACACCTTGCTTGTCCTCAAGCAACTCAGTTGACAAACTGAAAGAGAAAGAAAAACTTTGACAAACTCTGTTTGATCTTGTTGTTGCAACTATGTCTAACTCATAACCAGAATTTCAGCAAGATCACAAGTTAACCACATAAGCAAGTGACACATAGGTCTCACCGTAAACTAATATCAATGGCATAATCAGCTAGCGAGCAAATAATAATGAGCTTCATATACCAACAATTCAATCAAAACAAGCATGAAGCAATATGAATAGGTGGTATCTCGCTAGCTCTTTCTGAGACCGCAAAACATAAATGCAGAGCACTTTCAAAGATCAAGGGATGACTAAACATTTTAATTCATAGCAACGGAGATCCAATCATAGTCATACTCAATATCAATCAAAAGCAAAGCATAAAAATGAAAGAGGTGCTCTCTAATTGGTGCTTATACAAGAGGAGGATGACTCAACAGGAAAATAAATAGACAGACCCTTCGCAGAGGGAAGCATTGATTTGCAGAGGTGTCAGAGCTCAAGCTTTGAAAACAGAGATAATAATTTTGGGTGGCATGCTTTCATTGTCAACGCAATGACCAAGAGTTCTCAATATCTTCCACGCTACACATGCCATAGGCGGTTCCCAAACAGAAAAGTAAAGTTTTAACTCCCCCACCACCAATCAATCACACTCCACGACTAGCCGAGTCTTCGGGTACCGTCCATACTAACATCAATCCGGGGGGAGTCTTGTTTTACAGTTATGTTTTCGATTTAAGCGTGGAACTGGGCATTCCAATTACCGGCCCCTTTCTCGTGAATGACAGTGAATAAACACATGTCGAGGATAACACGCCTAACATGGAAGATATCAATAGCCCCCTGTCACCACATGAGAGGTTCGGGCATGCAAAACAGATTATTTCTTGAAGGTTTAGAGAATGTCACATGCAAATTTACTTGGAACGGCAAGTAGATATCGCAAATAGGTAGGTATGGTGGAATCTCATGGAAAAAACTTTTGGGTTTATGGAAGTGGATGCACAAGCAGTATTCCGCTTAGTACAAGTGAAGGCTAGCAAAAGACTGGGAAGCGACCAACTAGAGAGCGACAACAGTCATCAAGATGCAATGAGTTTGACTAACATTGAGTGCAAGCATGAGCAGGATATAAATCACCACGAATACGAACATCATAGAGGCTATGTTGATTTTGTTTCAACTACATGCATGAACATGCGCCAAGTCAAGCCACTTGAATCATTCAAAGGAGAATATCATCCTATCATACTACATCATAGTCATCTCAAAATCTATGTTGGCATTCAAGACAAACCATTATAAGCTCTCAGCTAATTAAGCATGACATCAGAAAATATGATCTCTAAGTTGTCATTGCAAACATGGTTCTCTCACAACAAAGCTGAATCTGGGACGACAAGCTAGTCATATTTACAAAAACAAAATAGATAGAGTTCATACCAGCTTTTCCAGTCTCAGTCAATTCATCATATATCATCATTATTGCCTTTTACTTGCACGATCGAACGATGTGAACAATAATAAGAGTGCTCGTGCATTGGACTAAGCTGAAATCTGCAGGCAAACACAAAGGAGAAGACAAAGTAATACGGGTCTTTAACAAATGAACAGGTATGCATGCAAGAGCCACTAAACATTCTAACCATGGTCTTCTACCTTGACTCAAAGAAAAAGAAAACTATTTACACGGGAAAGCTTCCAACAAGCAAAAGAAGAAAGGAAAATATTTTTGGGTTTTCTCAAAAGGACACAAAACAAGAAAACAAGAAAACGAAAATAAACTAGCATGGATAATACAGTGGCAAAGTGTAAACACTGGCTAACAAAGTGAAAGCATAAGCATGAATGTAAGGTCGGTGAGAACACGTACTCCCCCAAGCTTAGGCTTTTGGCCTAGCTTGGTCTACTCCCAAGGTGGGAAATAACCAGCTTCGGGATACTCCGGAGCGGACTGTGGATGTCATTGTTGTGTGAGCTCCTCTGGCTCCCACTGATAAACTGGCGTCTGTTACTCGACTGGCGGCTCGGGCATGGGCACCTGTGGTTGGGCCAAGCCCCAATATGCGTAGATGTCCGAGGTCATAATAGTGTACCTGCCTGCATGAAGATTGAACAAAGAAGGAGCAGGCAAAGTAATAGTCTCTCGAGTACCCTGACTAAATACCAGGTTATAAATCATCCGTCTACTAGCATCTCTATCCAGAAAATCATGGCGAACCATGCTATCATAATCCAGATATTTCTCAGGAAGAAGCATCTCTTCTTCCTCGCAAAGTCTAATAGGTATCTCAAAGTGTCTAGCAAGACGAGTAGCATAGATACCTCCATAGACGACACCTTTGGAACGGTTTTTGTTCAACCGCTGAGCTACTATAGCACCTAGGCTATAAGTCTTATCGTTATAAAGGCCTTCGCGCAAAACCGCAAGGTCTGGAGAGCTAAGTGATCCAGCCTCCCCACGGCCAATCAAACATTTTCCCACAAATAATGAGAAGTACCGAAGCACAGGAAAATGTATGCTAGCAATTCTAGCGCGAGACACTCCTCTCTCCTCTCCTACAGCAATAGTACCTATGAAATCCTCCAAGTCCCGTGGACGAGGGTCATGAATATCCCCAACATAAGGTAATTTGCATACATTGCAAAAATCCTGTAGTGTCATGCACTCGGGGATGTCGTATAACACGAACTCAACCATGGGAGGATTCTTCCTCGGATAAAAGTTGAAGCTTTGAACGACAATATTGGTGAGGAGGAGGTATTGTGAGCACTTATCTTCAACGAACGCGGTAAGACCTGCGTTCTCCACCAAGTAATAAAAGTCTTCATAAAGCCGAGCGGCGCGCAAAAATTCATCACTTGGCCACTCGCACGCTCGAACTTCTGTGACTCGAGGAACCACGTACTTGGGGTGGTTCTTCTCATCCTCCTTGGGGTTACGGCTTGAAGAGCCTCTCAAGAACCTTCTCATCTTTTCCTTTTTCTAGGTGTGAAAAATTCTGAATTTTTAGAGACTTTGAAAGAAAAGTGAGTAAGGATTAACCCAACTCGTAGCAACTACTCCTACTAGTGCCTAGAGACCGTATCACGCGCTAAAACTACTTGGGACCAGCTAAAATCAACATTTCAAGCTCAAGAACGGGGTCACCAAGGTAGCAAGAATACGCGAAGGATAAACCAATAGAGTAGAAACTAATTGGACCAATGGAGGAGTCACTTACCAAGGAGTAATTTCCCCAAAACGGTTCGGAGAATGGTGCTTTGAGCAAGGAGATCGGAAATCTCAGCCAAATGAGCAAGAACACGGGTTTGAGCTGCGAAACGATTTTTTCTGGAGGTAGAAGAAGAGGATGGGAGTTGGAATGAGTGGAGGTGGGCCCCACAAGCTTGTTAGCCGCCACCAGGGGGGCCGCGGCTACAGGGCTTGTGGCCCACTGGTGTGGCCCCCAGGCCAGCTCTCAGTCCCAGTATTTTTCAAATATTCCAGAAAAAATCATACTGGATTTTCAGGACCATCGGAGAACTTTTATTTTTGGGGTATTTTTCTCTGGGACGCTAAAACGGAAAGCAGGAAAAACTAAACTAAATCTATCATTTTTCTTCTAAGCAACAGAAAGTGAAAGCTTAAAACAGAGGTATGTGACTCCTTGATTCATCCATTTCATGGTCATCGAAAGAAATCCGTCAATGGGGTTGATCAAATCCTCATGACAAAACCTTTTCGAATCGCAAGAGAAAACGGAGAATTGTCTAATAGCCACTAAGTCACCTCAATGGGGATATGTATCTCCCCAACAAGCAAATCATACTTCATCTTGACATGAGGAATAGGGCATTCAAAGCTCCCAATAAGAATCGATGAAGTTTTTTTGATAGCATTGATGCAATGTACTTGATATCGTTTCTTCGGAAAGTGCACTGTATGCTCATTACCATTGACATGGAAAGTGACATTGCCTTTGTTGCAATCTATAACAGCCCCTGGAGTGTTTAAAAAGGGTCTTCTGAGGATGGCAGCCATGGCATCGTCCTCGGGAATATCCAAGATAACAAAGTCTGTTAAGATGGTGGTGTTAGCAACCACAACAGGCACATCCTCGCAAATGCCGACAGGGAAAGCAGTTGAGTTGTCAGCCATTTGCAGAGAGATTTCAGTGGGGGTCAACTTATCCAGTTCAAGTCTACGATAAAGAGAGAGAGAGAGGCATAACACTAACACCGGCTCCAAGGTCACATAAGGCAGTTCTTACGTAGTTTCCTTTAATGGAGCAAGGTATAGTGGGCACTCCGGGATCACCAAGTTTTTTAGGAGTTCCACCTTTGAAATAATTGGCGAACATGGTGGAGATCTCAAGATCTGGTATCTTCCGTTTATTAGTCACGATATCTTTCATGTACTTGGCATACGGAGACATTTTGAGCATATCAATTAACCGCATCTGCAGAAAGACGGGTCTTATCATTTCAATAAAGCGCTCAAAATCCTCATCATCCTTTTTCTTGGATGGCTTAGGAGGAAAGGGCATAGGTCTCTGAACCCATGGCTCCCTTTCTTTACCATGCTTCCTAGCAGTGAATCATTCTTATCGTATCTCTTAGGTTGTGGGTTATTAGGATTAACCGTAGGTTCAATCTCCACATCCTTATCATTGCTAGGTTGAGAATCATTATGAACATCGCTGTCCATATTGTCACCAGGTTCATGTCCATCACCAGATTGTGTTTCTGCATCAGACGTAGAAATATCATTTGGTTCTTCAGGTGTGACAGTATTTGGTGAACTGACATGTAGGTTTCTATCATCCTTCTTCTTCTTAGGATGACTAGGTGTATCAGCATTAATTCCTTAAGAATCTTAATCAATTCTCTTAGGATGGCCTTCAGGATACAAAGGTTCCTGAGTCATTTTGCCTCCTCTAGTAATGACTCTGACAGAGTTGTCATTTAATTCATTGAGCAAGTCATTCTGAGCTTTAAGTACTTGTTCTACCTGAGTAGTAATCATAGAGGCATGTTTACTCAGAAGCTTCAGATCATTGACATTTCTGTCTACACAAGCACTTAAATGACTAAGCATACGAGTACTTTGTTCCAAATGTCTGCTAACATAATCATTGAAACTCTGTTGTTTGGCAACAAAGTTGTCAAATTCATCAAAGCATAGGCTAGCAGGTTTATCAAAAAGGAATATCACTCTCATCAAACCTACTCAGAGAATTCACTTCTACTACTTGTATCGGGTTATCGAGACCATGGATCTCTTCGATAGGTGGTAGATTTTTGACATCTTCAGAACTAATGCCTTTCTCTTGCATAGATTTCTTGGCTTCTTGCATATCTTCGGGACTGAGAATAGAATACCTCTTTTCTTAGGACTTGGCTTAGGAGGTGGTTCGGGAATAGTCCAAGCATTATCGTTAATCAAGATGTTATTCAGTAGAATCTCAGCTTGTTCTATAGTTCGTTCCCTAAAAACACAATCGGCACAACTATCTAGGTGGTCTCTAGAAGCATCGGTAAGTCCATTATAGAAGATATCAAGTATCTCGTTCTTCTTAAGAGGGTGATCAAGCAAAGCATTCTGTAGCTGGATGAGTCTCCCCCAAGCTTGTGGGAGACTCTCTTCTTTGAGTTGAGCAAAGTTGTATATTTCCTACAAGGCAACTTGCTTCTTATGGGCAGGGAAATATTTCTCACAGAAGTAATAGACCATATCCTGGGGACTACTCACACATCCAGGAGCAAGAGAAGTGAACCAGGCTTTAGCGTCATCCTTTAGAGAGAAAGGAAACATCTTAAGGATATAATAGTAGTGGATCTTCTCCTCACTAGTGAAAAGGGTGGCTATATCGTGTAGTTTGGTAAGATGGGCTACAACCGTCTCAGACTCATGACCGTGGAAAGGATCAGATTCGACTAGAGAGATTATCTCAGGGTCGACAGAGAATTCATAATCCTCATCGGTGATAAAGATAGGTGAAGTGGCAAACTTCGGGTCGTATTTCATCCTAGCTTTCAGAGATTTTTTCCGTCCACTTGAGAAGTAAATTCTCAGCGTCATAGGCATCCTTACACGCAAGAAAATCCTCAGCTATCTCTCCCTCCATAACATAACCCTCAGGTATATCAGGCAATTCATATCTAGGAGAGCTAGATCTAGCAGGAGGAAAAGCAGGTTCTATCTCAATAGTATCGACAGTTTCAGAGGCATCACGAGCATTGGAAGTAACTCTAGCAATATGAGCATCAAGGAATACCCCTAGTGGCATATCAGGCAAAGTAGTATCTCTAGCAGTATCAAGCATAGCATCATAAGGCAAAATAGCATCTCTAGCATCATTAGGCAAAGCAGTATCAAGCATAGCATCATCAGGCAAGGCAGTATCAGGCATAGCATCTCTAGCAGTATCAGGCATAGCATCTCTAGCAGTATCAGGCATAGTAGCTCTAGCAGTATCAGGCATATTAGCATCATAAGCATCATCAAGCACATGTGACATATCAAGATTTCTAGCAGGAGGTGGTGTCGCAAACTTACTCATAACTGAAGGTGAATCAAGTGCAGAGCTAGATGGCAGTTCCTTACCTCCCCTCGTGTTTGAGGGCAAGACTTTGGTTTTTGGATCTTTCAGATTCTTCATAGTGATCAGCAGATATAAATCCCAAGTGACTCAAAGAATATAGCAATCCCTTCTCCCCAGCAACGGCGCCAGAAAAATGCTGTTGACGTGCAACTATTCCTGACTTGATGCCTCCACGGCAACGGAGTCAGAAAAAAGCTGCTCCCAATTGCTCAACAATTAGAAATTGTCTTGCAATAGCCCACCAGCGCGTGGGATCGAGGCGGTTTTTGAGGGTAGAGTATTCAACCTAAATTTGTTGGTTCGCGCGACGGGAAGTGAAAGAATATTCTCAAGTATTAGCAGTTGAATGTGTCAGATTCAACCACACCTGAAAGATTAGTATCTACAAGCAAAGTGTCAACAGCAAAGTAGTATGATAACAACGGTGCCAGAAACGATCTATTGACGGCAGACTATTCCTAACTATTGTATCAATGGCGCCAGAAAAGTATTGTAGCAGGTAGCAGCAGTGTAACGAGTAACAGCAGTGGCAAGGAACAGCAGTAGTGACAGCAGTAGCAAGTAGCAACAGTAGCAAGTAACAACAACAGCAAGTAATAATAGTGGCAGCAGCAGCAGGACAAAGCAAGTAACAGTAGCAGCAACAGTAGTAACAGCAGCAGAGCAAAACAAGTAACAGCAGCAGTGGGACAAACTCGTAGGCAATGGGTCGGTGACTTGTTGGATGACATTCATCGTGCAACAATTATAACACGGAGAGATATGTGGCTAGCTCCCGTTCGTCAATGTGATGTAGGCATGCATTCTGTGTGTCGTCATACGTGCTTAGGGAAAAGAACTTGCATGACATCTATTGTCCATCCCTCCCGTGGCAGCAGGGTCCAAAAGGATACAACGGGATATTAAGGTTCTCCTTTTAATAAAGAACCGGACCAACGCATTAGCACTTGGTGAACACATGAACTCCTCAAACTATGGTCATCACCGGGAGTGGTTCCGGTTATCGTCACTCCGGGGTTGCCGGATCATAACACATAGTAGGTAACTACAACTTGCAAGATCAGATCTAAAACACACATATATTGGTGACAACATAATAATTTCAGATCTGAAAACATGGCACTCGGACCCTAGTGACAAGCATTAAGCATGGCAAAGTAGTAGCAACATCAATCTGAGAACATAGTGGATACTAGGGATCAATCCCCGTCAAAACTAACTCGATTACATGATAGATCTGTTGGAAATATGCCCTAGAGGCAATAATAAATTAGTTATTATTATATTTCTTTGCTCATGATAATCGTTTATTATCCATGCTATAATTGTATTGATTGGAAACACAGTGCATGTGTGGATACATAGACAAAACTATGTCCCTAGTAAGTCTCTAGTTGACTAGCTCGTTGATCAAAGATGGTTAAGGTTTCCTGACCATAGGCAAGTGTTGTCACTTGATAACGGGATCACATCATTAGGAGAATCATGTGATGGACTAGACCCAAACTAATAGACGTAGCATGTTGATCGTGTCATTTTGTTGCTACTGTTTTCTGCGTGTCAAGTATTTGTTCCTATGACCATGAGATCATATAACTCACTGACACCGGAGGAATGCTTTGTGTGTATCAAATGTCGCAACGTAACTGGGTGACTATAAAGATGCTCTACAGGTATCTCCGAAGGTGTTCGTTGAGTTAGTATGGATCGAGACTGGGATTTGTCACTCCGTGTGACGGAGAGGTATCTCGGGGCCCACTCGGTAATACAACATCACACACAAGCCTTGCAAGCAATGTGACTTAGTGTAAGTTGCGGGATCTGGTATTATAGAACGAGTAAAGAGACTTGCCGGTAAACGAGATTGAAATAGGTATGCGGATACTGACGATCGAATCTCGGGCAAGTAACATACCGAAGGACAAAGGGAATGACATACGGGATTATATGAATCCTTGACACCGAGGTTCAACCGATAAGATCTTCAGAGAATATGTAGGATCCAATATGGGCATCCAGGTCCCGCTATTGGATATTGACCGAGGAGTCACTCGGGTCATGTCTACATAGTTCTCGAACCCGCAGGGTCTGCACACTTAAGGTTCGACGTGCTTTTATGCGTATTTGAGTTATATGGTTGGTTACCGAATGTTGTTCGGAGTCCCGGATGAGATCCAGGACGTCACGAGGAGCTTCGGAATGGTCCAGAGGTAAAGATTGATATATAGGAAGTCCTGTTTTGGTCATCGGAAAAGTTTCGGGCTCATCGGTAGTGTACCGGGAGTGCTGGGAGGGGTGCCGGGGACCATCCGGAGGGGTGTCACGCCCCAAGGGGTCTCATGGGCTATGGGAAGAGATA
Source organism: Hordeum vulgare subsp. vulgare (assembly GCF_904849725.1). Taxonomy (NCBI): domain Eukaryota; kingdom Viridiplantae; phylum Streptophyta; class Magnoliopsida; order Poales; family Poaceae; genus Hordeum; species Hordeum vulgare. The sequence continues at coordinate 543,272,597 of NC_058524.1, read as the reverse complement.
AACCAGCCCCTAGTGGGCTGGAATAAGTTCCCATTAAGGCCCATAAGGTTTGAGAAGGAAAAAACACAAGGTGGAAAGAGTTTCCAAGTGGGAAGGTGGAATCCTACTCCAAGTAGGATTGGAGTAGGACTCCTCCAGCTCCAATTTCGGCCAAACCTTGAGGGTTTGAGGCTGCCTCTTCCCTCCCCCTCCCACCTATATATACTGAGGTATTAGGACTGATTTGAGACAACTTTTGCCACGGCAGCCCGACCACATACCTCCACGGTTTTTCCTCTAGATCGCGTTTCTGCGGAGCTCGGGCGGAGCCCTGCTGAGATTAGATCACCACAAACCTCTAGAGCGTCGTCACGCTGCCGGAGAACTCATCTACCTCTCCGTCTCTCTTGCTGGATCAAGAAGGCCGAGATCATCGTCGAGCTGTACGTGTGCTGAACGCGGAGGTGTCGTCCGTTCGGCACTAGATCGGAGCGGATCGTGGGATGGATCGCGGGACGGTTCGTGGGACGGTTCGCGGGGCGGATCGAGGGACGTGAGGACGTTCCACTACATCAACCGCGTTCACTAACGCTTCTGCCGTGCGATCTACGAGGGTACGTAGATCGGAAATCCCCTCTCGTAGATGGACATCACCATGATAGGTCTTTGTGCGCGTAGGAAATTTTTTGTTTCCCATGCGACGTTCCCCAATAGTGGCATCATGAGCTAGGTTCATGCGTAGATGTCTTCTCGAGTAGAACACAAAAGTTTTGTGGGCAGTGATGTGTGTTTTGCTGCCCTCCTTAGTCTTTTCTTGATTCCGCGGTATTGTTGGGTCGAAGCGGCTCGGACCGACATTACTCGTACACTTACGAGAGACTGGTTTCATCGCTACGAGTAACTCCGTTGCTCAAAGATGACCGGCGAGTGTAGGTTTCTCCAACTTTAGTTGAATCGGATTTGACCGAGGTGGTCCTTGGATGAGGTTAAATAGCAATTCATATATCTCCGTTGTGGTGTTTGCGTAAGTAAGATGCGATCCTACTAGATACCCATGGTCACCACGTAAAACATGCAACAACGATTAGAGGACGTCTAACTTGTTTTTGCAGGGTATGCTTGTGATTTGATATGGCCAACGATGTGATGTGATATATTCGATGTATGAGATGATCATGTTGTAATAGTTAATATCGACTTGCACGTCGATGGTACGGCAACCGGCAGGAGCCATAGGGTTGTCTTTAAACTAACGTTTGTGCTTGCAGATGCGTTTACTATATTGCTAGGACGTAGCTTTAGTAGTAATAGCATGAGTAGCACGACAACCCCAATGTCGACACGTTGATGGAGATCATGGTGTGACGCCGGTGACAAGAAGATCGTGCCGGTGCTTTGTGATGGAGATCAAGAAGCACATGATGATGGCCATATCATGTCACTTATGAATTGCATGTGATGTTAATCCTTTATGCACCTTATCTTGCTTAGAACGACGGTAGCATTATGAGGTGATCTCTCACTAAAATTTCAAGACGAAATTGTGTTCTCCCCGACTGTGCACCGTTGCGACAGTTCTTCGTTTCGAGACACCACATGATGATCGGGTGTGATAGACTCAACGTTCACATACAACGGGTGCAAAACAGTTGCACACGCGGAACACTCGGGTTAAGCTTGACGAGCCTAGCATGTGCAGACATGGCCTCGGAACACATGAGACCGAAAGGTCGAGCATGAATCGTATAATTGATATGATTAGCATAGAGATGCTTACCACTGAAACTATTCTCGACTCACGTGATGATCGGACTGGAGATAGTGGATTTGGATCATGTACCACTCAAATGACTAGAGAGATGTACTTTTTGAGTGGGAGTTCTTAAGTAATATGATTAATTGAACTAATTGTCATGAACATAGTCTAATGGTCTTTGCGAATTACGATGTAGCTTGCACTATAGCTCTACTGTTTTTATATGTTCCTAGAGAAAATTTAGTTGAAAGTTGATAGTGGCAAACTTTGCACACTGAGTCTGTAAAACCGAGGATTGTCCTCGTTGCTGCGCAGAAGGCTTATGTCCTTAATGCACCACTCGGTGTGCTGCACCTCGAGTGTCGTCTGTAGATGTTGTGAACATCCGACATACACGTTTCTGATGACTACACGATAGTTCAGTACAAAATACTTAATGGCTTAGAAGCAAGGCGCCGAAGACGTTTTGAAACGTCACGGAACATAAGAGATGTTCTAAAGAGATGAAATTGTGATTTCATGCTTGTGCCCTTGTTAAGAGGTATGAGACCTCCGACAAGATTCTTTGTCCACGAAGTAAAGGAGAAAAGCTCAATCGTTGAGCGTGTGCTCAAATTATCTGAGTACGACAATCGCTTGAATCAAGTGGGAGTTGATCTTCCAGATAAGATAGTGATGGTTCTCCAAAGTCACTGCCACCAAGCTGTGAGAGCTTCGTGATGAACTATAACATATCAAGGATAGATACAATGACCCTTGAGCGATTCGCGATGTTTGACACTGCGAAAGTAGAAATCAAGAAGGGGCATCAATAGTTGATGGTTAGTAAAACCACTAAGTTTCGAGAAAAGGCAAGGGCTAGAAGGGATACTTCGTGAAACGGCAATGCAGTTGCTGCACTAATGAAGAGACCCGAGATTAAACCCAAGCCCGGGACTAAGTGCTTCTGTTATGAGGGGAACGGTCACTGAGGCGGAGCAACTATAGATACTTGGTAGATAAGAAGGCTGGCAAAAGTCGAAAGAAGTATATTTGATATACATGATGTTGATGTGTACTTTACTAGTACTCCTAGTAGCACGAGGGTATTGGATACCGGTTCGGTTGCTAAGTGATTAGTAACACGAAATGAAAGCTACGGCATAAACGGAGACTAGCTAAAGGCGAGGTGACGATACGTATTGGAAGTGTTTCGAAGGTTGATATGATCAAACGTCGCACACTCCCTCTACCACCGGGATTGGTGTTAAACCTAAATAACTGTTATTTGGTGCTTGCGTTAAGCATGAACATGATTGGATTGTGTTTATTGCAATACGATTATTCATTTAAAGAGAATAATGGTTACTCTATTTGCTTGAATAATCACCTTCAATGGTTTATTGAATCTCGATCGTAGTGTTACACATGTTCATGATATTGGTGCCAAAAGATATGAGGTAATGATGATAGTACCACTTACTTGTGGCACTGCCGCTTGAGTCATGTTGGTATAAATTGCATGAAGAGGCTCCATGCTGATGGATCTTTATACTCACTTGATTTTGAATCACTAGTGACATGCAAATCATACCACATGAGCAAGGCCTTGTTTTCATTGAGATGAAACAAGATAGTAACTTGTTGGAAGTGATACATTTTGATGTATGCAGTCCAATGGGTGCTGAGGCACGCAGTGGATATCATTATGTTCTTACTTCAATGACGATTTGAGTAGATACAAGAGTATTTACTTAATGAATCACGAGTCTGAAATATTGAAAAGTTCAATTCTGTTTCAGGAGTGAAGTTCGTCGTAACAAGAGGATAAACTGTCTATGATATGATCATAGAAATGAATATCTGAGTTACGAGTTTTGGTACGCAGTTAAGGCAATGTGGAAATTGTTTCACAGTTCATGCCACCTGGAACATCATAGTGTGATGATGTGTCTGAACGTTATAGCCACGCACTATTTGGTATGGTGCATGCTATGATGTCTCTTATTTAATTACCACTATCGTTTATGGGTTATGCGTTAGAGACGACCGCATTCACTTTAAATAGGGCACCGCGTATTTCCGTTGAGATGACACAGTATAGACTGAGGTTTAGAGTAATCTAAACTGTCGTTTCTTGAAAATTTGGGGCTTCGACACTTGTGTGAAAAAGTTCCAGTCGAATAAGCTCAAACCCAAAGCGGATAAATGCATCTTCATAGGATATCCAAAACAGTTGGGTACATCTCCTATCTCACATCCGAAAGCAAAGTGTTTGTTTCTAGAAACGGGTCCTTTCTCGAGGAAAGGTTTCTCTCGAAAGAATTGAGTGGGAGGATGGTAGAACTTGATGAGGTTATTGAACCATCACTTCAACCAGTGTGTAGCAGGGCGCAAGAAGTTGTTCCCGTGGCGCCTACACCAATTGAAGTGAAAGCTGATGATGGTGATCATGTTGGAATTATGCCCTAGAGGCAATAATAAATGTATAGTTATTATTATAATTCCTGTATCAAGATAATAGTTTATTATCCATGCTATAATTGTATTGAATGAAGACTCATTTACATGTGTGGATACATAGACAAAACACCGTCCCTAGCATGCCTCTAGTTGGCTAGCCAGTTGATCGATGATAGTCAGTGTCTTCTGATTATGAACAAGGTGTTGTTGCTTGATAACTGGATCACGTCATTGGGAGAATCACGTGATGGACTAGACCCAAACTAATAGATGTAGCATGTTGATCGTGTCATTTTGTTGCTACTGTTTTCTGCGTGTCAAGTATTTATTCCTATGACCATGAGATCATATAACTCACTGACACCGGAGGAATGCTTTGTGTGTATCAAACGTCGCAACGTAACTGGGTGACTATAAAGGTGCTCTACAGGTATCTCCGAAGGTGTTAGTTGATTTAGTATGGATCAAGACTGGGATTTGTCACTCCGTGTGACGGAGAGGTATCTCGGGGCCCACTCGGTAATACAACATCACACACAAGCCTTGCAAGCAATGTAACTTAGTGTAAGTTGCGGGATCTTGTATTACGGAACGAGTAAAGAGACTTGCCGGTAAACGAGATTGAAATAGGTATGCGGATACTGACGATCGAATCTCGGGCAAGTAACATACCGAAGGACAAAGGGAATGACATACGGGATTATACGAATCCTTGGCACTGAGGTTCAAACGATAAGATCTTCGTAGAATATGTAGGATCCAATATGGGCATCCAGGTCCCGCTATTGGATATTGACCGAGGAGTCTCTCGGATCATGTCTACATAGTTCTCGAACCCGCAGGGTCTGCACACTTAAGGTTCGACGTTGTTTTATGCGTATTTGAGTTATATGGTTGGTTACCGAATGTTGTTCGGAGTCCCGGATAAGATCACGGACGTCACGAGGGTTTCCGGAATGGTCCGGAAACGAAGATTGATATATAGGATGACCTCATTTGATTACCGGAAGGTTTTCGGAGTTACCGGGAATGTACCGGGAATGACGAATGGGTTCCGGGAGTTCACCGGGGGGGGCAACCCACCCCGGGGAAGCCCATAGGCTTTGGGGAGACACACCAGCCCTTAGTGGGCTGGTGGGACAGCCCCAAGGGGGCCTATGCGCCAAGAGAAGGAAATCAAAGGAAAAGAAAGAAAAAAGAGGGAGGAAGTGGGAAGGGAGGGGGAATCCTCCCACCAAACCAAGTCCAACTCGGTTTGGGGGGGGGGGAGTCCTCCCCCCCTTGGCTCGGCCGACCCCTTGAGGGTCCCTTAGACCCCAAGGTAAGGTCCCCCTCCCTCCTCCTATATATATGGGGCTTTTAGGGCAGATTCGAGACGACTTTCTCACGGCTGCCCGACCACATACCTCCATAGTTTTTCCTCTAGATCGCGTTTCTGCGGAGCTCGGGCGGAGCCCTGCTGAGACGAGATCATCACCAACCTCTGGAGCGCCGTCACGCTGCCGGAGAAATATTCTACCTCTCCGTCTCTCTTGCTGGATCAAGAAGGCCGAGATCATCGTCGAGTTGTACGTGTGCTGAACGTGGAGGTGCCGTCCGTTCGGTACTAGATCGTGGGACTGATCGCGGGATTGTTCGCGGGGCGGATCGAGGGACGTGAGGACGTTCCACTACATCAACCGCGTTCTCTAACGCTTCTGCTGTACGATCTACAAGGGTACGTAGATCACTCATCCCCTCTCGTAGATGGACATCACCATGATAGGTCTTCGTGCGCGTAGGAAATTTTTTGTTTCCCATGCGACGTTCTCCATCAGATCATCGAGCATCGGATCAAGTTACTACAAACCTCGTAGGTTGACAAGGTCGCGTACTACTGCAGAGTGGTACGGTAACCCTGTCTTGGAGGTCATGTTGTTGAGCAACAGTGAACCTACGAGTTATGGAGAAAGCAATGGTGGGCCCGGATTCCGACAAATGGCTGGAAGCCATGAAATCCGAGAGAGGATCCATGTATGAAAACAAAGTGTAGACTTTGGAAGAACTACTTGATGGTCATAGGACTATTGAGTAAAGATGGATCTTTAAAAGGAAGACATACGATGATGGTGATAAGTCACTATTAAGAAAAGCTCGACTTGTCGCAAAGATGTTTCCGACAAGATCAAACAGTTGACTATGATGAGACTTTCTCACTCGTAGCGATGTTGAAAGTCTGTTAGAATTATGTTAGTAGTTGCTGCATTATTTATGAAATATTGCACATAGGATGTCAAAACATTGTTTCCTCGACGGTTTCCTTGAGCAAACATTGTATGTGATACAACCAGGAGGTTTTGTCGATCCTAAAGATACTAGCAAGTATGCAAGCTCCAGCGATCCTTCAATGGACTGGTGCAAGCATCTCGGAGTTGGAATATACACTTTGATGAGATGATCAAAGATTTTGGGTTTGTACAAGGTTTATGAGAAACTTGTATTTCCAAAGAAGTGAGTGGGAGCACTATAGGATTTCTGATAAGTATATGTGGTTGACATATTGTGGATCAGAAGTAACGTAGAATTTCTGTAAAGCATACAAGGTTGTTTGAAAGGAGTTTTGAAAGGAGTACCTGGATGGCGCTACTTGAACGTTGAGCATCAAAGATCTATGGAGATAGATCGAAAGCGCTTAATGGAAGTTTCAACAAGATGCATGCCTTGACAAGTTTTTGAAGGAGTTCAAAATAGATCAACAAAGAAGGAGTTCTTGGTTGCGTTGTGAGGTGTGAATTTGAGTAAGACTCAAAACCTGACCCCGGCAGAATAAAGAGAATAGACGAAGGTCGTCTTCTATGCCTTGGCCGTAGAATCTAAAGTATGCCATGCTAGGTACCGCACCTGATGTGTGCCCTGACTCAAAGTCTGTTGAGAGGTACAGAGAGTGATCCATGATTGAATCACTAACGAGTAACAGAAGTGGCAAGGAACAGCAGTAGTGACAGCAGTAGCGAGTAGCAACAGTAGCAAGTAACAACAACAGCAAGTAATAGTAGTGGCAGCAGCAGCAGGACAAAGCAAGTAACAGTAGCAGCAACAGTAGTAACAGCAGCAGAGCAAAACAAGTAACAGCAGCAGTGGGACAAACTCGTAGGCAATGGGTCGGTGACTTGTTGGATGACATTCATCATGCAACAGTTATAACACGAAGAGATATGTGGCTAGCTCCCGTTCGTCAATGTGATGTAGGCATGCATTCTGTGTGTCGTCATACGTGCTTAGGGAAAAGAACTTGCATGACATCTATTGTCCATCCCTCCCGTGGCAGCAGGGTCCAAAAGGATACTACGGGATATTAAGGTTCTCCTTTTAATAAAGAACTCGACCAACGCATTAGCACTTGGTGAACACATGAACTCCTCAAAATATGGTAATCACCGGGGTGGTTCCGGTTATTGTCACTCCGGGGTTGCCGGATCATAACACATAGTAGGTAACTACAACTTGCAAGATCAGATCTAAAACACACATATATTGGTGACAACATAATAATTTCAGATCTGAAAACATGGCACTCGGACCCTAGTGACAAGCATTAAGCATGGCAAAGTAGTAGCAACATCAATCTGAGAACATAGTGGATACTAGGGATCAATCCCCGTCAAAACTAACTCGATTACATGATAGATCTGTTGGAAATATGCCCTAGAGGCAATAATAAATTAGTTATTATTATATTTCTTTGTTCATGATAATCGTTTATTATCCATGCTATAATTGTATTGATTGGAAACACAGTGCATGTGTGGATACATAGACAAAACACTGTCCCTAGTAAGCCTCTAGTTGACTAGCCCGTTGATCAAAGATGGTTAAGGTTTCCTGACCATAGGCAAGTGTTGTCACTTGATAACGGGATCACATCATTAGGAGAATCATGTGATGGACTAGACCCAAACTAATAGACGTAGCATGTTGATCGTGTCATTTTGTTGCTACTGTTTTCTGCGTGTCAAGTATTTGTTCCTATGACCATGAGATCATATAACTCACTGACACCGGAGGAATGCTTTGTGTGTATCAAATGTCGCAACGTAACTGGGTGACTATAAAGATGCTCTACAGGTATCTCCGAAGGTGTTCGTTGAGTTAGTATGGATCGAGACTGGGATTTGTCACTCCGTGTGACGGAGAGGTATCTCGGGGCCCACTCGGTAATACAACATCACACACAAGCCTTGCAAGCAATGTGACTTAGTGTAAGTTGCGGGATCTGGTATTACAGAACGAGTAAAGAGACTTGCTGGTAAACGAGATTGAAATAGGTATGCGGATACTGACGATCGAATCTCGGGCAAGTAACATACCGAAGGACAAAGGGAATGACATACGGGATTATATGAATCCTTGACACCGAGGTTCAACCGATAAGATCTTCAGAGAATATGTAGGATCCAATATGGGCATCCAGGTCCCGCTATTGGATATTGACCGAGGAGTCACTCGGGTCATGTCTACATAGTTCTCGAACCCGCAGGGTCTGCACACTTAAGGTTCGACGTGCTTTTATGCGTATTTGAGTTATATGGTTGGTTACCGAATGTTGTTCGGAGTCCCGGATGAGATCCAGGACGTCACGAGGAGCTTCGGAATGGTCCAGAGGTAAAGATTGATATATAGGAAGTCCTGTTTTGGTCATCGGAAAAGTTACGGGCTCATCGGTAGTGTACCGGGAGTGCTGGGAGGGGTGCCGGGGACCATCCGGAGGGGTGTCACGCCCCAAGGGGTCTCATGGGCTATGGGAAGAGATAAACCAGCCCCTAGTGGGCTGGAATAAGTTCCCATTAAGGCCCATAAGGTTTGAGAAGGAAAAAACACAAGGTGGAAAGAGTTTCCAAGTGGGAAGGTGGAATCCTACTCCAAGTAGGATTGGAGTAGGACTCCTCCAGCTCCAATTTCGGCCAAACCTTGAGGGTTTGAGGCTGCCTCTTCCCTCCCCCTCCCACCTATATATACTGAGGTATTAGGACTGATTTGAGACAACTTTTGCCACGGCAGCCCGACCACATACCTCCACGGTTTTTCCTCTAGATCGCGTTTCTGCGGAGCTCGGGCGGAGCCCTGCTGAGATTAGATCACCACCAACCTCTAGAGCGTCGTCACGCTGCCGGAGAACTCATCTACCTCTCCGTCTCTCTTGCTGGATCAAGAAGGCCGAGATCATCGTCGAGCTGTACGTGTGCTGAACGCGGAGGTGTCGTCCGTTCGGCACTAGATCGGAGCGGATCGTGGGATGGATCGCGGGACGGTTCGTGGGACGGTTCGCGGGGCGGATCGAGGGACGTGAGGACGTTCCACTACATCAACCGCGTTCACTAACGCTTCTGCTATGTGATCTACGAGGGTACGTAGATCGGAAATCCCCTCTCGTAGATGGATATCACCATGATAGGACTTTGTGCGCGTAGGAAAATTTTTGTTTCCCATGCGACGTTCCCCAAGAAGATCTCATCCTACTCATCACCGCCCAGCGAGCCTATGAATAGATTACTCACGAACGATGAAGAGCTTAATGGAATTGGAGAGGGAAGAAGGTTGATGATGACGATGGCGACGATTTCCTTGATCCGGAGCCCAAAACGGACTCCAGATCTGCCCTCCAGATGAAGAACGGATGTGGCGGCGCCTCTGGATCATGAAACGCGATGAAATCTTCTCTCTTGATTTTTTCAGGGACGAAAGGGAATACATAGCGCTGGAATTGGGGGCGGCAGAGCCATGTGGGCCCCACAAGCTTGGTAGCCGCCCCTAGGGGGGAGGCCGCGGCTACAGGGCTTGTGGCCCACTGGCCCGTCCCCTCCGGTGGATCTTTGCGCAGGTATTTTTCATATTTTCCAGAAATATTCTCTGTAATTTTTCAGGACATTCCGAGAACTTTCATTTCTGCACAAAAACAACACCATGGCAATTCTGCTGAAGCAGCGCCAGTCCGGGTTAGTTCCATTCAAATCATGCAAAATAGAGTCCAAAACAAGGGCAAAAGAGTTTGGAAAAGTAGATACGATAGAGACGTATCAGTAGCGTACTCTATATAAGCCACCCCTCCCCTCTGGCACAAGGGTTCGCACCCCGTGTATTACACAATTCACACTGCAAGAGCTCTCGAGCACCGAGACATAGGGTTGTTACCTCCAAGAGAGGGGCCTGAAGTCATACATCTTGTGTACAAGCTTGTCATACCTAGGACTCTGCCCTCTCCATTCGTACCCTACACCTCTACTATCAGGTTCATTCCCATGACAGTTGGCGCCCACCGCGGGGCAGGCGTCTAAGCGACTTCCAGCAAGTTTGCATTTTTCACTCTTCGTCATGTCTTCCGGAGGCGATTCGTTCATGGGTGGTGAGATCCGTTTTGGCGCCCTCATCTTCATCTCCGATGACTCAACATGGCTTCAAGAAGCGCTACTCAACATCGAGGCGCTCCCAATCCATGGAGCAACGTACTTCCGTGCAAGCTCCTTCGGCGTACTCCTTCGACAGTCATCGACTCCGCTGTCGACTCTTCACTCTGGTGTTCATCATCGCAAGCGATCCGGTCGCTCTCAACTCCAGTGATGAGTGAAGCATGCAGTGTCTCACCAGGCGTCATCTTCCTCGACTCCTCAGGTCACAGCCATCGAGCCTGTTGTGCCCCTTCGGGACCCGATCCACTCGGCGTCAGATCAGTCTGACGTTCCCTCTGAGTGCGAGAGCTGCATCCAGCAGGGGAGGTCTTCATGGCGGGCTCCACGGAGATCCCACTCGGGTTTGGTCGCGGCGAGCACGAGGCCGGCGAACCGTCGTGTGGACGCGGTCATCGTCCTCCAACTTCGAGTCGGCGTGAGCAACAACTCTTCTCAGGCGGTCATCAAGACAATACTGAGGCATATCGTACTCCAGTACTTAATGTCGTAACAGCAGCTAAGATTGCAGATTCAATTCAGCCGTCATATTTAGAGGCGGGTAGGGGCTTAGAGCAGATTCGCGTTTTGCTTCAAGCAGCACAACAGCAGAGCTCGGGTGTATTGTAGTCACTCAATAGATTACACAGTAATTCACCAAGAGCAGATACAGTCCATTCAGTTTACAGTCCAGGTTCACCCCAGTGTCGTAGAGATTGGGTCAACCGAGAGTATCAGCACCGAGACCAGGGTTAGAACCAGTTCCCCCCTCGTTATCACCGCGATGACCACCGTCGAGTGCATTCTCCTTCGCGGAGCGTCTCGTATGTTTCTTGACAATACGATGACTGGCGCACGTTCGGTGACGAGCGGAATCCAGGATTCGATGCGAGAGATGTACTTGCACAGAGAAGGATCGACAGAGGCAGAGCTTACAGAGATGGTCTTTACAAAGATCATCAGAGCGGAAGTGACACCGCAGTTTCTGGTCCCAAGTGTTTCAGCAGGGCAGTCCGCTCTGCCGGTATCCCCCCCCCCAACTTCAGGTTGGCGGTTGGAGTCAGCAAGTTCAGAGGAGAGTCCAAGCCCGAAACGTGGCTGGATGACTATCGAATTGGAGTACAGATTGGCGGCGGCAACGACAATGTTGTGATGAAGCACTTGCCCCCCATGCTAGATGGTTCGGCCCGTGCATGGCTGAATCAGCTGGCACCCTCAAGCATATACTGTTGGGCAGATCTAGCCCGAGTGTTCATCAAGACCTTCGAGGGCACTTGCAAGCGCCCTGCCGGCCTTTCTGAGTTACAACATTGTGTACAAAAGCCGAGTGAGTCCTTGCGTGATTATATCCAGCGTTGGACCACTCTCCACCACAAAGTGGAGAATGTTACCGAGCACCAAGTAGTATGTACCTTGATGTTTGCTGTGTATCCCCGGCAAGGTGCCAGAAATACTTCTGATGTCCGTTATGCTACTGCACAAAAGACCTTCAGTGGCGCCAGAAATGGGCACGTTGACGGCACCAGGAATCCTTCTGCGTTGGTGTTCCCTCGAAGCGGAGAGGATGATGTAGCACAGCGGAGGTAAGTATTTCCCTCAGTTTTGAGAACTAAGGTATCAATCCGGCGGAGGAGTATCTCAAGATCCTGCACAAACACAAAAACTTGCACCCAACGCTATGAAGGGGTTGTCAATCCCTTATAGATTGTTTGCCAAGTGAGAACTGAAAGCAACAAAGTAACAAAGCAAAGTAAAAGTGGAGTTGTAAACGATGGATGTGAATAGACCCGGGGGCCGTAGTGTTTACTAGTGGCTTCTCTCATGAAAGCAAGTAGACGCTGGGTGAACAAATTACTGTCGAGCAATTGATAGAACTGTGCAGAGTCGTGACGATATCTATGCAATGATTATTTCTATAGGCATCACGTCCGAAACAAGTAGACCGATACTGTCTGCATCTACTACTATCACTCCACACGTCGACCGCTATCCAGCATGCATCTAGTGTATTAAGTCCATAAGAACAGAGTAACGCCTTAAGCAATATGACATGATGTAGAGGGATAATCTCAAACCAATGATAAAACCCCCATCTTTTTACCCTTGATAGCAACTGCTTGATGTTTGTCTTGCTGCCCCTACTGTCACTGGGAAAGGTCACCGCATGGCAGAACCCAAAACCAAGCACTTCTCCCATTACAAGAATCATAGATCTAGTTGGCCAAACAAAACCCAAGACTCGGAGAGACTTACAAGGATATCAAATCATGCATATAATAAATCAGCAGAGACTCAAATATAAATCATAGATAATCTGATCACAAGTCCACAATTCATCGGATCTCGACAAACACATCGCCAAAGAAGATTACATCAGATAGATCTCCATGAAGATCATGGAGAACTTTGTATTGAAGATCCAAGAGAGAGAAGAAGCCATCTAGCTACTAACTACGGACCCGTAGGTCTTAAGTGAACTACTCACGAGTCATTGGAGGGGCGATGATGATGATGAAGAAGCCCTCCAACTCCAAAGTCCCCTCCGGCAAGGCGCCGGTAAGGGTCTCCAGATGAGATCTCGCGGAAACGGAAGCTTGCGGCGGCGGAAAAGTATTTTCGAGGCTCCCCTGATTTTTTGCGGAATATTTGGGAATTTATAGGCCAAAGATCTAGGCCAGGGGACGGCCAGGGAGGCCACAAGCCTGCCCACCTCCGCCTCCCCCCTGGTGGCGGCGTGGGGGCTTGTGGGCTCCCTGGAGCCCACCTGGCTTGGCCCAAAAGCCCCCTGGACTTCTTCCGTTCGGGAAAAAATCATTTCGGGGTTTTTCTTCTGTTTGGACTCCGTTCCAAAATCAGATCTGAAAAGAGTCAAAAACACGGAAAAAACAGGAACTGGCACTTGGCACTGAATTAATAAGTTAGTCCCAAAAAGATATAAAAAGGTACATAAAACATACAAAGAAGGCAAGATAACAGCGTGAAATCATAAAAAATTATAGACATGTTTGAGACGTATCAAGCACCCCAAGCTTAACTCCTGCTCGTCATCGAGTAGGGAAGTGATAAGAATGAATTTTTGATGCTTTCATGCTACCTAGCATAAGTGTCCTTTGTAATTCCTCTTATGTGACGTGAATGTTCAGATCCATTAGATTCAAAACAATAGTTTGCTATTGACGTGGAAACAATAATAATTCAAGCAAACTAGCAAAGTAATCATGAACTTTCAAAATAACAAGGCCAAAAATAGTTATCCCTACAAAATCATATAGTCTGGCTATGCTCTATCATCATTGCACAACGAATTTAAATCATGCACAACCCCGGTATTGGCCAAGTAATTGTTTCACACCTTTACTTTCTCAAACATTTTCAACTCTCACGCAATACATGAGCGTGAGCCATGGTTATAGCACTATAGATGGTGTGGAATATGGTGGAGGTTGCAAGACAAAAAAGAGAAGATAGTCACATTAACAAGGCATATTAATGAGGTGTGGAGATGCTAATCAATAGATATCAATGTGAATGAGTAGGGATTGCCATACAAATGATGCACTACAGCTACAAGTATGTGAAAGCTCTTAAAGAAAACTAGTGGGTGTGCATCCAACTTGCTTGCTCACGAGGACCTAAGGCAATTTTGAGGAAGCCTATCATTGGAATATACAAGCCAAGTTATATAATGAAAATTTCCCACTAGCTATATGGTGGTGACAAAACGAGAGACTCTCAATCATGAAGATCATGGTGCTCAATATGCACAAGTGTGGAAAAAGTGGTAGCATTGTCCCTTCTCTCTTTTTCTCTCATTTTTTTTAATATTTTGGTGGGCTCTTTGGCCTCTTTTTTTATGGGCTTCTTTGGACTCTTTTATTTCCTCACATGGGACAATGCTCCAATAATGATGATCATCACACTTTCAGCTCAAAACTTAGAGCAACTATGACTCTATATGGAATGCCTTCGGTAGTGTACCGTGGCAATGATCTAGCATGGCATAGACATCAATGGAAACATCATGCTAGCTATCTTACGATCGTGAAAAGGCAATGTTAATGTGGTGGCACATGTCATGGTGGTAGTTGCATGGCAATATATCTCGGAATGACTTTGAAAAAGCCATAGTAGGTAGGTATGGTGGCTGTTTTGAGGGAGGCTAATGGTGGATTTTGTGCACCGGCGAAAGTTGCACGACACTAAGAAGATAGTGATGGTAAAAGGTGAAAGTGCATCTAAACCATGGACTCAACATTAGTCATGAAGAACTAATATACTTGTTGCAAAAGTTTTATTAGCAATCGAAACAAAGCATTCAACGCATACTCCTAGGGGAAGGGTTGGTAGGTATAAACCATCGCGCGATCCCGACCGCCACGCAAAGGATGACAATCAAAAGACTAATCATGCTCAGACTTCATCACATAGCGGTTCACCATACGTGCATGCTACGTGAATCACTAACTTCAACACAAGTATTTCTAGATCCACAACACCTTACTAGCATGACTTCAATATTACCAAAACCACAACTCAAAACTAATTGAGATGAATCAAACTTCTCTAACTATTCAATGCACATGAAGGTGGAAGTTTTCGTATCCCTTTGGATAACTACCCCTTTTGAGACTACTTTCAAAGCATAGATCAACTACCAAGCCACGCACCGATGTGCTCTAAAAGATATAAGTGAAGCTCATAGAGCAAAAGTATCTAGCTCAAAAGATATAAGTGAAGCACATGTGAGCTGAATTGTCTACCAAAAGATATAAGTGAAGCTCGACAAAATCACGGTGTGTGCATGTCTATCTATCTAGGTGTGCAGCAAGGATGATTGTGACACAACAAAAATAAAAGACTCCTACTATACAAGACGCTCCAAGCAAAAACACATAACATGTGGTGAATAAAAATATAGCCCCAAGTAACGTTACCGATGGATTGAAGACGAGAGAGGGGATGCCTTCCCGGGGCATCCCCAAGCTTAGGCTTTTACGGCATCCTTGAATCTCTTGGGGTGCCTTGGGCATCCCCAAGCTTGAGCTCTTGCCACTCTTTATCTTTTTGTCCATAAGAACTTCACCCAAAACTTGAAAACTTCACAACACGAAACTTAAACAGAACCTCGTGATAACATTAGTACAAGAAAGCAAACCACCACTTCCTTAGGTACTGTAGCAAACTTAAATTATACTTGTGCTTATGTTGGGTTACTGTACTTTCCATCTTCCATGGCTAATACCCCCCGATATTATCCATAGTTTCATCAAAATAAGCAACCAACACAACAAAAACAAAATGTGTTAACAGCAGACCAGTCTATAGCAATCTGTATGTTTCGTATACCTCTGGTACTTCAAAAATTCTGACAAATTTTGACAGTCTGAAGAATTTGCGTAGAAATCAGCATAAAAAGAATCAACTCAAAAGCTCTTACAGAAAAAAAATTAAAATTCTTTTCGTGAGCAGAAATTTTCTGTCTTTTCCAGCATGACCAAACGATCATCCTCAAGACTAATCATAACGGTTTTGCTTGGCACAAACGCAAAAAGAAACACAAAACACAATCATAACAGAATTATGAAAGTGTGAAAAACACAAAACAGAAAGAAAAAGGATAGATTCGTTGGGTTGCGTCCCAACAAGCGCTTTTGTTTAACGCCCTTAGCTAGGCGAAAGTGATGGAATCACGTATAGTCATTTTTGGTGCTCAAAACCATAGGTAGCCCTCATCATACATTCATAAGGCAATCTTATTTTATTTCTAGGAAAGTGCTCCATGCCCTTCTTTAAGGGAAATTGAAATCTAATATTCACTTCCTTCATATCGATGATAGCACCAATAGTCCTTAGGAAAGGTCTACCAAGAATAATAGGACATGAAGGATTGCAATCTATGTCAAGTACAATGAAATCCACGGGTACATAGTTCTTATTTGCAACAATAAGAACATCATCGATCCTCCCCATGGGCTTCTTGACAGTAGAATCCGCAAGATGCAAATTAAGAGAACACTCTTCAATCTCATGAAAACCAAGAATATCACATAAAGACTTTGGAATCGCGGAAACACTAGCACCCAAATCACACAAAGCATTGCACTCATAGTTTTTAATCTTGATTTTGATAGTAGGTTCCCACTCATCATGAAGTTTTCTAGGTATAGAGACTTCTAGTTCGAGCTTCTTTTGAAGAGATTTCATCATAGCATCTACGATATGCGCGGTAAAGGCTTTACTTTGGCTATAAGCATGTGGAGAGTTTGCAATGGATTGCATCAAAGAAATGCATTCAAACAAGGAGAAATTATCATAATTGAATTCCTTAAAATCCAAAGTGGGAGTTTCATTACTACCCAAAATTTTGACTTCTTCTACTCCACTCTCCACACCTTTATCATCAAGATAGGTGGACTCCGAATCATCGGGGCGTTTTTGAACCAAAGTGGATTCATATCCAGTCCCTCTATAAGTAGGTTTGTCACGCGAAAACAAAGATTCAAGAGGAGACACACCAAGCACTTTAAGATCTTCATGATTTGCATCACTAGAACGCATCCTTTTAAACCATTCATGTCTAGCGCGAATTTGGACGGTTCTTTCTTTGCTGTCATTCATGGAGATACACATAGCTTTCAAAGTTTCATCCAAGTTGATCTTGGAAGGAGTGCATCTAACTTTCAAAGCATCAATATCACAAGACATCCTATCAACGCTCTTAGCCAAATCGTCTATTTTGAGTAGTTTTTCCTCTATGGACGCACTGAAAATCTTTTGAGAGTTGATGAACTCTTTGATATTACTCTCTAGATCAGAGGGTAATTTGTTGTGATTTCCATAAGTGTTGCCGTAGGAATTGCCATAATTGTTAGAGGAGTTACTAGGAAAAGGCCTAGGAACATAGTTTCCTCTAAAAGCATTGTTGTTGCGAAAATTGTTCCTACCAACAAAATTCACGTCCAAACTAGCGTTGCTACTCTCAATCAAAGAAGATAGTGGCATGTCATTAGGATCTGCGGTAGAGTTTCTACTAGCAACCAAATTCATCAACTCATCCATCTTAGCACTAAGCGAGTTAATCTCTTCTATAGCGTGCACCTTTTTGCTAGCAGCCGACCTTTCAGTATGCCAGTGAGAGTAGTTGGTCATGATATTGTCTAGGAGTTTTGTAGCGTCTCCTAACGTGATTTCCATGAACGTTCCACCCGAGTCGGAGTCCAAGATATTGCGAGAAGCGAAATTCAAGCCAGCGTAAAAGATTTGTATAATCATCCACAAACTAAAGCCATGAGCGGGACAATTTCTAATCATAAGCTTCATCCTCTCCCAAGATTGTGCAACGTGTTCATGATCAAGTTGCTTGAAATTCATGATATCGTTACGTAAGGAGATCATCTTAGCCGGCGGAAAATACTTGGATATGTAAGCATCTTTGCACCTATCCCAAGAATCGATACTATTTTTAGGCAAAGAAGAAAACCAAGTTTTTGCGCGATCTCGCAACGAGAAAGGAAAAAGTTTCAACTTAATCACGTCATTATCCACATCTCTTTTCTTTTGCATATCACAAAGCTCAATGAAGGTATTGAGATGGGATGCGACATCTTCACTAGGAAGGCCGGAAAATTGCTCTTTCATAACAAGATTCAGCAAAGCTGCGTTGATTTCATACGATTCCGCACTAGTGGCGGGAGCAATCGGAGTACTAATAAAATCATTATTATTAGTTCTTGAGAAGTCGCAAAGTTTTGTGTCTTCAGACATGATGTCTTCAACAAACAAACAAGCACACAAGCAAGCAAGAAACCGACAAAGGAAAACGACAAGGGCAAGAGAAAACGGCGAAGGAGAAAGGCGAATGAAAACGACAAATGGGAAGTGGGGGTGAGGAAAACGAGAGGCAACTGGCAACAAAAGTAAATGCAAGAGAAGAGTTTCTGAGACCTACTTGGATAGATCTTGATTTCTCCTCCCCGGCAACGGCGCCAGAAATACTTCTGATGTTTGTTGTGTATCCCCGGCAAGGTGCCAGAAATACTTCTGATGTCCATTATGCTACTGCAAAAAAGACCTTCTAGTGGCACCAGAAATGGGCACGTTGACGGCACGAGGAATCCTTCTGCGTTGGTGTTCCCTCGAAGCGGAGAGGATGATGTAGCATAGCGGAGGTAAGTATTTCCCTCAGTTTTGAGAACCAAGGTATCAATCCGGCGGAGGAGTATCTCAAGATCCTGCACAAACACAAAAACTTGCACCCAACGCTATGAAGGGGTTGTCAACCTCTTATAGATTGTTTGCCAAGTGAGAACTGAAAGCAACAAAGTAACAAAGCAAAGTAAAAGTGGAGTTGTAAACGATGGATGTGAATAGACCCGGGGGCCGTAGTGTTTACCTTAAGCAAGATGACATGATGTAGAGGGATAATCTCAAACCAATGATAAAACCCCCATCTTTTTACCTTTGATGGCAACTGCTTGATGTGTGCCTTGCTGCCCCTACTGTCACTGGGAAAGGTCACCACATGGCAGAACCCAAAACCAAGCACTTCTCCCATTGCAAGAATCATAGATCTAGTTGGCCAAACAAAACCCAAGACTCTGAGAGACTTACAAGGATATCAAATCATGCATATAAGAAATCAGCAAAGACTCAAATATAAATCATAGATAATCTGATCACAAGTCCACAATTCATCGGATCTCGACAAACACACCGCCAAAGAAGATTACATCGGATAGATCTCCATGAAGATCATGGAGAACTTTGTATTGAAGATCCAAGAGAGAGAAGAAGCCATCTAGCTACTAACTACGGACCCGTAGGTCTGAAGTGAACTACTCACGAGTCATTGGAGGGGCGATGATGATGATGAAGAAGCCCTCCAACTCCAAAGTCCCCTCCGGCAGGGCGCCGGGAAGGGTCTCGAGATGAGATCTCGCGGAAACGGAAGCTTGCGGCGGCGGAAAAGTATTTTTCGAGGCTCCCCTGATTTTTTGCGGAATATCTGGGAATTTATAGGCCAAAGATCTAGGTTAGGGGGCGGCCAGGGAGGCCACAAGCCTGCCCACCGCCGCCTCCCCTGGTGGCGGAGTGGGGGCTTGTGGGTTCCCTGGAGCCCACCTGGCTTGGCCCAAAAGCCCCGTGGACTTCTTCCGTTCGGGAAAAAAAAATAATTTCGGGGTTTTTCTTCCGTTTGGACTCCGTTCCAAAATCAGATCTGAAAAGAGTCAAAAACACGGAAAAAACAGGAACTGGCACTTGGCACTGAATTAATAAGTTAGTCCCAAAAAGATATAAAAAGGTACATAAAACATACAAAGAAGGCAAGATAACAGCGTGAAATCATCAAAAATTATAGATACGTTTGAGACGTATCACGCCTTCAAGTACCGAGAGTTATATCTGAAGTTCGGTCGGTCAGGCGACATGTCAATGAGCAAAATGATGGAAATAGCCACCCGTTATGCAAACGAAGAAGAAGAAGAAGACCGCCTCCGTAGTGGCAAAGGTAAAGCAGTCGACAACACTGACGCCAATTCCAATCGGAAGCAGAAGCGGAAGGTTGAAAACGCCACACCAGTAGAAGTATCCGCTCTGGCGGCGGGAAAATTCAAGGGAAAGTCCAAGACACCGTTTCCCCCTAAGAAGTCCAAGATGCAGTCGGATGTTTTGGATCAGCCGTGTGTATTTCGCACGAAAAAAGATGAAGAGTTCAATCTGATATTGCCAAAGCATACCACTCGACAGTGCTGACTGTTAATCCAAGAGTTCAAGGAAGGTTAATGAGTGGAAAATACCCTGAAGAAGAGAACGACGAAGAGAAAGTCCAAGCAACTCTGGTGATTTTTGCTGACGTAGAGAGCAGAAGTCGACTGAAAGTCATCAATAGAGAAGTCAACATGGCAGTACCTTCCACCCCAACATATCTGAAGTGGTCGCAGACCCCCATCATGTTTGATCAGTCGGACCACCCAGCTGTTGTTCCGACTCCAGGTTGCCATGCTCTGGTGGTCGACCCAGTTGTCGAGGGTGTTCAGCTTTGTAAAGTCTAGATGGATAGAGGAAGCGGACTGAATATCTTATATGCTGAAACTCTTAATGGGATGGGCATTCCGATGTCCCGACTCAGCGAAAGCACCATGTCCTTTCATGGAGTTATCCCAGGGAAGAAGGCCAAGTCATCGGCCAGATCGGGTTAGATGTTGTTTTTGGCTCTGACAAGAATTTCCGCAAAGAGAATCTGACATTCGAGGCGTTGGACTTCCAGAGTGCATATCATGCTATCCTGGATCGTCCTGCTTATGCACGTTTCATGGGCCGACCATGTTACGTATACGTGAAGATGAAGATGTCAGAACCCAAAGGGGTCATCACTATGTCAGGCAATCGGCAGAGAGCTAAAGAGTGTTTGCAACAAGGGTCAAAAATTACACACCAATAGATGTTTGCTAAGACCGAACTACAGAAGCAGAGGCATCCAAGGATGGCAAGGACCAACGCTTTTGAGATGGCCATGGTATGTTTGATGGATTGCTTGCTACCACTAGCGTGCAATGTGTGCCCTGCTTTGCTTATGCGAATGAAACTAGGTGTCTTATATAGTTTGATGCATGTATTTTAAGTATGGGGGATGGAGATGATGGTCTCCAACGTAGCGGTGAAGTACGTTTGGTGGGCGGATGTTATAAATCAAACAGACTTAGCGTTTGGTGGGCGGATGGTATAATATAAATCAAAGAGACTTAGTTGGATGTGATTGCATGGTGACGCCGATGGATTTGTGTATCAATCCTATTCCTATGGAGCTTTATGATTTTTTAGCGTGAGTACAGGGGCCCCAGATATATAAGTTGTCTGTCATTTTTGCAATGCATGTATAAACTTTCTACTCCCTGGATTTTATTTAAAGCGTCACACTAAGTTTTCGAATCCTTTGATTTACATAATAATTGTGGGTACGTGCAGAGAGTATAGCTAAGAATCCTTGTAGCTTACAATATAAAATGATCAGACGTGGTCACTTGTAGAGACGAGGAGTGTAACACGCACCTAAGGGCATGTACAACAATATCTAGTCAGCCGTCTATAACGTGTGCCACGTGAGATTTTTTACTACGTGGAAGAAAGAGAACAAGGAGAGAGAAAGAGGGTGTCTATATTTTAACAGACGGTCGATGTCCCAAAAATATCGATAGTTACCGACAGTCTTTCCCCCGTTGTACACTGAGGCGTCTATAGTTTTGTTGTTTTCCGTCCAAACCGCTGTATTCATGCCCCACGAACTGAATGGATTAGCGAACGTGGGATTGTTTTTTATTCAGTTCCTAATTTTCAGGTGTTACATGCAGATAGCAAAAAGACAGGCTATTGTATAGGATGTTTCTACTACTATCTATAGCTGACGTGGAGGTCTTTTACAGACGGCAGGCGTCTAAATTAATGTACATGCCCTAATAAGTTGATTAAGACAACTTAACTAACCAGATCATTAACTAGTCGATCCTAAGTAGAGTAGTTAAATCCGGGTCCAAAAACTGCCTTGTTACTCGGCTTCTGTTTTTCTATTCTATATATTAGTAAAAGTGCCCGTGCGTTGCACCGGGTTAGGTTATTGATATTTGAATCACGAATTTTGTATGTGAAAAGCTCCGTCCTCACTCTTTGTCGACATCTACTTGAGCTCCACATCGTCATCGAAGTGCAAGTAGAGATGCAAACATATGAACTTTCATACAAATAGAGTGAAACTTCACACCGATTGGTCATATAGTTACCACAAGACCATCATGAGAGTTTTGCTTATATTATCTCTACAAACAACATGAAGGAACAAAAGAGACACACATTGATGCCAGTGTGAGCAGACTCCTCCCTGGACCACAGCCCGTACCCCCCTCGCGTCACTCCTGTGGCGACCGAAAGATCATCACACCCCATAACCTATTACACGAGTAGTTGTTTGATTTATGTCTCACATTAAACAGATAAAATGTTTCTGTTCACATGAGCAAACGGCTAGAATAAACCTCATTAAAATAGCATGAGTGATTTATTCAAGGGCAAATAGTAGCTAAAACAAATACCACTGGCGGAAGAACAAGAAATAAGGAAATGGAGAGATTATACTTGTGAGTGCACGAAAGATTATTTCAAAGGAAGTACTTTCTTTTAGCCAATCGCTCAAAGCAAAAGATTAGTGCAATGGGTAAGAAGTACACAGCTTCACAGAATATCTAGTTTTTGTTAATCATGTGCTCTACAAATTTCTGAAATGTGCCACTATAATTGTACAAAAATCTTGCTTTTGAAATCTGCCACTGTAATTGTACAAAAATCTTGCCATTGAAATCTGCCAAACTGTCCACATAAGTTCTTCACTTCGGTCATAACCCAATTGATGAAAATAAGAAACCCTGCTAGTTGCATATCTTTTAAGGCAAGAAAATAATTAATAATTACACCTCTCTGTAGTCAGTATTTTCATCCAATTGGGTTTCTGCACCAGTGTCTACTCATTCACAATATACATACAAATTTAGATAGCAGAACATTGTAGATCAGTAGGAAATTTTCATGGTAAAATTCATGTCAACAAAAAGAACATGCATAGAGCCATAGTGAGATTTGGGGCCACAAAAGTAGTAAGGAAAAGGAAGAAACAAACGAAGATAAGGACATTTTTGCTCGTTAGTACTCGCTGATCCGTGCTGAAGAGAAAGACATGAGACTGGACAGAGAAGCGCTGCTCTACGTTGTGAACACACCCATCAGTTCATGCACATAAAGGGCACCATCCTCGAGCAAAATCAACTGAAAAAATTGACGTCAAAAAGAGAGGAGTATATCTTCTAAACTCAAATTATAGCTACAACAAATCAATGCTCGGCCTTCTCAAGCAAGGGCAAAATTCAGAGATGTACGTGTTGGGGAACATCGCATGGGAAACAAAAAATTTCCTACGCGCACGAAGACCTATCATGGTGATGTCCATCTACGAGAGGGGATGAGTGATCTACGTACCCTTGTAGATCGTACAGCAGAAGCGTTAGAGAACGCGGTTGATGTAGTGGAACGTCCTCACGTCCCTCGATTCGCCCCGCGAACAATCCCGCGATCAGTCCCACGATCTAGTACCGAACGGACGGCCTCTCCGCGTTCAGCACACGTACAGCTCGACGATGATCTCGGCCTTCTTGATCCAGCAAGAGAGACGGAGAGGTAGAAGAGTTCTCCGGCAGCGTGACGGTGCTCCGGAGGTTGGTGATGATCTCGTCTCAGCAGGGCTCCGCCCGAGCTCCGCAGAAACACGATCTAGAGAAAAAACTATGGAGGTATGTGGTCGGGCAGCCGTGAGAAAGTCGTCTCAAATCTGCCCTAAAAGCCCCATATATATAGGAGGAGGGAGGGGGACCTTGCCTTGGGGTCCAAGGGACCCTCAAGGGGTCGGCCGAGCCAAGGGGGGGAGGACTCCCCCCCCAAACCGAGTTGGACTTGGTTTGGTGGGAGGAGTCCCCCTCCCTTCCCACTTCCTCCCTCTTTTTTTTTTCCTTTTCCTTTGATTCTTTGTTCTTGGCGCATAGGCCCCCTTGGGGCTGTCCCACCAGCCCACTAAGGGCTGGTGTGTCTCCCCAAAGCCTATGGGCCTCCCCGGGGTGGGTTGCCCCCCCCCCCCCGGTGAACTCCCGGAACCCATTCGTCATTCCCGGTACATTCCCGGTAACTCCAAAACCTTCCGGTAATCAAATGAGGTCATCCTATATATCAATCTTCGTTTCCGGACCATTCCGGAAACCCTCGTGACGTCCGTGATCTCATCCGGGACTCCGAACAACATTCGGTAACCAACCATATAACTCAAATACGCATAAAACAATGTCGAACCTTAAGTGTGCAGACCCTGCGGGTTCGAGAACTATGTAGACATGACCCGAGAGACTCCTCGGTCAATATCCAATAGCGGGACCTGGATGCCCATATTGGATCCTACATATTCTACGAAGATCTTATCGTTTGAACCTCAGTGCCAAGGATTCGTATAATCCCGTATGTCATTCCCTTTGTCCTTCGGTATGTTACTTGCCCGAGATTCGATCGTCAGTATCCGTATACCTATTTCAATCTCGTTTACCGGCAAGTCTCTTTACTCGTTCCGTAATACAAGATCCCGCAACTTACACTAAGTTACATTGCTTGCAAGGCTTGTGTGTGATGTTGTATTACCGAGTGGGCCCCGAGATACCTCTCCGTCACACGGAGTGACAAATCCCAGTCTTGATCCATACTAACTCAACTAACACCTTCGGAGATACCTGTAGAGCATATTTATAGTCACCCAGTTACGTTGCGACGTTTGATACACACAAAGCATTCCTCCGGTGTCAGTGAGTTATATGATCTCATGGTCATAGGAATAAATACTTGACACGCAGAAAACAGTAGCAACAAAATGACATGATCAACATGCTACGTCTATTAGTTTGGGTCTAGTCCATCACGTGATTCTCCCAATGACGTGATCCAGTTATCAAGCAACAACACATTGTTCATAATCAGAAGACAGTGACTATCATTGATCAACTGGCTAACCAACTAGAGGCATGCTAGGGACGGTGTTTTGTCTATGTATCCACACATGTAAATGAGTCTTCATTCAATACAATTATAGCATGGATAATAAACTATTATCTTGATACAGGAATTATAATAATAACTATTTATTATTGCCTCTAGGGAATAATTCCAACAGTCTCCCACTTGCACTAGAGTCAATAATCTAGCCCTCACATCACCATGTGAATTACATTGTAATAAATCTAACACCCATACAGTTCTGGTGTCGATCATGTTTTGGCCGTGGAAGAGGTTTAGTCAGCGGGTCTGCTACATTCAGATCCGTGTGCACCTTGCATATATTTACGTCCTCCTCCTTGACGTAGTCGCGTATGAGGTTGAAGCGTCGTTTGATGTGTCTGGTCTTCTTGTGAAACCTTGGTTCCTTTGCCAGGGCAATGGCACCAGTGTTGTCACAGAACAAGGTTATTGGATCCAGTGCACTTGGCACCACTCCAAGATCTGTCATGAACTGCTTCATCCAGACACCCTCCTTAGCCGCCTCCGAGGCAGCCATGTACTCCGCTTCACATGTAGAATCTGCTACGACGCTTTGCTTGGAACTGCACCAGCTTACTGCACCCCCATTAAGAATAAATACGTATCCGGTTTGCGAATTAGAGTCGTCCGGATCTGTGTCAAAGCTTGCATCGACGTAACCTTTTACGGCGAGCTCTTCGTCACCTCCATACACGAGAAACATCTCCTTAGTCCTTTTCAGGTACTTCAGGATATTCTTGACCGCTGTCCAGTGATCCACTCCTGGATTACTCTGGAACCTGCCTGCCATACTTATGGCCAGGCTAACATCCGGTCTAGTGCACAACATCGCATACATGATAGAACCTATGGCCGAAGCATAGGGGACGGAGCGCATATGCTCTCTATCTTCATCAGTTGCTGGGCACTGAGTCTTACTCAATCTCGTACCTTGTAAAACTGGCAAGAACCCTTTCTTGGACTGTTCCATTTTGAACCTCTTCAAAACTTTATCAAGGTATGTGCTTTGTGAAAGTCCTATCAAGCGTTTCGATCTATCCCTATAGATCTTAATGCCTAGAATGTAAGCAGCTTCTCCTAGGTCCTTCATAGAGAAACTTTTATTCAAGTAACCTTTTATGCTCTCCAAAAGCTCTACGTTGTTTCCAATCAGTAATATGTCATCCACATATAATATTAGAAACGCCACAGAGCTCCCACTCACTTTCTTGTAAATACAAGATTCTCCAACCACTTGTATAAACCCAAATGCTTTGATCACCTCATCAAAGCGTTTGTTTAAACTCCGAGATGCTTGCACCAGTCCATAAATGGATCGCTGGAGCTTGCACACCTTGTCAGCATTTTTAGGATCGACAAAACCTTCGGGTTGCATCATATACAACTCTTCCTTAAGGAAACCGTTAAGGAACGCCGTTTTGACATCCATCTGCCAGATTTCATAATCGAAAAATGCAGCTATTGCTAACATAATTCTGACGGACTTGAGCATTGCTACGGGTGAGAAGGTCTCATCGTAGTCAACTCCTGGAACTTGTGAAAAACCCTTTGCCACAAGTCGAGCTTTATAAACGGTCACATTACCGTCAGCGTCCGTCTTCTTCTTAAAGATCCATTTGTTCTGAATAGCCTTGCGACCCTCAGGTAGTATCTCCAAAGTCCACACTTTGTTCTCATACATGGATCCTATCTCGGATTTCATGGCTTCTAGCCATTTGTTGGAATCTGGGCCCACCATTGCTTCTTCATAATTTGCAGGTTCATTGTTGTCTAACAACATGATTGATAAGACGGGATTACCGTACCACTGTGGAGCAGCGCGTGATCTCGTCGACCTGCGTGGTTCAACAGAAACTTGAACTGGAGTTTCATGATCATCATCATTAACTTCCTCCTCAACCGGCGTCGCAACAACAGAGGTTTCCCCTTGCCCTGCGCCACCATCCAGAGGGATGAGAGGTCCGACAACCTCGTCAAGTTCTATCTTCCTCCCACTCAATTCTCTCGAGAGAAACTCATTCTCGAGAAAAGTTCCGTTCTTAGCAACAAACACTTTGCCCTCAGATTTGAGATAGAAGGTGTACCCAACTGTCTCTTTTGGGTAACCTATGAAGACGATCTTTTCCGCTTCGGGTTCCAGCTTTTCAGGCTGAAGTTTTTTGACATAAGCATCACATCCCCAAACTTTAAGAAACGACAACTTTGGTCTTTTGTCATACCACAGTTCGTATGGTGTCGTCTCAACGGATTTTGATGGTGCCCTATTTAAAGTGAATGCAGCTGTTTCTAATGCATAACCCCAAAATGATAACGGCAAATCAGTAAGAGACATCATAGATCGCACCATCTCTAATAAAGTACGATTATGACGTTCGGACACACCATTACGCTGTGGTGTTCCAGGCGGTGTTAACTGTGAAACAATTCCACATTGTCTTAAGTGAGCACCAAACTCGAAACTCAGATATTCACCCCCACGATCAGACCGTAGGAACTTGATCTTCTTGTTACGATGATTTTCCACTTCACTCTGAAATTGCTTGAACTTTTCAAATGTTTCAGACTTGTGCTTCATCAAGTAGACATAACCATATCTACTTAAATCATCAGTGAAGGTGAGAAAATAACGATATCCGCCGCGTGCCTCCACGCTCATTGGACCACACACATCGGTATGTATGATTTCCAACAAGTCACTTGCACGCTCCATTGTTCCGGAGAACGGAGTCTTAGTCATCTTGCCCATGAGGCATGGTTCGCACGTGTCAAGTGAATCAAAGTCAAGTGACTCCAAAAGTCCATCAGCATGGAGTTTCTTCATGCGCTTTACACCAATATGACCCAAGCGGCAGTGCCACAAAAATATGGCGCTATCATTGTTTACTCTAACTCTTTTGGTCTCAATGTTATGTATATGCGTATCGCTATCAAGATTCAATATGAACAATCTTCTCACATTCGGTGCATGACCATAAAAGATGTTACTCATAGAAATAGAACAACCATTATTCTCAGACTTAAAAGAGTAACCGTCTCGCAATAAACAAGATCCAGATATAATGTTCATGCTCAACGCAGGCACTAAATAACAATGATTTAAGTTCATCACTAATCCCGATGGTAGTTGAAGTGACACTGTGCCGACGGCGATTGCATCAACCTTGGAACCGTTTCCTACGCGCATCGTCACTTCGTCTTTCGCCAGCCTTCGTCTATTCCGCAGTTCCTGCTTCGAGTTGCAAATGTGAGCAACAGAACCGGTATCAAATACCCAGGCACTACTACGAGAGCGGGTTAAGTACACATCAATAACATGTATATCAAATATACCTGTTTTTTCTTTGCCCGCCTTCTTATCTGCCAGATACTTGGGGCAATTGCGCTTCCAGTGACCCATACCCTTGCAATAGAAGCACTCTGTTTCAGGCTTAGGTCCAGCTTTGGGTTTCTTCGGCGGATTGGCAACAGGCTTGCCGCTCTTCTTCGAATTGCCCTTCTTGCCTTTGTCGTTTCTCTTGAAACTAGTGGTCTTGCTCACCATCAACACTTGATGCTCTTTACGGAGTTCAGACTCTGCGACTTTCAGCATCGCAAACAACTCGCCGGGAGACTTGTTCATCCCTTGCATGTTGTAGTTCAACACAAAGCCTTTATAGCTTGGCGGCAGTGATTGAAGGATTCTGTCAGTGATAGCTTCTTGCGGGAGTTCAATCCCTAGTTCAGCTAGACGGTTTGAGTACCCAGACATTTTGAGCACATGTTCACTGACAGACGAGTTTTCCTCCATCTTGCAAGCATAGAATTTATCGGAGGTCTCATACCTCTCGATCCGGGCGTTCTTCTGAAAGATAAACTCCAACTCCTGGAACATCTCAAATGCTCCATGACGCTCAAAGCGACGTTGAAGTCCCGGTTCCAAGCCATACAAGATTGCACATTGAACTATTGAGTAGTCCTCCTTATGTGCTAACCAAGCGTTCTTAACATCCTGATCAGCCGTAGCGGGTGGTTCATCTCCTAGCGCAGCATTAAGGACATAATCCTTCTTCCCAGCTTGTAAGATTAGCTTAAGATTACGAGCCCAGTCTACAAAGTTGCTTCCATCATCTTTCAACTTAGCTTTCTCTAGGAACGTATTAAAATTCAGGATGACTATCGCGTGAGCCATGATCTACAACACAAATATATTCAAAGTGGACTTAGACTATGTTCAAGATAATTAGAGTTCAACTTAATCAAATTATATGCTACACTCCCACTCAAAAAGTATATCTCTCTAGTCATTTGAGTGGTTCATGATCCACTTACACTATCCCAAGTCCGATCATCACGTGAGTCGAGAGTAGTTTCAGTGGTAAGCATCCCTATGCTAATCATATCAACTATATGATTCATGATCGACCTTTCGGTCTCATGTGTTCCGAGGCCATGTCTGCACAAGCTAGGCTCGTCAAGCTTAACCCGAGTGTTCCGCGTGCGCAACTGTTTTGCACCCGTTGTATGTGAACGTTGAGTCTATCACACCCGATCATCACGTGGTGTCTCGAAACGACGAACTGTAGCAACGGTGCACAGTCGGGGAGAACACAATTTCGTCTTGAAATTTTAGTGAGAGATCACCTCATAATGCTACCGTCGTTCTAAGCAAAATAAGGTGCATAAAAGGATTAACATCACATGCAATTCATAAGTGACATGATATGGCCATCATCACGTGCTTCTTGATCTCCATCACCAAAGCACCGGCACGATCTTCTTGTCACCGGCGCCACACCATGATCATCCATCAACGTGTTGCCATCGGGGTTGTCGTGCTACTTATGCTATTACTACTAAAGCTACATCCTAGCAAAATAGTAAACGCATCTGCAAGCACAAACGTTAGTATAAAGACAACCCTATGGCTCCTGCCGGTTGCCGTACCATCGACATGCAAGTCGATATTTTTATTACAACATGATCATCTCATACATCCAATATATCACATCACATCGTTGGCCATATCACATCACAATCATACCCTGCAAAAACAAGTTAGACGTCCTCTAATTTTGTTGTTGCATGTTTTACGTGGTGACCAAGGGTATCTAGTAGGATCGCATCTTACTTACGCAAACACCACAACGGAGATATATGAGTTGCTATTTAACCTCATCCAAGGACCTCCTCGCTCAAATCCGATTCAACTAAAGTTGGAGAAACCGTCACTTGCCAGTCATCTTTGAGCAAAGGGGGGGTACTCGTAACGATGAAACCAGTCTCTCGTAAGCGTACGAGTAATGTCGGTCCAAGCCGCTTCAATCCAACAATACCGCAGAATCAAGAAAAGACTAAGGAGGGCAGCAAACGCACATCACCGTCCACAAAAACTTTTGTGTTCTACTCGAGAAGACATCTACGCATGAACCTAGCTCATGATGCCACTGTTGGGGAACGTCGCATGGGAAACAAAAATTTTCCTACGCGCACGAAGACCTATCATGGTGATGTCCATCTACGAGAGGGGATGAGTGATCTACGTACCCTTGTAGATCGTACAGCAGAAGCGTTAGAGAACGCGGTTGATGTAGTGGAACGTCCTCACGTCCCTCGATCCGCCCCGCGAACAATCCCGCGATCAGTCCCACGATCTAGTACCGAACGGACGGCACCTCCGCGTTCAGCACACGTACAGCTCGACGATGATCTCGGCCTTCTTGATCCAGCAAGAGAGGCGGAGAGGTAGAAGAGTTCTCCGGCAGCGTGACGGCGCTCCGGAGGTTGGTGATGATCTCGTCTCAGCAGGGCTCCGCCCGAGCTCCGCAGAAACACGATCTAGAGGAAAAACTATGGAGGTATGTGGTCGGGCAGCCGTGAGAAAGTCGTCTCAAATCTGCCCTAAAAGCCCCATATATATAGGAGGAGGGAGGGGGACCTTGCCTTGGGGTCCAAGGGACCCTCAAGGGGTCGGCCGAGCCAAGGGGGGGAGGACTCCCCCCCAAACCGAGTTGGACTTGGTTTGGTGGGAGGAGTCCCCCTCCCTTCCCACTTCCTCCCTCTTTTTTTTTTCCTTTTCCTTTGATTCTTTGTTCTTGGCGCATAGGCCCCCTTGGGGCTGTCCCACCATCCCACTAAGGGCTGGTGTGTCTCCCCAAAGCCTATGGGCTTCCCCGGGGTGGGTTGCCCCCCCGGTGAACTCCCGGAACCCATTCGTCATTCCTGGTACATTCCCGGTAACTCCGAAAACCTTCCGGTAATCAAATGAGGTCATCCTATATATCAATCTTCGTTTCCGGACCATTCCGGAAACCCTCGTGACGTCCGTGATCTCATCCGGGACTCCGAACAACATTCGGTAACCAACCATATAACTCAAATACGCATAAAACAATGTCGAACCTTAAGTGTGCAGACCCTGCGGGTTCGAGAACTATGTAGACATGACCCGAGAGACTCCTCGGTCAATATCCAATAGCGGGACCTGGATGCCCATATTGGATCCTACATATTCTACGAAGATCTTATCGTTTGAACCTCAGTGCCAAGGATTCGTATAATCCCGTATGTCATTTCCTTTGTCCTTCGGTATGTTACTTGCCCGAGATTCGATCGTCAGTATCCGTATACCTATTTCAATCTCGTTTACCGGCAAGTCTCTTTACTCGTTCCGTAATACAAGATCCCGCAACTTACACTAAGTTACATTGCTTGCAAGGCTTGTGTGTGATGTTGTATTACCGAGTGGGCCCCGAGATACCTCTCCGTCACACGGAGTGACAAATCCCAGTCTTGATCCATACTAACTCAACTAACACCTTCGGAGATACCTGTAGAGCATCTTTATAGTCACCCAGTTACGTTGCGACGTTTGATACACACAAAGCATTCCTCCGGTGTCAGTGAGTTATATGATCTCATGGTCATAGGAATAAATACTTGACACGCAGAAAACAGTAGCAACAAAATGACACGATCAACATGCTATGTCTATTAGTTTGGGTCTAGTCCATCACGTGATTCTCCCAATGACGTGATCCAGTTATCAAGCAACAACACCTTGTTCATAATCAGAAGACACTGACTATCATTGATCAACTGGCTAGCCAACTAGAGGCATGCTAGGGACGGTGTTTTGTCTATGTATCCACACATGTAAATGAGTCTTCATTCAATACAATTATAGCATGGATAATAAACTATTATCTTGATACAGGAATTATAATAATAACTATTTATTATTGCCTCTAGGGCATAATTCCAACAGTACGTAGTGAGCAGGTGTTCAAGTTGAGCAGACGCGAGGTATTGGATGTCAAGGGGTACAGTCAAGGGGTACAGGGGTGTACATCATCGGCGGCGCTGGGGATTTGGCCGTTGCTGATGAAAGTATGACGTCTCTGCTCTCAAACACCACGAGATGGTGGTAAAACTTCAGTAGTAGAGAGGACACCCAACCGAGAACATCTAAAGAAACACAAATCGTTAACTCACTCTAGTTTATTTTTGATAGGAAAAATAATCAATAGCGTTGTAAAATAAAAGGAATTGTCACATTCAGTAGCTTCATATGAGAAATCGAATGGACAGACAAATGACGGTACTCAATAATCAAGTGGGTAAGATACACACACAGATTAAATATTATTTTACTAAGAGAATATTTTGCTTTTGAAACTACTCCTGTTGGGTCAAATGGTGACATATGTTTGAATCTGGGGGATTAAATAGATCTTTGGTATGCTGCCCTTAATAAGGATTATTTTGTGTATTTCTATCTAACTACTCTTGAGAGTCAAAAAAAGAAAGAAAGATAACACGTTGACCAGGAGGATGCAAGCTAAGCCAGTAGAGCATTGAACCTAGAATCCATGAATATCATGGTGCATTGCATTTGGAAACTACAATAATTAAGACGACACATATAACATAATTTATTTCTTGTTGGCAGAAAATAATGCAGATGCCATAGTAACCAGAAATTCGACACGTAATTTGTTAAAAATATATTCATATAGAATCTCGGATCCAAATGCAAGGGTGTAAAATCACTAAAATTCAAATGGAGTTCACAGAATATAAACCCGATTTAAACAAATCTTAGAAAGCACACCCAATTCATATCAAATTCCAGTTTTAATCTATTTGCCTGGGTACATGGGTTATTCTGAATGTTTTCCTAGTGGTCGTTTCTGTTTTCGAAAAAGGGCGTCTCCTCAATGCGTCAAGTGTTTTCCAAAACGATGGTAACCAGCAATATTAATGTTTCTGGTTACCAGCATCTTAGTGTTGCTTTTATAATGTGAAGTTATCAATCTCAATATATGTAGTTATGGAGTTCTACAACCGGAAATATACATGTTATTATGTATTTGATTCGCGCATAAATATTCAGAGATAGTTCAGTGCATCATCCAAGAATCTCTTGTTGGCAGAAAATAATTGAGTTTTAACTTTATTCTTGTTTAGTTTGGTGCCCGTCATGCCACTTTAGGCTCTTAGGTGAAGCTGAACAAAAAATACTTGATTAGCATGTTTCTTTTAACTTTATTCTTGTTTTTCTTTGCCTTTTTCTATACATAACAGTTTTCTGTAAATCTCAAAGCAAATGAAGGGAGAATCCTACACACGTTGAGTCCAAGGAAAAAACATGTCTCTTAATGAACAGAGTAGAGGGAAGTGGACAACCAAATGAATTACCTTTAGTCGGACTCGTGGGCGATCCGTTCTTGAGCTTAGGAACGCTCTTCGATCGCTTGAGCTTCCAATCCATGCTGACCTGTATTCAACTTCTGGGAGAAGAATTTGAACTCAAGGTTCTTGTGTACCCCCTTATGAAGAAACAGGTGGCCGAAGCTGACGAAATACCTGCGGTGGCGGTGGTCGCCTTGCCTCCTTGAACGCAGGTGGGCGGCGGCGGTCGCCTACGTGGCAGCGGCGCAAGGCGACGCAGGTGGGAGGCGACGTTGGGCCCTACGGTGGCGGTGGTCGCCTCGCCTCCGTGAACGGCATGACAAGGTGGGGCAGCGGCGACTGTTGCCCCCTTAGCTACGACGCAGCTGGCAGCGGCGTTGGGCGGCGCAAGTGGTGCCGGCGGCCGGCGAACATCGGATCGACCGTCGCCGGCGTCGGGCGTGGCAGGAGGTGGCGGCGCGCCGGAGGTTGAGATTGGATCGGGAGGTGCGTGCGACTGTTTTTTTTCTTTTTTTCGCCTGTACCGCTTCGTTGACTTGTTTTGGTATAAGGACTGCACGTTGAATAGCAAAAACATGAGGGGCTTTTTTGTAAAAACGCCACGACGGACAACAGAAGCCGTCGCTGCTTTATTATTAGGGAGAGATATAGACTACGTGAGCCCCAACGGTACGTCAAGTGCAAGAATATCATTGGACGTTCTTCCCGCACACGCAGATGCTCCTTCACAACTTCATAACATATCATATGTTAGAGTTAAAACACCACGAATGTCTAAACTTATTCTGCATGGTGACTTTAATGTCTAAAGTTATGAAATACATGATAGTGATGTTTAAACTTGTTCGACCATGTACGGTGCCTCCTATGGTATCCAGACGTACAGCCTGCCCACATGGAACGTCAGCGTGGAGCCGGCCCACATGTAAGTGAGTGGGAGCTTTTTATAGCCAGACCCTGTAGATTTTACTTTTTTGAAGGACTAGAACCGAGCACCTCGGGTGAACAAGTTATACTGTACATGTTAACCATTACATCAAGCACGACCGTACGTGTAAATGGCAGATACAACCGCTTTTATAATAATGATACCATGTGAAACAATAAAGAGAAATAATAAGAAAGAAAAAGGGAATTCAAAATTCAAACTCGGGAGCTCAGTCGTGCCAGCCTTGTAAGCTAGCTAGTAAACCAAGCAATATTTTACGCTAAATTTAGAGAAACGCCATCTTGTGTAAAATATAAATTACCATATTTATTTTTCGTGTTGTATCTAATCATTTGTAGTATCATATTTCTTAATACTGGATCTTGTATTCTCGTGTATGTGGTATGCACACATGCACATGTCAATGACAATTTATTTGTTTGGCGCACCTAAATTCTTCACTTGTTACCGTACGTAACAATCTCATTAAGATCTAAACTATATTTATCATATTAGAGTATCTAGTTGGAATTTTCCTGCTGATTTATTTGACTCGTCCAGTGAAAGATGTAAGCAGTATTTCTTCTTTTTAGGCATGTCTTGCCTGGTGGTTACCTTAAGTTTGTTTTTTTTCTCGAATACGCAATGCTTACATATCATTTTATTAATAGAAGGAGTAGAAAGAGTACATAGAGGTACAACACATGACACGGACGCGGATAGGCGTGAACATGGTGCCCGGAGCAGAGAGACAAAGGATGCTCAGCCCGTAAAGAGGATACAACACAACAGAACCAAACCAAACCCAAACCAAAACCGGCGATGCCAAACCAACAAGAACTCCAACATCTATCGAGCCAAAACCAGGGACACCGCGAGCGACAAGATAATGCCTTCATGAAGGAATACGACGTCGAGACACCGTCACTACCCGGTTCGGGTTTCCCCTGAGCTCGAAGAGGGGCTTAGCTGAAGACCTTGGCAGCGCCTCCAAGAAGGAAACGACACCCGCGAGCGCCGCCGCTACCAGCACCGGCAAGCCGAGCAGGGATCTCTCCATGGCCTGAAGCTGAGCGATCCCATAGCCACCGGATCCGGAACCGTAGATGGGGAGGCCAACGCTGGTCGGAACCACCAAGATAGGAAGGGGTTGGCGGGGCCGCACCTATCGGCGGAGGGTTCCACCGAACCCATGAGCATAGGTTCACGCAAAAGGTGAAGGCTTTGAGGCGTATATGGTAGGGCGGGCAGCAAGGCGAACAACGCAGTGGGTCTGAGGCGACGACGTCAAGCAACGCCGACAAATGAGGACTGGAGGCATGCAGATCCAAGTTGTCGTGGCCATAACCGTTAGGACATCGACGAACAGAGTGAGCTAGAAGGGACGCAGCTACCCGTTCACCGAGGTCGCAGCTGCCCGGAAGGGACGCCGACAACGAGGGACACCGGAGGAGCGCGGGCCCAAGGCCGCCGGGACCGGAACAGCATCGGCAAGGACCACTATGAGTAGCCTGGTACCAGCCACAACCACAGATGCTTTGCCGCCTCGGCCCAAGAACCGTCCCCATGGGGACAGGTGGGGTGTGGTGCCCGTGGCGACGGCCAGGACTGCTGGATTCACCGCCGACCGGCAGGCTCGAGCAGCAGTCGAAGGTGGGAGAGGACCCGAGATGCGCGGGGAGGATCCCGGGGTCGCGGGCAGAAGGGGCGAAGGCGCGTGGGGTGGAGGCGACCGCGGCGGCCAAGGAGGGGTCAGGTCGTCGGGGTGGACCAGATCCGCCGCTGCCGGACTAGCGGGAGGGGGGCGCCATCGCGACCGAGGGGGCGGGGGAGGGGGTTCGGGGCGCACGGGACGCAGATCCGCCCAGCCTCCGCCATCCTGGGGCCCGGCTCGGCTTCGCCGGCCAGCCCTCCGGCAGCGGCGATGCGGGGGAGAGCGGCGGCGGGGGTGGTAGGGGCGGCGGCTAGGGTTCCTCCCGTGTCGCTAGAGGAGGGCGACGCGGGGGTCGGGACCTTTAGTTTGTCATTCATTCAAAACATTGACAACATGTATTTTTAAAAATGTTCAACCTGTATTGAAAAAAAAAATTGTAAAAAATTATGTTTATATTTCTACAAACACCTTTAACATGTTTATATACATTTCTAGAATTGCTATTACTTCCTCCGTTCCTAAATATAAGTCTTTAAAGAAGTTTCATTAGTGGACTACATACAGATGTATATAGACATAATTTAGAGTGTAGATTCACTCATTTTGCTCCGTATGTAGACTACTAGTGAAATATCTTAAAAGACTTATATTTAAAAACGGAGGGAGTATTAGACAATAATTTTTAATACACGTTGAACAGTTATGTTGTCAATCTTTTGCAATTGTGTATTCAAAAAATGTAACGAATATAGGCAATAATTGTCCGTACTTGTGGGCTTGCATCAATGTACATAAATTTACACAATAATTCTAAATATACGTTGAACTGTCTAAATCCACATAAGTTTTTTAAAAAGTCCATGCTTACCTCTTCAAAGTAACAATAATGAAAATAGATTAAAGAATTAAAATACACAATAATTGCTTATTTATAATTATTGTATTTTGTATGGTAAAAATCACACATGAAAACTAATTAAATAGGAACTCACAAGTAAATAAAAAGAAAACATATAGAAAATGTGTGAAGAAAATGCAGAGCGATACGCGGACTAAGTCTATAATGCTAGCATGCATAACTTAGGGTGTGTTCAGTTCGTGTCATGGGGTGGAATGGAACGGGTTCGACCCGTTCCTCATCCTCGTTCTAGTGTTTGGTTCTGAGGAGAACCGGAATGACTTGATTCCTCGGAAGGGAATATTCCCCTGATATGCGGAACCAACGCATTCCTCCAAATCGGAGGAACCATGCGGAATTGCTCCTTCTCTCGTCTCTCTCCCTCCCTCTCGTCTCGTCTCTCTCTCTCTCACCGGCGGCCGGTTCCTACCACCCCCGCCCGTCGGTCCCTCCTCTCCCCGACGGCCGGTCCGTCCTCTCCCCGCCGGCAGCAGCGGCCGGTCCCTCCTCTCCTCGCCGGCAGCAACGGCCGGTCCCTCCTCTCCTCGCAGGCAGCAACGGCCGGTCCCTCCTCTCCCCGCCGGCCGGTCCCTCCTCTCCTCGCCGGCAGCAGCGGCCGGTCCCTCCTCTCCCCGTCGGCCGGTCCCTCCTCTCCTCGTCGGCAGCAGCGGCCGGTCCCTCCTCTCCCCGCCGGCCGGTCCCTCCTTTCCCTGCCGGCCAGTCCCTCCTCTCCTCGCCGGCAGCAGCGCCCGCATCCCCATCATCTCTACTCTCCCATGGCGTGCAGTGATGGCGACGACGAGATGCAGCAGAGGAAGATGAACAAATCCATTCAATTCCATCCCTCCAACCAAACATCAAAATGTAACCATCCCGTTCTTTTAAGTCGCTACTACCAAACACAAGGACGGAACCGACCCATTCCACTAGAATGGAACCATGACATTCCGTTCCACTTCGTTCCCGAACCAAACACACCGTTAGTTCGGCTGAATGGTGTATTCATAACTTAGCCCATATTGTCGCATACGGCCGAAGGCACAATATATGCACGGGAGGACAAGTTACGACATCGTTTTTATGTAGACGTGAGTCATAAAGCTTCCACTCGATGTTCAATTTGGTACTAGAACTTTAAAAATACAGATTTCCAGTCACTTTAACTTGACTGAAACATGCACATGCGGTCACAAGATGCATATGTGGATGTATTCATGTGTATGGCCCCACCCGTGAGTGAGTAATGGTGCCTGACCGATGTTATTTTTGCAGAAAATACCCTTGTATTTTTTCATCAGAAAAGACAATAACTGCGACACATTTTTACACAAACCCCATCACAATTTTTTATTTGCAGAAAGCCAACAACTGTACTGCGAAAAGTAACAAAAATAGGCGCAGTGTATGGAACACACGACCAAAGTTTTCAAAACAACGGAATCTAGCCATCAGCCATTCACTTTAACAGGTCTAATAGGGATTACGAGCTTATATGTTAGAGCAGTCAGCCACTACAGCATACCCAAAGACCCCAACAAGGGAAAGAAAACAAAAGAGCCTTCAACATCAACAATCAATATCAGATGTTTGACATGGCACGCAATTCGTTTGAATTAAGATATATACTCCCGTTCCTAAATATAAGTCTTTGTAGAGATTGCACTAGTGGACTACATACGGATGTATATAGACATAGTTTAGAGTGTATATTCAATCATTTTGCTCCGTATGTAGACATCTAGTGAGATCGCTTAAAAGACTTATATTTAGGAACGGAGGGAGTATATATTACTAGCGACGTGTGCTTCGCCGCGAATCAGTGAGGTTTCCCACGCTGGCAAGGCACACACAGGTCGCCGTCTGACAGAGGCGTGCGCATTCAACTTGTCACAAATCCATTTCTCTCCCTTTCCTTTCCTTTTTTATCTAAAACTGATCAACATAACAGAATCCTATATCTATATCTATACAAGCCATTGACAAAATCCCCAGCATATTCGGTACAAACAGATAACCGGAAGATCCAGAAATACCAGACAGAAAATTGAGTAAAAAGTGACACATACTAATACTCACAAAATGGTATGTTCTGATAATACAGCTCTGGTTTATAGCTGGCAGGAGGGTTTGGCCTCACAAGGCGTCCGACGCGCCTCCTTCACGCTCCGGGGCACGGTACGAAGACCCTAGATCGTCTCCCGACTGCCGTCTTAACATGCTAGCCCTCTGCATCAGACGCACAAGTTGCTGGACGACCTCGGAGATCGGTGGACGGAACTCCGGTTCCGGCTACAGAAGGGCAGACAGAAAAATTAGCATCTTACTCTACCTCTCTGAAGAGAATAATTCAGTTCGTATATCAACAGAATTTACTTGGAGATGTCAGGGGTGAATGATCACATTGCTAGTGAATGGTGTTCATAGTTAGCTACGAGCTACACCAGATGTTCGAAGGAATGACAGATGACCATATGCAGCACAAAATATGAGTGAGAGAAGAAAGTGATGTACCTGGACAGACAACGCGATTATGTCGGCGAAACGGGAGAGCGATTTTGCAGGGTACATGCCATCCATTGCTGGGTCAACCATCTTGGCGAGCGCATCGATGTCGTGAAGCTGCGGGGTTGCCCACCCGACAAGAGACTGCTCTGACCTCTCCCTGGATCTGTACAACACAATGGTTCAAATCTCGGCAAGAGAACAAAAGGTGATTTTTGGTTCAAATTTACAGCGATAGTGTGCTTTTGCAGATCAGAAATAATACCTGTCTAGCGGCTTACGGCCCGTAAGTAGCTCTAACATCACTACTCCAAAACTGTACACGTCACTCTTTACAGTATATGTTCCTGACATGGCGAATTCTGGGGCACTGTATCCAAGTGAGCCAAGCACCTCCGTTGAAACCTGGCAAAACATTAAAAAAAATAACTGATGTATTCCAATTAAAAATGAAAAAAATCTATGAAACTTTTGAATATGTTGCTGCTATGTTGCTTACCTCTCTCTCAGGATTTGGCGAAAAGGCGGCAAGCCCACAGTCAGACAGATGCGGGCTGCACTCTTCATCAAGCAGGATATTTGATGACTTCAGGTTTCTATGTACAACAGGGGGAAGGCACACCTCATGCAGGTACCTGAATAAAGGTTAGCAGTACATTGTTATAAGTTCGCTTCACCAGAAAAGTGCAGAGTGAAAGGCACTAGATTCAGACAACATACTCCAAAGCTCGAGCAGTGCCTAGCGCAATCCTCACGCGGGCGTTCCATGTAAGGTTCTTGCTCGCTTCATCGGAAAAGTGCAACATATCATGCAGCGTTCCGTTTCCGATGTGCTCATATACAAGAAGCCTTTGCCCATGGTCAGCGCAATAGCCCGTAAGCGATACGATGTTTGGGTGCCTAAGCCGAGAAATGTTTGATACAACCTCAAGGAAATGATCCTCTTCATACAAGGAAAGGGCAGCACTGTCTATCTTTTTCACCGCAAGTACCTGTGGCCGGGCGCACGGTTCAGTTCTAGTGTATGATGAAGCCAAAATAGAAAAAAGGCCCAAACCAAAATGGGTGCTGAATATGTAAACAATGGTATGCTTGTAAAGCACTAAAAGTAATTGTTAACCATATGTAAATGTATTTTTACCTTTCCATTGGGGAAATCAGCCTTGTAAACACGACCAAGTGAACCCTCACCTAGGAGGGAATCTTGACAGAAGCTGTTTGTAGCAACTTGGAGTGAAGCAACAGTATAAGAAGTGGCCGCACCGGGAACCTTTATCTTCTTTGCTGGAGAACTATTTATACCATATGCCCTCTCAGGAGTCCCGATAGGCCGCTGGAGCACTGAAGTTGCTACAGGAGAGTCTTGATGGATGTTGTTGTTAGAATCTACACACACAAAAAAAAAACGAGATGGCTGTAAGGATTTGAATTACCAACCAGTCACAGTTTAGTAATTTAAAGTTGATGAACATTTTGGCCTCCTGCAACTGTTCCATTTTTACCTTTTCTTTTTACTTTGCTAACAGCAAAAATAACATATTCTTATTCAATTTACCTCAAACAGGTCTAATCCTACTGCAAGTGAACCTACAAATCCCTATGTTTACTTCACGTGGTAACGAGAAACTATCATGCGCGAAGAAATAGGAGCATACCTCTGTCTATGTTTACTGCAAGAGCACCTACAAAGTCTTTCGGTTCACTGGTACCACCATCCTTTCTTTTATGGAGATTGTGAAGACAGAACACCAACGCGAAAAGTATACATGAAGCAGCAGCCACTGAGCCAACAGCCAACCCTACAAGCAGACCTGTTTGCCGGCCTTGCTTCTTGTCACCTTCATCGATAGGGATCTCATCCTCAGGGCCATTTGGAAAAGTTATTGGTACTCGAGGACGGTCTGGCTGAGCAAGTGGACTCCCAGATGGTGGCATGATAATTGGCGGTGGAGATGCAGGCATATTGATAAATGAGTTCCCTCCAGCACTATGGTTACAATTGCACTAACCCATCAGCATCTAGAAATTATGATTTGTGTAGTAAAATAGCAATGAAATATGTTACAGTGCCTACGTCAAGTCTGGAACCGAGCTGAGCTCCCCGGGTATCGAGCCGCTGAAGTTGTTGTTTGCTATATTTCTGTTTAAAGGCGCAATTACCGCACACATCAGATAAAAAAGCAGGCAAGGTATATTAGCAGTCATGTTGGCAAATGGGAAGTCACTTACAGTGTAGTAAGGCTTAGGTTGCTGAGGACATTGACGGTGCCTGTTAGTTGATTATTTTGCATATAGCTACACAGTGGGATGAAAGTAAAGAATTATGAAAAAAAAAATGAAACTGAAACACAAAAGCAAGCAGATTGAGTTGAAGACTATTGGATACTTACAGGCTAGAAAGATTTGACAAAGAGACAAAAGAAACTGGCAGATTCCCTGACAAGTTGTTGAAAGATAAATCCCTGAAAGGATTTTAAAAATCATAAGATGCAGTTATGTAATAAGTGGAAAATGCATATACATATGCAGTGGCCCGCCTTAGTGCCGGTGATCATCATTTCAACGCACATTTCACAGTTATAACTGCATAATTAAATTCAGCTTCAGCACCCAAAAAAGACGAAGACAGAGAATGATATAGCTCATAGCTTCGGTTTAGTGAATGATGTAACTCATAGCACCCAAAAAAGACGAAGAAAAAAAGATTCTCAGTAGGCCTCACAATACAGAAAGCGAATTGAGGCCACCAAATAGTTCGCCGATTTCCTGGAACAGAGAGTTGTGACTGACATTGCTGCATGCAGATGTTATTCGTAGTTAGACTGTGTCAAATAAAAAACCACCACTAATTTAATCACATCTTTGTGGTCATAAGCAACTTACAGGTAGCCAAGCGATAAGATGTTGGATATAGAGTATGGGAGGTCACCGGAAAAATTATTTCTCGCCAAATTCCTGCATTATCGCCATAAGTAAAACAACAAAGCACAAATTACTTGTAATGAACATGTGCAAGGTGAGAAGCATTACAGATGGATCAGATTTGGTGGCAGCTGATACGGAATTACATCATGCAAGCTGTTGTTACTCAAGTCCCTGCAAGTAAAGAAATGAAAATAATATGAATTTAAAGGAAAACACAGAGCAATGATGATTTGTAGTACTACTGGTGTTAGCTCATACATCGTTGTCAGTGCCACTAGACTGGCCAGTTGGTATCCAAGAGTACCATTCAGTCCCATACCAGAAAGGTTGCTGCAAAATAGGGGTGGAATCAGGGTATATCAGTGCTGATTAACTTCGTTTCAGAGAAATTCGTATAACAACAACGATAAAAACCGATAAGAGCAGAATAAAGGGTAAAGTAAAATTGGCACTAGTTGCTACTATACCACATCCATAGTTCCATAATCTTCTGTTAGTGACATTTTGATAGTCTACAGCAACTTTGAATTGAAAAGAACAAATATATAGAGGTTTCTCCAAAGTCTGGTACCA
This sequence comes from Hordeum vulgare subsp. vulgare, assembly GCF_904849725.1. Lineage (NCBI taxonomy): Eukaryota > Viridiplantae > Streptophyta > Magnoliopsida > Poales > Poaceae > Hordeum > Hordeum vulgare. The sequence continues at coordinate 543,229,241 of NC_058524.1, read as the reverse complement.
AAAGCTTAGCCAAACAAAACTAGTCAGTTTCAGAGCAGGGTTGCATAAAATCTCTGTTTTTTACAGCATGCGTGCAAAAGAAAGAAAAAGGAGAACTTTTTGTCCTAGAAATCAACAGAGATTTTTCTGGCCAGCGTATATAGTAACTGTTCGAACACTTTTCTGGTGTCCAAAATACCTCAAAGGATGCAAACGCTGACAGAAATACAGCAAAGAAGGATCAACCCACAGTGTGGCAAATCGCTTAGTCCAATTCCATTCTTCGTCAGTAAACAACTTAGGACAAGAGAGAAGCCCTTACATTGAGGTGATGGCGGAGCCTGAGCAGGAGACGCCCGTCCATGCGGCGCCGCAGGGGTCGCCGCCGCCGGCCGCCGACCAACCGACGAGCTGAGCCGGGCTGTTCCAGGAGGTGTAGAGGTTCCCCAGAGCCGCAACTGCAAGAACCCAGAGCATACCAACCGTCAGGCAGTGGAATCGCAGACAGTGCGTGCCAAGAAACCAAGAGGGGGGGCGGCATTACCGCCGGCGGCGTCGGTATCGGCCCCGACCACCGGCGCAAGGGCGAGGAGGAGGCTGGCGAGAGCGATGGCGGCGGCCAGCGCCGCCATTCTTGGCCCTCTCTCCGCTAGGAAACCCCTCTTCGCGGCTATCTTCTCGGCTGACACGACCTGGCCGCGGTGATCACCAATTCACCATTGCCGACGGCCCCTCTTATCTGTCTATCCGAGGCCAGTTAATATAGAAAGGAGTGCTCGATGCCATGCTTGCTCGAGGCAGTGGGCGGGGGATGCAGTGCGGCGTCGGCAAGGATTGGTCCCTCTCCCCCATCCGCTTCCTGTCTCTGGGTTCCCGGGTCCTTGTCTCGCTGCGGTTGTCCGCGGTGTGGGGTACCGCCGCGGCCTGCTTTTGGCTTCGTAAATGTGGGGGACGGACGACAACGAGCTGTTGGAGGGGGAGGCGAGCTGGCACATCGATAAATAAAAAATAAAGAATAAAATACACTCACGGTCCTACAAGTATTTGAGCAGGTCTAAAAAAATCGTTTTCCTCTATTCCCCGTCGGCTGGAACCCTAGCCACCGCCAGGAGAGGACAATCTTTTAGCGCTATCCACCGGGGGCCTTCTGTTGGAAATATGCCCTAGAGGCAATAATAAATTAGTTATTATTATATTTCTTAGTTCATGATAATCGTTTATTATTCATGCTATATTTGTATTGATTGGAAACACAATACTTGTGTGGATACATAGACAAAACACTGTCCCTAGTAAGCCTCTAGTTGACTAGCTCGTTGATCAAAGATGGTCAAGGTTTCCTGGCCATAGGCAAGTGTTGTCACTTGATAACGGGATCACATCATTAGGAGAATCATGTGATGGACTAGACCCAAACTAATAGACGTAGCATGTTGATCGTGTTATTTTGTTGCTACTGTTTTCTGCGTGTCAAGTATTTATTCCTATGACCATGAGATCATATAACTCACTGACACCGGAGGAATGCTTCGTGTGTATCAAACGTCGCAACGTAACTGGGTGACTATAAAGATGCTCTATAGGTATCTCCAAAGGTGTTAGTTGAGTTAGTATGGATCAAGACTGGGATTTGTCACTCCGTGTGACGGAGAGGTATCTCGGGGCCCACTCGGTAATACAACATCACACACAAGCCTTGCAAGCAATGTAACTTAGTGTAAGTTGCGGGATCTTGTATTACGGAACGAGTAAAGAGACTTGCCGGTAAACGAGATTGAAATAGGTATACGGATACCGACGATCGAATCTCGGGCAAGTAACATACCGAAGGACAAAGGGAATGACATACGGGATTATATGAATCCTTGGCACTGAGGTTCAAACGATAAGATCTTCGTAGAATATGTAGGATCCAATATGGGCATCCAGGTCCCGCTATTGGATATTGACCGAGGAGTCTCTCGGGTCATGTCTACATAGTTCTCGAACCCGCAGGGTCTGCACACTTAAGGTTCGACGTTGTTTTATGCGCATTTGAGTTATATGGTTGGTTACCGAATGTTGTTCCGAGTCCCGGATGAGATCACGGACGTCACGAGGATTTCCGTAATAGTCCGGAAACGAAGATTGATATATAGGATGACCTCATTTGATTACCGGAAGGTTTTCGGAGTTACCGGGAATGTACCGGGGATGACGAATGGGTTCCGGAAGTTCATCGGGGGGGGGGGGGGGGGGCAACCCACCCCGGGGAAGCCCATAGGCCATGAGGGTGGCGCACCATCCCTTAGTGGGCTGGTGGGACAGCCCAAAAGGGCCCTATGCGCCATACAAAGGAAAATCAAAGAGAAAGAAAAAAAAGGGAGGTGGGAAGGAAGGGAAGGACTCCCACCCACCAAACCAAGTCCAACTCGGTTTGGGGGGGGGAGCCTTCCCCCCTTGGACTCGGCCGACCCCCTTGGGGCTCGGCCGACCCCCTTGGGGCTCCTTGAGCCCCAAGGCAAGGTCCCCTCCCTCCCACCTATATATACGGAGGTATTGGGGCTGATTTGAGACGACTTTTCCACGGCAGCCCGACCACATACCTCCACGGTTTTTCCTCTAGATCGCGTTTCTCCGGAGCTCGGGCGGAGCCCTGCTGAGACAAGGTCATCACCAACCTCCGGAGCGCCGTCACGCTGCCGGAGAACTCTTCTACCTCTCCGTCTCTCTTGCTGGATCAAGAAGGCCGAGATCATCGTCGAGTTGTACGTGTGCTGAACGCGGAGGTGCCGTCCGTTCGGTACTAGATCGTGGGACTGATCGCGGGATTGTTCGCGGGGCGGATCGAGGGACGTGAGGACGTTCCACTACATCAACCGCGTTCACTAACGCTTCTGCTGTACGATCTACAAGGGTACGTAGATCACTCATCCCCTCTCGTAGATGGACATCACCATGATAGGTCTTCGTGCGCGTAGGAAATTTTTTGTTTCCCATGCGACGTTCCCCAACAGTGGCATCATGAGCTAGGTTCATGCGCAGATGTCTTCTCGAGTAGAACACAAAAGTTTTTGTGGGCGGTGATGTGCGTTTTGCTGCCCTCCTTAGTCTTTTCTTGATTCCGCGGTATTGTTGGATCGAAGCGGCTCGGACCAACATTACTCGTACGCTTACGAGAGACTGGTTTCATCGCTACGAGTAACTCAGTTGCTCAAAGATGACTGGCGGGTGTCAGTTTCTCCAACTTTAGTTGAATCGGAATTGACCGAGGAGGTCCTTGGATGAGGTTAAATAGCAATTCATATATCTCCGTTGTGGTGTTTACGTAAGTAAGATGCGATCCTACTAGATACCCATGGTCACCACGTAAAACATGCAACAACAAAATTAGAGGACGTCTAACTTGTTTTTGCAGGGTATGCTTGTGATGTGATATGGCCAACGATGTGATGTGATATATTGGATGTATGAGATGATCATGTTGTAATAGTTAATATCGACTTGCACGTCGATGGTACGGCAACCGGCAGGAGCCATAGGGTTGTCTTTAAACTAACGTTTGTGCTTGCAGATGCGTTTACTATATTGCTAGGACGTGGCTTTAGTAGTAATAGCATGAGTAGGACGACAACCCCGATGGCGACACGTTGATGGAGATCATGATGATGGAGATCATGGTGTGACGCCGGTGACAAGAAGATCGTGCCGGTGCTTTGGTGATGGAGATCAAGAAGCGCATGATGATGGCCATATCATGTCACTTATAAATTGCATGTGATGTTAATCCTTTTTGCACCTTATCTTGCTTAGAACGACGGTAGCATTATGAGGTGATCTCTCACTAAAATTTCAAGACGAAATTGTGTTCTCCCCAACTGTGCACCGTTGCGACAGTTCTTCGTTTCGAGACACCACGTGATGATCGGGTGTGATAGACTCAACGTTCACATACAACGGGTGCAAAACAGTTGCACACGCAGAACACTCGGGTTAAGCTTGACGAGCTTAGCATGTGCAGACATGGCCTCGGAACACATGAGACCGAAAGGTCGAGCATGAATCGTATAGTTGATATGATTAGCATAGAGATGCTTACCACTGAAACTATTCTTGACTCACGTGATGATCGGACTTGAGATAGTGTATTTGGATCATGTACCACTCAAATGACTAGAGAGATGTACTTTTTGAGTGGGAGTTCTTAAGTAATATGATTAATTGAACTAATTGTCATGAACATAGTTTAATGGTCTTTGCGAATTACGATGTAGCTTGCGCTATAGCTCTACTATTTTTTATATGTTCCTAGAGAAAATTTAGTTGAAAGTTGATAGTAGCAAACTTTGAAGAGGATTGTCCTCGTTGCTGCGCAGAAGGCTTATGTCCTTAATGCACCACTCGGTGTGCTGGACCTCGAGCGTCGTCTGTGGATGCTGTGAACATCCGACATACACGTTTCTGATGACTACACGATAGTTCAGTACAAAATACTTAATGGCTTAGAAGCAAGGCACCGAAGACGTTTTGAAACGTCACGGAACATACGTGATGTTCTAAAGAGATGAAATTGTGATTTCATGCTCGTGCCCTTGTTAAGAGGTACGAGACCTCCGACAAGATTCTTTGTCCACAAAGTAAAAGAGAAAAGCTCAATCGTTGAGCGTGTGCTCAGATTGTCTGAGTACGACAATCACTTGAATCAAGTGGGAGTTAATCTTCCAGATGAGATAGTGATGGTTCTCCAAAGTCACTACCACCAAGCTGTGAGAGCTTCGTGATGAACTATAACATGTCAAGGATGGATACAATGATCCTTGAGCGATTCGCGATGTTTGACACTGCGAAAGTAGAAATCAAGAAGGAGCATCAATAGTTGATGGTTTGTAAAACCACTAAGTTTCAAGAAAGGCAAGGGCTAGAAGGGATACTTCGTGAAACGGCAAAACAGTTGCTGCACTAATGAAGAGACCCAAGATTAAACCCAAACCCGAGAACTAAGTGCTTCTCTAATGAGGGGAACAGTCACTAAGGCGGAGCAACTCTAGATACTTGGAAGATAAGAAGGCTGGCAAAAGTCGAAAGAAGTATATTTGATATACATGATGTTGATGTGTACTTTACTAGTACTCCTAGTAGCACGAGGGTATTCGATACCGGTTCGGTTGCTAAGTGATTAGTAACACGAAATGAAAGCTACGGCATAAACGGAGACTAGCTAAAGGCGAGGTGACGATACATGTTGGAAGTGTTTCCAAGGTTGATATGATCAAACGTCGCACGCCCCCTCTGCCATCGGGATTGGTGTTAGACCTAAATAATTGTTATTTGGTGCTTGCGTTAAGCATGAACATGATTAAGATCGTGTTTATTGCAATACGATTATTCATTTAAGGAGAATAATGGTTACTCTATTTTCTTGAATATTCACCTTCAATGGTTTATTGAATCTTGATCGTAGTGTTACACATGTTCATGATATTGGTGCCAAAAGATACGAGTTAATGATGATAGTACCACTTACTTGTGGCACTGCCGCTTGAGTCATGTTAGTATAAATTGCATGAAGAGGCTCTATGCTGATGGATCTTTGTACTCACCTGATTTCGAATCACTAGTGACATGCAAATCATACCACATGAGCAAGTCCTTGTTTTCATTGAGATGAAATAAGATAGTAACTTGTTGGAAGTGACACATTTTGATGTATGCAGTCCAATGGGTGCTGAGGCACGTAGTGGATATCATTATGTTGTTACTTCACTGACGATTTGAGTAGATACAGGAGTATTTACTTAATGAATCACAAGTCTGAAATGTTGAAAAGTTCAATTCCGTTTCAGAGTGAAGTTCGTCGTAACAAGAGGATAAACTGTCTACGATATGATCATGGAAATGAATATCTGAGTTACGAGTTTTGGTATGCAGTTAAGACGATGTGGAAATTGTTTCGCAGTTCATGCCACCTGGAACATCATAGTGTGATGATGTGTCTGAACGTCATAGCCACGCACTATTTGGTATGGTGCATACTATGATGTCTCTTATCGAATTACCACTATCGTTTATGGGTTATGCATTAGAGACAACCGCACTCACTTTAAATAGGGCACCGCGTATTTCCGTTGAGATGACACAGTATAGACTGAGGTTTAGAGAAATCTAAACGGTCGTTTCTTGAAAGTTTGGGGCTTCGACACTTATGTGAAAAAGTTTCAGTCTGATAAGCTCGAACCCAAAGCGGATAAATGCATCTTCATAGGATATCCAAAACAGTTGGGTACATCTCCTATCTCAGATCCGAAAGCAAAGTGTTTGTTTCTAGAAACGGATCCTTTCTCGAGGAAAGGTTTCTCTCGGAAGAATTGAGTGGGAGGGTAGTAGAACTTGATGAGGTTATTGAACCATCACTTCAACCAGTGTGTAGGAGGGCACAAGAAGTTGTTCATGTGGCGCCTACACCAATTGAAGTGGAAGTTGATGATGATGATCATTAAGCTTCGAATCAAGTTACTACAAACCTCGTAGGTCGACAAGGTCGCGTACTGCTGCAGAGTAGTACGGTAACCCTGTCTTGGAGGTCATGTTGTTGAGCAACAGTGAACCTACGAGTTATGGAGAAAGCGATGGTGGGCCCAGATTCCGACAAATGGCTGGAAGCCATGAAATCCGAGAGAGGATCCATGTGTGAAAACAAAGTGTAGACTTTGGTAGAACTACTTGATGGTCATAGGACTATTGAGTAAAAATGGATCTTTAAAGGAAGACAGACGATGCTGGTGATAAGTCACTATTAAGAAAAGCTCGACTTGTCGCAAAGATGTTTTCGACAAGATCAAACAGTTGACTATGATGAGACTTTCTCACTCGTAGCAATGCTAAAGGTCTGTTAGAATTATGTTAGTTCTTGATGCATTATTTATGAAATATTGCACGTAGGATGTCAAAACATTGTTTTCTCGACGGTTTCCTTGAGCAAACATTGTATGTGATACAACCAGAAGGTTTTGTCGATCCTAAAGATACTAGCAAGTATGCAAGCTCCAGTGATCCTTCAATGGACTGGTGCAAGCATTTCGGAGTTGGAATGTACACTTTGATGAGATGATCAAAGATTTTGGGTGTGTACAAGGTTTATGAGAAACTTGTATTTCCAAAGAAGTGAGTGGGAGCACTATAGAATTTCTGATAAGTATATGTGGTTGACATATTGTGGATCAGAAGTGATGTAGAATTTCTGTAAAGCATATAAGGTTGTTTGAAAGGAGTTTTCAAAGGAATACCTGGATAGCGCTACTTGAACGTTGAGCATCAAAGATCTATGGAGATAGATCAAAAGCGCTTAATGAAAGTTTCAATAAGATGCATGCCTTGACAAGTTTTTGAAGGAGTTCAAAATAGATCAGCGAAGAAAGAGTTCTTGGTTGCGTTGTGAGGTGTGAATTTGAGTAAGACTCAAAATCCGACCACGGCAGAATAAAGAGAATAGACGAAGATCGTCTTCTATGCCTTAGCCGTAGAATCTAAAGTATGCCATGCTGTGTACCGCACCTGATGTGTGCCTTGACTCAAAGTCTGTTGAGAGGTACAGAGAGTGATCCATGATTGAATCACTAGCAGCGGTCAAAATTTATCCTTAGTAACTAATGGACTAAGGAATTTTTTTCTCGATTATGGAGGTGGTTAAAGAGTTCGTCGTAAAGGGTTACGTTGATGCAAACTTTGACACTAATCCGAATAACTATGAGTAGTGAAACGGATTCGTATAGTAGAGTAGATATTTGGAGCATTTCCGAATAGCACGTAGTAGCAGCATCTATAAGATGACATAAAGCTTTGTAAAGAACACACGGATCTGAAAGTTTCAGAACCGTTGACTAAAACCTCTCTCACGAGCAAGACGTGATCAGACCCCAGAACTATATGGGTGTTGGATTCGTTGGAATCACATGGTGATGTGAACTAGATTATTGACTCTAGTGCAAGTGGGAGACTGTTGGAAATATGCCCTAGAGGCAATAATAAATTAGTTATTATTATATTTCTTAGTTCATGATAATCGTTTATTATCCATGCTATAATTGTATTGATTGGAAACACAATACTTGTGTGGATACATAGACAAAACACTGTCCCTAGTAAGCCTCTAGTTGACTAGCTCGTTGATCAAAGATGGTCAAGGTTTCCTGGCCATAGGCAAGTGTTGTCACTTGATAACGGGATCACATCATTAGGAGAATCATGTGATGGACTAGACCCAAACTAATAGACGTAGCATGTTGATCGTGTCATTTTGTTGCTACTGTTTTCTGCGTGTCAAGTATTTATTCCTATGACCATGAGATCATATAACTCACTGACACCGGAGGAATGCTTTGTGTGTATCAAACGTCGCAACGTAACTGGGTGACTATAAAGATGCTCTACAGGTATCTCCAAAGGTGTTAGTTGAGTTAGTATGGATCAAGACTGGGATTTGTCACTCCGTGTGACGGAGAGGTATCTCGGGGCCCACTCGGTAATACAACATCACACACAAGCCTTGCAAGCAATGTAACTTAGTGTAAGTTGCGGGATCTTGTATTACGGAACGAGTAAAGAGACTTGCCGGTAAACGAGATTGAAATAGGTATACGGATACTGACGATCGAATCTCGGGCAAGTAACATACCGAAGGACAAAGGGAATGACATACGGGATTATATGAATCCTTGGCACTGAGGTTCAAACGATAAGATCTTCGTAGAATATGTAGGATCCAATATGGGCATCCAGGTCCCGCTATTGGATATTGACCGAGGAGTCTCTCGGGTCATGTCTACATAGTTCTCGAACCCGCAGGGTCTGCACACTTAAGGTTCAACGTTGTTTTATGCGTATTTGAGTTATATGGTTGGTTACCGAATGTTGTTCGGAGTCCCGGATGAGATCACGGATGTCACGAGGGTTTCCGTAATAGTCCGGAAACGAAGATTGATATATAGGATGACCTCATTTGATTACCGGAAGGTTTTCGGAGTTACCGGGAATGTACCGGGAATGACGAATGGGTTCCGGAAGTTCACCGGGGGGGGGGGGGGCAACCCACCCCGGGGAAGCCCATAGGCCATGAGGGTGGCGCACCATCCCTTAGTGGGCTGGTGGGACAGCCCAAAAGGGCCCTATGCGCCATACAAAGGAAAATCAAAGAGAAAGAAAAAAAAGGGAGGTGGGAAGGAAGGGAAGGACTCCCACCCACCAAACCAAGTCCAACTCGGTTTGGGGGGGGAGCCTTCCCCCCTTGGACTCGGCCGACCCCCTTGGGGCTCCTTGAGCCCCAAGGCAAGGTCCCCTCCCTCCCACCTATATATACGGAGGTATTGGGGCTGATTTGAGACGACTTTTCCACGGCAGCCCGAGCACATACCTCCACGGTTTTTCCTCTAGATCGCGTTTCTTCGGAGCTCGGGCGGAGCCCTGCTGAGACAAGGTCATCACCAACCTCCGGAGCGCCGTCACGCTGCCGGAGAACTCTTCTACCTCTCCGTCTCTCTTGCTGGATCAAGAAGGCCGAGATCATCGTCGAGCTGTACGTGTGTTGAACGCGGAGGTGCCGTCCGTTCGTTACTAGATCGTGGGACTGATCGCGGGATTGTTCGCGGGGCGGATCGAGGGACGTGAGGACGTTCCACTACATCAACCGCGTTCACTAACGCTTCTGCTGTACGATCTACAAGGGTACGTAGATCACTCATCCCCTCTCGTAGATGGACATCACCATGATAGGTCTTCGTGCGCGTAGGAAAATTTTTGTTTCCCATGCGACGTTCCCCAACACCTTCCTCCGTCAGCGACCTCGGCCGCCGGTGGTGAGGAGGGTCGCCGGATCCACGCATGTGGATCATTTTTAGTTTTTGTAGTTTAGGTTTTTATGTTGTTCATTGCCTTGGCTTCGGCAGCGGTGATGGCGATGTTGAATAATGATTATTCGAATACTTCCCTGATGAGGCCATCGGTCCTATGGTTGGGGATGGATTTAAAAACCAGTCTATTCAAGCAAGGATGGCGTGGCGGTGGCGGCATCCTCGTGGTGGATCTGTGTCCTCGGGCTCCACCGTCGCGACGACGTTTGCTCCGGCGTCTGTGCGGAGCTTGGGAGGTAGTCCAGGAGCGAATGCAGATTGTGGTCTACATCGACGACATCTGGAAGACGGAACGTGTGCTGGGTTCGTGGTTCGTGGATGATGGGTATGGTTTCCTACTTCGACATCTTAGTCGTGGTGGAGTGCTAGATCTGGAGTTCGATGGCGTGTCTGCGGTGTTATCCCGGTCTGATTCGTTCAATGATAAGGGCTTCATTTTTGGTGAGCCACCTTGAAGGCTCGCAAAGCTGCATATCAGCGATGGAGCTCGGGAGAGAAGATTATTCGTCATTCTTTTATTCGATGACTGTTATGGTAGTGCCAGAGGCAGATGACGGACGTTGGTGTCAAACTCAGAAATGTTCTTCTATCTTTTCAGTTTTGTCATGTCGATTTTTATGTGACTTGTACTTTGATCTTTATGATATGAATGAGACACATATTATCAAGAAAAAAATTAGGTCCTAAAAATTTGAAAGTGAACATGTGTGAATCGTAATTGTGAGGAAGTGATTCATCGTTGATCCTATCCATGTTTAACCAAGTCGTGTGGCGAGTTGACTAGCGCCATGTAAGCATCATCCCCACTATTGCCTCTCCCTTGGCGTCGTCTTGCGGTAGCTGCGGGTCTAGAAACGACTGTAGCAGAACAACACCAGCAACACAGCAGCGTCGACACAAGGGACTTCGTGGATAACGATGATGGTGTTTCTGTTGGTGCCCAATGGTCAATGGAGTCATGTCCCGCGGTGAGGTACTCGAGACTGGTCTAGTCTACTAGGTACAACTGTGTTCGAAATATGCTCTAGAGACAACAATAAATTAATTATTATTATACTTCCTTGTTCATGATAATCATTTATTGTCCATGCTAGAATTGTATTGATTGGAAACTCAAATACATGTGTGGATACATAGACAACACACTGTCTCTAGTAAGCCTCTAGTTGAGTAGCTCTTTGATCAAAGATGGTCAAGGTTTCTCGACCATAGACATGAGATATCGTTTGATAACGGGATCACATCATTAGGAGAATGATGTGATGGACAAGACCCAAACTATGAACATAGCATATGATCGTGTCAGTTTATTGCTACTGTTTTCTGTATGTCAATGTATTTGTTTCTATGACCATGAGATCATGTAACTCCCGGACACCGGAGGAATACCTTATGTGTATCAAACGTTGCAACGTAAGTGGGTGACTATAAAGGTGCTCTATAGGTATCTCCAAAGGTGTCTGTTGGGTTGGCGTGAATCGAGACTGGGATTTGTCACTCCGTATGACGGAGAGGTATCTCGGGGCCCACTCGCTAATACAACATCACAATAAGCCTTGCAAGCAATGTGACTAAGGAGTTAGTCATGGAATCTTGTATTACAGAACTAGTAAAGAGACTTTCCGGTAACGAGATTGAACTAGGTATGGAGATACCGACAATCGAATCTCGGGCAAGTAACATACCGAAGGATAAAGAAAATAGCATACGAGATTAACTGAATCCTTGACATAGAGGTTCAACCGATAAAGATCTTTGTAGAATATGTATGATCTAATATGGGCATCTAGGTCCCGCTATTGGTTATTGACCGAAGAGTGTCTCACGTCATGTCTACGTAGTTTTCGAACCTGCAGGGTCTGTACAGTTAAGGTTCGGTAACGTTTCGGCATTATTGAGTTATGTGTGTTGGTGATTGAAAGTTGCTCGGAGTCCCGGATGAGATCCCAGACGTCACGAGGAGCTCCGGAATGGTCCGGAGGTAAAGATTGATGTATAGGAAAGTTGCATTTGGCTTTCGGAAAATTATCGAACATTACGGGTAAAGTACCAGAAGTGACGAATGGGTTCTGGGGTTTTACCGGGAGGGGCCACCCACCCGAGGGAGAACCTAATAGGCCTAAAGGCGGTGCACAAGCTCTTAGTGGTCTGGCGCGGCCAGCCCAAGAGGGCCTATTTCAACCAAGGAGAAAAAAAGGAAATAGGGAAAAAGGGAAGGAGGAGAGAAGGTGGAATCCTACTAGGAGTAGGATTGGAGGTGGACTCCTCCACCTCCTCTCCAGTTCAGCCGAATCAAAGGATCCTTTTGGCTGCCTCCTCCCCTCTCTCCCTCCTATATATACTAAATGATTTTGAGGGCACCCCTAACCCTAATTAGCCACGTGTTGCCCTCTCTCTCTACCTTGTTTTCTCCTCTAGATTAGTTCAGTAGAGCTTGGCGAAGCCCTGCTGGATTAGTTCACCACCACCACCACCACGCCGTCGTGCTGGAGAACTCATCTACCTCTCCACCCCTCTTGCTGGATCAAGAAGACGGAGATCGTCATCGAGCTGTACGTGTGCTGAACGCGGAGGTGCCGTTCGTTCGGCACTAGATCGGGAAGGATCGTGATGAGATCGCAGGACGGATCGTGTTGAGATCGCGGGACGGATCTTGATTGGATCACGAAGACGTACGACTACATCAACCATGTTATATACGCTTCTGCTTAGCGATCTACAAGGGTATGTAGATGCACTCTCCCCTCTCGTAGATGGTCGTCACCATGGATAGATCTTGTGTGCGCGTAGGAAATTTATTGTTTCACATGCGACGTTCTCCAACAAGCTGGGGCAGGGGCAGCTCGATGGTGGCCATGGCACACGGAGAAGCATCGAGGTTGGGCTAGCCCGTCGAGGACGGTGTTCACGAAAGCCCACGTGTGGAGAAAAGAACAGAGGGACCACAAGTGAGAAGGGGAAGTCTATGAGGGGTGTTTATGTAAAATGTTGCCTACGTGGTGCCAATCTGTTGGAAATATGCCCTAGAGGCAATAATAAATAATCTATTATTATATTTCTTTATTCATGATAATCGTTTATTATCCATGCTATAATTGTATGATTGGAAACACAAATACATGTGTGGATATATAGACAAAACACTGTCCCTAGTAAGCCTCTAGTTGACTAGCTCGTTGATCAAAGATAGTTAAGGTTTCCTAACCATAGACATATGTTGTCACTTGATAACTAGATCGCATCATTAGGAGAATGATGTGATGGACGAGACCCAAATTGTAAACATAGCATATGATCGTGTCAGTTTATTGTTACTGTTTTCTTCATGTTAATGTATCTGTTCCTATGACCATGAGATCATGCAACTCCCGGACACCGGAGGAATACCTTGTGTGTATCAAATGTCGCAACGTAACTGGGTGACTATAAAGGTGCTATACAGGTATCTCCAAAGGTGTCTGTTGGGTTGGCATGGATCAAGACTGGGATTTGTCACTCTCTGTGACGGAGAGGTATCTCGGGTCCCACTCGGTAATACAACATCACAACAAGCCTTGCAAGCAATGTGACTAAGGAGTTAGTTACGGGATCTTGTATTACGGAACGAGTAAAGAGACTTGCCGGTAACGTGATTGAACTAGGTATGATGATACCGACGATCGAATCTCGGGCAAGTAACATACCGAAGGACAAAGGGAATAGTATACGGGATTATATGAATCCTTGACATAGAGGTTCAACCGATAGAGATATTCGTAGAATATGTAGGAGCCAATACAGACATCCAGGTCCCGCTATTGGTTATTGACCAGAGAGTGTCTTAGGTCCTGTCTGCATAGTTCTCGAACCCGCAGGGTCTGCACACTTAAGGTTCGGTGATGTTTCGGTATAGTTGAGTTATATGTGTTGGTGACCAAAGTTTTGTTCGGAGTCCCGGATGAGATCCTGGACGTCACGAGGAGTTCTGGAATTGTCTGAAAACGAAGATTGATATATAGGAAGTTGGTGTTTCGATTCCAGAAGGTTTTCGGGCATTGCCAGCTATGTACCGGGAGTGACGAATGGGTTCCGGGGGCCCACTGGGTGGGACCACTACGCCCCAAGGGGTCCACGTGGGTTTATTGGATGCGCAATAAGGTATAATGGGCTGACAAAGTCATCCAAGGAAATCCCATGAGGAAAAAGTGGAAAATCCAAAAGAGGTGGGAAAATAAGGAAGGAGTCCTAATCCAAGTGGGATTTGAGGAGGACTCCTCCCTTCCCCACTTCGGTTGACCCAAGGAGGCCTTCCTTGGCGTGCCAAGGCTGCCCCTCCCCTCCTCCTATATATACTAGAGGTTTAGGGCTTTTGAGACTGAAAGTGCATGCTATGCCCCTAATCGACTTTTGGTGTTAATGACAACACATACATAGGAAACTAATCCTATTTGTTGAGTGTATCTCAGGATGGCAAGTACTTTAGTAGATTGAGAATTATGTGTCAAAGGTGGTCTGAGAAGATCGGGATTTATATTTCAAGAAGGCTCGGGTTTGAGAAAAGATGATGTAGACTATCCTTTTGAGTTTACTAATATTGAGTATAGGGATCCCGCACTATTAAGAGGGGATCACAGGTTTTACGATGAACTTGCTCATACCACATCTTCACTATCCTATCCAATACCACATATTCTCTTATCTGCTCCTATCTCAAAACAGGTCTATTGCCTCGGACTTCCGGCTCCCTCCGGACGTCCGAGGGCCGGACGACCGACAGGCTTCGGAAATCCGGAGCCACCCACCAGTAGTATTTGAGTCATATAACTCGGATTTCCGGCTCCCTCCGGACATCCGAGGGCCGGACATCCGACCAGCTTCGGAAATCCGGAGCCCTGCACCAGAAGAACATGAGCTCTATAACTCGGATTTCCGGCTCCCTCCGGACGTCCGAGGGCCGGACGTCCGTCCCCTTTCGGAAATCCGAAACCCCCCACCAGAAGAAGTTGAGTCGAATAACTCGGATTTCCGGCCTTCTCCGGACGTCCGGTCGCTGTTCAATTCACAGTGTTTCCAGTCATAGCTACAGCCATCGGACGACCGACCCGTGTTGGACGTCCGACCCCTTGCGGACGCCCGGACTTCCGAGAACTGCCGGACGTCCGAACCCTGTGTGACTTAAAGTGTCCCCAACGGCTGTTTTACACTCCCCACTATATATACCCCTCACCCACTTCGTGAGAGGGTGTTCAACACAACTAGAATACATCCAAGAACATCTTTCTTCTCACTCACTCTTGTCTACACCAAATCTTAGATCCCAAGAGCATTTGTGAGTCCCTTTGAGTGTTCTTCCAATCAAAAGATAGATCGTCTCCCTCTCCTCCTTCCCACCAAAGTGATTTGTGATTTGAGCAAGTTTTGAGCAATCCCCGTGATCTTGTTACTCTTGGAGGTTGGAGACTCCTAGGCGGTAGGAGTCTTCGGAGAGGAATCAAACCATTGTGATTTCCCCCGGAAAGTTTGTGAAGGTTTGGAAGCCACCTCAAGGCTTACCACTAGTGGTTGAGAAACGCCTTCGTGGAGTTATGTCAAAGGGAGAATAGGGTGAGCCTTCGTGGCGTTGGTGTTCCTTCGTGGTAACATCCGCCCCTCTAACGGTGACGTAGCTTCCCTCCAAGGAAGTGAACATCGGATACATCCTTGTCTCTCTTGGAGTTTCGGTTATTCCTAACCCTAACTCTCTACCTGTGTTAATCCTTATTACGTACTTGTATTTGATTATTGTTTACCGCTTGTCTTACTTCACTCTAAATAGCTTACTCCTTGTCGTAGGTCCATCTCGATCCTTTTCAATTGGTATCAGAGCCTCGTGCTCTATTCTTGTGGCTTAACCGCCCTAGAGCGAGATGGACGGGGTTCCAGCTACGGTAGCTCCAGTGCAGAGGGACGGGACTTCCACGAAAGTCAAGTCTTTCACCTCTGAGGACCTGGAATGGGCCCTTGCCAAGAAAAAGGAGGAGCATGATGCTTCTCTTGAGGCCATGGTCCAAATGAGACTGGCGTCACTAACCACGGGGACAACCACGTCCCCGAGGGCCTCAGGGCCACATGTGCACGGTACTTCATTTGGCCAACAACCTCCGGAAAGGAACCAAACCAGTGTTCCATGGCTTTATGCTAGATCTCAAATTGAGAAACCTAAGTACAATCCTGGAGGTAAACCTCCCTTGCTTGATGACAATTCCGATTTTGCTTTGTGGAGAGTTGGTATGCAGGATCATCTTAGGTACGCCAATGATGAGATGTTGGACATCCTCGAGCATGGGTACAATCCTGTAGATCCAAGGTGCCTCACTCCCAGAGAAACTTATGACAAGCATCTCAATGACACTGCGATCATGTGCATAAGAAAAGGAATAAATGACAAGCAACGGAGACCTTACATTCACATCACAAGTGCCAAGGAACTGTGGGATAGCATTATAAGGACCAAGACCGGTACCTCCACTCTTCGGCTTGCTCAATATGAAATTGCCAAGGGGCAATTACAGAATTTCTGTATGGAGAAGGGTGAATCTCCCAAGCAACTACTAGAACGGCTCATGACTCTCGCCGCACACATTGAGTCATGTGACTGTGACAAGACGCAAGATGGTTTCAATCTGACCAAGAGATTTCTCGTGGACAAGTTACTTCATGCTCTTGCTCCATATCACCATCAAATGGTATGGGACATGAGGCAGCACCATGGGTTCAAAGAAATGACTCCAGATGACATCATATCCACTTTCCAACTATTTGAAGAGTCAAAGGAAAATGCAACAAAGCACCTTGCCATGCATGGCACTTCAACATCAAAGATCAATCTTGCTTTGAAAGCCAAGCATGAATGTGACGAAGAAGAAAGTGAAGAAGAAGAGGGTGATGATGACTGCGAAGATGGTGATGATGTTGACTCTGATGAAAGCCCATCTTATGAGGACATTGCTCTCTTTGTAAAGAAGTTCAGTGCAGGAAAATTCAAGGGAAGATTCCCAAAGAAGAAGGTAAGGAAATGCTACAACTGTGAGGAAACCAACCACTTCTCCAATGACCTCCCTTATGAGAAGAGAGAAGACAAACCAAGGTTTCCAAAGACCTTTGTAAAGAAGAAGTTGCCAAACCCTATGAACTCCAAGCTCAAGAGGACAGATGGAAGAGCAATGGTTGCACAAGAAGAATCAGATCCAGAAGATGTTGGTGGGGTTGCCGGAGTAGCTCGGGATACACAAAACACCTTGAGGCTAGTCAACAAAAGTGGTGAAGTTGTTCACTACAACTATATGAAGGACTACAAGGGCAACGCTCACAAGTGTTTGATGGCAAAGACTGCCATGGGAGATGAGGAAGACCAAAGCTCCCATGATAAGGTTAAGGTAACTCCACGGTTAAACTCCTTCAGTCTAGCTTCTACCCCATCTGATGAGTATCTTGATGCGGAAGATCACTATGAGGATAATGACTTAGATCATCCCATGTTTGCTAAAATAAACAAATTTATGTGCTCTCTTAAAGGAAAGAAGCTCACTATGTTTCGCATACTTATGGAAATGGTGAGTAAGCACACCAATACCATCAAGGAACTCGAAACCCTCGTCAGTGAGGAGAAGGAAAGAAATGAAATCCTTGAGCAGAAAGTCCTGTATGAGGAAGCACAAAATGATGCATTATGCTCAAAAGTAGGTGAAAACCTTGATAAACATGCTAATGATCTTGCCTCCTTGAAAAAGGCTGAATCTGTGTGCAAAGAGTTACTAAATGATAAAAACCGACTAGTGAACTCTCATGCTTCCCTTTCTAAAGACTGTGAGCGTCTATCCTTGTCTCTCAAAGACAAGGAAGAGAAACTCACTGTTCTTACAAAGAGCTTTGAGGCACTCAAGGTTACTTATCTTGACACTTTAGCTAAGGCCTACTCCTCACCTATTATTAATGTTGATACCTGCACTTCTAACTCCAGTAGTGAACTGACATCTATCCTTGAGGAAAACTGTTCGCTAAAGGCACAGCTAGACAGAGGTCTCATGACATGTGCACAAGGACAAAAGACTCTCAATGAGATCTTAAGTCGACACAATGGAGGCCTTGCCAAGGAAGGGCTTGGGTTCAACCCAAGCACCGCCAAGAAAAGTGCATCTCCTCTCAAGTGTACCACTCCGCTTAAAGAAATATTTGTACGAGAGGGACACAAGGAGAAAGGTAAGGTTGTGAGTGGGTCAGCCACTAGGGGTTCGCCTACTCACAACAAGACAACCGAATTCATGCCTCCATCCTATGTACTACGCAAATCAAAGGAAGGAGAGGTTTATGCTAAATTCATTGGTCCCCGTAATGCATTCCGATTCTATGCTATTTGGGTCCCTAAGACTCTTGTAACTAATGTGAAAGGCCCCATGACGAAATGGGTACCTCAAACCAAGTCTTAATTCGTTATAGGTTGTTTTCTGCGGAGGAGCCAAATGGGTGATCGACAGTGGATGCACCAATCATATGATCGGAGATAGTAACTTGCTCTATGACTTCATGCAAGCCATTCGACCATACATGAGCATTGTATTTGGTGGAGGGTCGAAAGGGCAGGTAATTGGGTTGGGCAAGGTGGCAATCACTAATGACATGTCTATTGCAAATGTCATGCTTGTCCAATCTCTTCAATATCATTTACTTTCAGTTCGCCAATTGGCTTCCGTCGGTTATGACACATTATTTGGACTAACGGATGTGAAAGTATTTAAGAGAGACACTCTCGAAGTGGCCTTTGTTGGAGAGTTGGATGGCAACCTTTACATGGTTGATTTCTCAAAAGAGAGCACCTTCCATACAACTTGTCTAATGGCCAAAGCCGACATGGGATGGCTGTGGCATCGCCGGCTTGCCCATGTTGGCATGAAAAATCTTCAAAATCTCTTAAACGACAATCACATCCTTGGACTAACAAATGTATCTTTTAATAAAGATCGTGTGTGCAGTGCATGCATAGCTGGAAAACAACATCAATCAAAACATCCACCCAAGAACATTGTATCCACTTCGAGGCCGTTAGAGCTCCTTCATGTGGATCTGTTTGGGCCTCCTTCATGGGCAAGTCTTGGAGGGAAAAAGTATGGCCTAGTGATTGTTGATGATTACTCAAGATATACATGGGTGTTCTTTCTCAAGTCCAAGGACGAGACGAAGATCACCTTCATTGATTTTGCCAAACAAGCCCAGCGGAAGTTTGACAAGGACATCAAGGCAGTAAGAAGTGATAATGGCTCTGAGTTCAAGAACTACACCCTAGAAGAAGTTTGATGAGGGAATTGAACATCAGTACTCCGCACCTTACACCCCTCAGCAAAATGGTGTGGCAGAGAGGAAGAACCGGACACTTGTGGAAATGGCAAGGTCCATGTTAGACGAATACAAGTCACCACATAGTTTTTGGGCTGAGGCCGTCACACAGCATGTCATGCATCAAACCGACTCTTCCTTCGATCAATGTTGGAGAAGACTCCATATGAGCTCCTAACTGGGAACAAGCCCAATGTTAAGTACTTTCGTCTGTTTGGATGCAAGTGTTTCATCCTCAACAAACGGGAACGGTTAGGAAAATTTCAATCCAAAACAACTGAAGGGATTTTTGTTGGCTATGGGTCAAACTCTCACGCCTACAGAGTCTACAACAAATCCACTGGATGTGTTATAGAAACTTGTGACGTGACGTTTGATGAATTTAACCGCTCCCATGGGGAGCAAGTTGATCTAAATGATGCAGGTGAAGAAGACTCCCCACAAGATATCTTAAACATGGGTGTAGGTGCACTTCTTCCCATGGAACAAACACCCCATGATGATGATGATGAAGATGATGAGAGTATTTCTCATCCTCAAGACAGTTCACTGCCCGTACCTCCACAAGATACTAGCACACACATCATGCCAGTTGTTGAGGATCAAGTGGGAGAACATGTCCCTCACCCTGATCACACTCAAGAACAAGTTGATCTTCAAGAGCTAGACCAAAGTATGGGTATGTTTGATGATGAACCTCAACAGGTGCAACGCGAAGAGGAATATCTTCCTCCGCACATAAATGATCCATATGTTGAGGACGTTGATGATGGAAACGAAGTCGAACCTCGTGAAACCCTGACCTCCATCATGCCATGTGTGGCCGGTCGTGTTGATATTGATCAAATCCTCACCGGCGTGTCGGAAGGTAGAGTGACTCGTAAACAATTAACAAACTTGTGTGCTTACTTTTCGTTTGTCTCTAGTACCGTGCCACACAGGGTTCAGGATGCATTGTGTGACAATGACTGGCTCCTTGCTATGCAAGAGGAGTTAAATAGTTTTACACGCAACAAAGTATGGTCATTGGTAGAACGACCAACTGAGGAACATAATGTCATTGGAACTAAATGGATTTTCAAGAACAAGGAAAATGAGAATGGGATTGTCCTACGCAACAAGGCAAGGTTAGTAGCACAGGGGTACTCCCAAGTTGAAGGTTTGGACTTTGGTGAAACTTTCGCCCCTGTTGCTCGTCTTGAGTCCATTCGCATTTTATTGGCCTATGTTGCTTTCAATGGTTTTACTTTGCATCAAATGGATGTGAAAAGTGCTTTTCTTAACGGTCCTCTACAAGAAGAGGTATATGTATCACAACCACCTGGGTTTGTTGACCCTCACCACAAAGACCATGTATACAAACTTCACAAGGCTCTGTATGGCCTCAAACAAGCACCCCGTGCTTGGTACGATCATCTTAAGAAGTTCCTACTCGATGATGGCTTTGTGGTGGGGGTGATCGATCCCACTCTTTTTACTAAGAGGGAAAATGGTGATTTGATCTTATGCCAAATCTATGTAGATGACATCATTTTTGGTTCTCCTAACATCCATTTATGCAAGAAGTTTGCGGCCTCCATGACCAAGACCTTTGAGATGTCACTCAACACGGACTTGAAGTTCTTTCTTGGTTTTCAAATACAACAATTTCAAGAAGGGATTTTCTTGTCTCAAACTAAGTACCTCAAGGACATTCTTGAAAAATTTTATATGAAAAATGCTAAACCAATGAAGACACCCTTGGCCACAGATGTAGTTCTAAATGAAGACACAAACGGTATTCCTTTTGACCCATCTACTTACCGCTCCATGATTGGTTCGCTACTTTATCTTTGCGCACCTAGACCGGACATCATGTTAAGTGTAGGCATATGTGCTAGATTTCAAGCTTCCCCTAGGGAAAGCCATCATACGGCGGTTAAGCATATTCTTAGATACCTTGTTCACACCCCAAAGTTAGGCTTATGGTACCCTAAGGATGCAAAGTTCGATCTTATTGGGTACTCCGATGCGGATTGGGCCGGTGACAAAGTGGGACGGAAATCCACTTCCGGTGCATGTCAGTTTCTTGGACGCTCCTTGGTAAGTTGGTCCTCAAAAAAGCAGAACTGTGTTTCTCTCTCCACAGCCGAGGCCGAATATATTGCAGCCGCAAGCTGTGCAACCCAACTGCTATGAATGAGGCAAACACTAAAGGATTATGGTATCACGTATCGACACGTTCCTCTTCTCTGTGATAATGAAAGTGCCATAAAGATCTCCGAGAACCCCATTGATCACCCTCGCACAAAACATATAGATATTAGGTATCATTTCTTGAGAGACCATGTGCAAAAGGGTGACATTGATATTACCCATGTGGGTACCGACATGCAGCTAGCCGACATTTTCACCAAGCCACTTAGCATAGCTAGGTTCTGTCAACTTAGGCATGAACTTGGTATCTTGGAGCTTGACAACATAACTTGAAACCTTGCACACATACACACACTCACATTATGTTTATGTCTTGATGTGGGCATGCATTTAGGGGGAGTGAGTCTTAATGTTCTGTTTTTGAGCTTACAAAGTACACATAAATCAATTTGTGTCCACAAGTAGTATATGTAATGCTTGTAGGCAACTATGTTCGTACTTTTTGTGAGAAACCATGAAAATCATCATCTCATCATCAAAAATTCCAAAATCAGCCTCTGCCTCCTCCTCTTTCTCGGTCGTCCGACGTGTCTCGGACGTCCGGCGCCAAATCTCCTTTCGGTCGTCCGACCAGTGTCGGTCGTCCGGCGACACACTCCTCTCCGGACGTCCGACGCCTGTGGGACGTCCGACGTATCGGGGCCTATAAATAGCTGTGCGCGGGGCTGGGCTTTGCCCTAGCCCTCACGCGCCCCCTTTTTCCCCTACCGCCGCCGTCGTCAGCTCCAGGAGCACTCGCCAGCGCCGCCCCTTCCGAGATCTTCCCGATCTCCTCCGTGGATCCTTCTCTCCTTCCTCTTCTTCCTCCGCGGGATCCGTCTACAGGTTGTTGTGCACCATGCCCAAGACCAAGCATGCCGCACGGAAGAACGTTGCTGGGTCATCCTCTCGCGCCCCTACTAGCACGGGGTCGGACTCCGACGGGCCACGTCGTCCCTTCAAACGGACTGCCCGACGTTCTCCGCCTCCACAGCTCCCCTCGCCGTCTGATGGTGATGACTCCGACTTCGAGGATGAGCTTGCCGCCGAGGACCTTGCTGACCAGCCCGCCGATCGGAGGTCCAAGCCAAAGCCCAGGACTCGTAGGGCGTCCTACATGCCACCACCTCCTCCTACTCAGCCCGCAGGTGAAGCTCGTCGCATCTCACTAGAACCCCCTGCTACCTTAGGTCGTGCAACCGTGAACTTCACCACACTTGCCAAGTCGTCATTCCTCACTTTCCGCCGCGACATTGATCAATACGCTGTCGTACGTGACTCTACGGACTCAAGTTTCCGCACACACGTCCAGGCGGACATTTTTACTACAGTCATAGTTCCTAAGGGTTTATCTGTTCATCTCTATATAGATCTTGAGCATATTCGCATGCACCCGGCGAAATACCCGGGTGCCATTGAGCTTATTGAGGCATCGGGGCTTGCCGCCCCATTTGCCTTTCATCGCGACTTTAATGCTGCTGCCATTCACCAGTTCTATGCCACATGCTTCTTTGCTCCGAACCACACTGTTAGCTGGATCACCTCTGACGTTCGCTTCACAGCTTCTTATGATACATTTGTTGCCGCACTTGGTTTCCCCAACTCCGGCTTCAAAATACATAGGGATGATCCTAACCATGCGCCTAAGTCCATTGAGGCGTGTGGGTATCTTCTCAAACCACTCAGTGAGCTTGATGCGGATGAACGCATGAAGGATCTTAACCAGGTATCCATCTGGCGCTCACCTTACTTCATCATCTTTCAGTGTCTCATCCGCACCATCTATCCCAAGATGGGTGATAAGGGGTCTTGTAGTGGCTATTGTATTGACATCATGTCTCACTTGTACGAGCACCCCAAGAGCAAAATTAATGTGCCTCACTTTTCTATGGCATGAGATTCGGCTTGCTAGCTTTCAGTACAAGCGAGCCTTTCCTCATGCCCCCTTCATCCAGGCTCTTATTAATCATGTTGCTGATTTCTCTGTTGCTGTCACTCACACACATCGCAAGTGGGTCATTCCCGCTCACATGGCGGATAACTATGCTCCCAAGAAAGCCCCATCCTCCATATCCACTCGCCGCACTGCTGCCCGGTCAGCCACCCCCTCATCTAGCTCCGCTCCTCTCGGTCGCATTGCCAAATTCCTTGGCAAGGCACATTCTGCTATGATGAAGGCCGTCTCTTTCCAGTGTGGTCAAACCCATGATGTGGTTTCTCGCTTAGTCTCCTCCAAGAATGCCCTCAAGGCTCGTCTAAAGAGCCTCGGGCACTCTTGATGTGAGTGATGATGAGGCCCCTCCTGCTGCTCCTCCTTCTGACTTTGGCTTCCCATCTGGTCCTGAGTGGGCTGATTTCCTTGACGAGGCTGGTGGCAGTGGCTTGCCTGACGATGAGGATGATGCTGATGATGATGCTGATGAGCTCTGAGCATGGTTGTTGCTGTTGGTGCCTCCCTTTTTGGTACTTGGTGCCAAAGGGGGAGTCATGTATCGTAGTTTTTAGTCTTTGGAGATTTAATGTAATGGATAAACTCATGTATGTCTACTTATGAATGATTGTGATTGCTATGGATTGCTATGATATCATCATAGACTATTATGTTTTGCTCCTCTACTTCTATGATGATCTATTATCCTTACATGTTGATCCATTATATGTTCAATAAACACATTAAAAGGGAGCTCCGTTATTTTATCATGCACATACTAAGGGGGAGATCCGTACTAAATATCTCCTAGGCTATAATGTATGATAAATCTTTTTGAAACCTATGTATATGTTGTCATCAACTACCAAAAAGGGGGAGATTGAAAGTGCATGCTATGCCCCTAATCGACTTTTGGTGTTAATGACAACACATACATAGGAAACTAATCCTATTTGTTGAGTGTATCTCAGGATGGCAAGTACTTTAGTAGATTGAGAATTATGTGTCAAAGGTGGTCTCGGAAGATCGGGATTTACATTTCAAGAAGGCTCGGGTTTGAGAAAAGATGATGTAGACTATCCCTTTGAGTTTACTATTATTGAGTATAGGAATCCCGCACTATTAAGAGGGGATCACAGGTTTTACGATGAACTTGCTCATACCACATCTTCACTATCCTATCCAATACCACATATTCTCTTATCTGCTCCTATCTCAAAACAGGTCTATTGCCTCGGACTTCCGGCTCCCTCCGGACGTCCGAGGGCCGGACGACCGACAGGCTTCGGAAATCCGGAGCCACCCACTAGTAGTATTTAAGTCATATAACTCGGATTTCCGGCTCCCTCCGGACATCCGAGGGCCGGACGTCCGACCAGCTTCGGAAATCCGGAGCCCTGCACCAGAAGAACATGAGCTCTATAACTCGGATTTCCGGCTCCCTCTGGACGTCCGAGGGCCGGACGTCCGTCCCCTTTCGGAAATCCGGAACCTCCCACCAGAAGAAGTTGAGTCGAATAACTCGGATTTCCGGCCTTCTCCGGACGTCCGGTCGCTGTTCAATTCACAGTGTTTCCAATCATAGCTACAGCCCTCGGACGACCGACCCGTGTCGGACGTCCGACCCCTTGCGGACGCCCGGACTTCCGAGAACTGCCGGACGTCCGGACCCTGTGTGACTTAAAGTGTCCCCAACGGCTGTTTTACACTCCCCACTATATATACCCCTCACCCACTTCGTGAGAGGGTGTTCAACACAACTAGAATACATCCAAGAACATCTTTCTTCTCACTCACTCTTGTCTACACCAAATCTTAGATCCCAAGAGCATTTGTGAGTCCCTTTGAGTGTTCTTCCAATCAAAAGATAGATCGTCTCCCTCTCCTCCTTCCCACCAAAGTGATTTGTGATTTGAGCAAGTTTTGAGCAATCCCCGTGATCTTGTTACTCTTGGAGGTTGGAGACTCCTAGGCGGTAGGAGTCTTCGGAGAGGAATCAAACCATTGTGATTTCCCCCGGAAAGTTTGTGAAGGTTTGGAAGCCACCTCAAGGCTTACCACTAGTGGTTGAGAAACGCCTTCGTGGAGTTATCTCAAAGGGAGAATAGGGTGAGCCTTCGTGGCGTTGGTGTGCCTTCGTGGTAACATCCGCCCCTCTAACGGTGACGTAGCTTCCCTCCAAGGAAGTGAACATCGGGATACATCCTTGTCTGTCTTGGAGTTTCGGTTATTCCTAACCCTAACTCTCTACCTGTGTTAATCCTTATTACGTACTTGTATTTGATTATTGTTTACCGCTTGTCTTACTTCACTCTAAATAGCTTATTCCTTGTCGTAGCAATTATTAGGCCTACACTCATATTCCGCACTTTTGCCTAAAATTGCTAAGTAACAATTAAAATTTGGAATTGTACCTATTCACCCCCCCTCTAGGTCCATCTCGATCCTTTTCAGAGACACAACTTTGCCACGTGCTGCCCTCTCCTCTAGATCGTAGTTCTTCCTCTAGATCGGTTTTCTGCGGAGCTCGGGTGGAGCCCTGCAGGAATATATCATCACCATCATCGGTACGCTGTCACGCTGCCGGAGAACTCGTCTACTTCCCCGTCCCTCTTGCTGGATCAAGAAGGCGGATATCGTCATCGAGCTGTACGTGTGCGGGACGCGGAGGTGCCGTCCGTTCGGCACTTGATCGGGACGGATCGTGGGACGGATCGCGAGACGGTTCGTGGGACGGATCGTGAAGACGTACCACTACATCAACCGCATTTAATAACGCTTCCGCTTAGCGATCTACAAGGGTATGTGGATCCGATCTCCCTCTCGTAGATGAACATCACCATGATAGGTCTTTGTGTGCGTATGAATTTTTTTGTTTCCCTTGCAACGTTCCCCAACACAATCTACTCCTGATGTGGCTAGGTCATACATGAATAGGACTCATAGTGAATCACTTACTCACAATTAGGACTCAAATGTGTGGTCCCAAACTTTTAAGACTTACTTGACATACCTTAAATGCTTTTAGGACTGCGAGTGTATTTTACTCAAGGACACATATTCCAATTTAAAATTTGATCCATCTAATAGAGGACCAGGTCCACCGGGTCACTGGGAGCATCAGTGGACCAAGAGGGTCCCGGTCCCCCTTCCAAGAGAAATTTGCAAGCATAAGCTCGTCCTTAAGCCTAAACTGCTTGCTAATTATTCGTCCTCTCTAATCTTCCTAGCTCTTTTGCCCCTCCCCTTGTATTTAGTCAATGCTTCACCACAACACCTAGTGACAAATTGTAAGGTGCAAATGGGTACCTTAAGGGTATTCTTTGACCATCCTTAGTTCAATCAATTGAACAAAATGTTCAGAAGTCACATGTAACTGCTGAATTTTTTGTTCATTTGATTGAAGTAAAGTGGGTCTAAGGATACCTTGGATCACACATTTGCATCCCTAGACATATTCACGAGGCATTGGTTATGTTCTCCAAGAAATCGAATAACCTCGATGACCTTAGTGACCACAAACTACACTTGAAGAATTTGGAGCCCTTTTCATTCTCTCCATTTGTAGGTCCAAGATGATATGCACAAGGTTATCTGCAATTCCCAACATGTTTTTTTTGTTAATCTCGCTTTTCACTTAGTAAGTGCCTCCTAAATTAGTCAGGAGCAAGGGGCCTCTTCGATTCGAAGGATTTTGAAAGACCTCCAAAAACACAGAAATGTGAAACATGATGATTCGTTGTTTTTAACAATCCCATAAATAATTATGTTTCCAAGTCTTAATAGAAAACGACAAGCAATTTTTTTTGCGTGCTATGAAAAAAAATGAGTTGTCATGGTGTGTTGAACATACATGGGGTGAAAAGCATAGAGTATAGAGTAAAAATGTCGGATCAGAAAACAGACGGAAAAATTACGAGAAGATTATGGGTTTACTTGTCATAGAAATAAAGAGAATTCCCCGTACACACGTTGAAATTTTCCTTTTGAAATTGCATGTAGAGTGGTATCTTGGAAAATCTGACAAAAATCCATAAGAAAAACTCCTGAAGGGATGTAGGGCTCCAAAAATCCTGTAAAACCAAGGTAATCAACATCATAACCAATTGACCGCCACCAAGTGATGAAATTATGTGTGACTGCATAATTTTTTTATTGCAGGCTCGTGTGTTGCTAAACTTAGTGTATAGTATGTCATGAAAATATAACCACAAGAATAGAAATGAGATTTGTGTTTTTCTGAACACCCTTCAAATTTTTAATTTGTATTTCTACTTGAATCAAAGTGAAGATGCATCTGTAGTTTATCAAATAATGATACATATTGCAATATGGTGAGACACACGGTGTTGCATTTTTAATATAACCCGTAAAAAGAAGGGCCAATTCAATTTCCCCCCCTAATTTTGGCCCGACCTCATCTTTACCCCTAAATAAAAACAGTGCTCAACTTTGCCTCTCTTTCGTTAAGTGCACTTATAGAAATGCCCTTCCGTACATTTTCCATCCAGTAAAAGGCCTTTGACCGTTACATTTTTCTATACGTGCACTTAATGGTCAAAGGCCTTTGACTGGATGGAAAATGTACGGAAGGGTATTTCTATAAACGCACTTAACGGAAGAGGGGTATGGTTGAGCACTGTTTTTATTTAGGGGTAAAGATGAGGTTGGGCCGAAGTTAGGGGGAAATATGTAAAAGTTCCTAAAAAGAAAGGGAGTCTAATTAACATATATTTTCCCTCACTTTTGCTACCCAGTCGGTTTATTTGTGTTTTGCTCCCTACGTTCCTAAATATAAGACTTTTTAGACATTCCAATAGGAGACTACATATGAAGCAAAATGAGTGAATCCACGCTCTAAAACATGTCTATATTCTCCCTTCGTTCCTAAATATAAGTCTTTTTAGAGTTTCATTAGGGATTACATACGAATGTATATAGACATACTTTATAGTGTAGATTCACTTATTTTGCTCCGTATGTAGTCCCTAATAAAATCTCTAAAAATACTTATATTTAGGAACGGAGGGAGTACATCCGTATGTAGTTCAATAGTTTAATCTCTAGAAAGACTTATATTTAGAAATAGAGGGAGTAATTATAAAAGAGAGCGGAAGGATTCTTTTGGTTGTACCCTAATGATGTTTAAAATAGGTAAAAGAGGTTACACCAACGAGATTATCATGGAGAGTACAAGCACAACCTAACTGATGAGGGGTCCCTGATGAGGGGTCCCTTTCAGTGTGTCCTCCTCCTCCCGTGGTAGGCATCTTATTAGTTATTATTAACAGTCCACTGACCCATAGTCAACACACTGGATCGCGTCCATCCAAGAACCCCATGACGTGTTACCAAACTGAATAATGTTGTGAGCACTAAGCAGAACACCAGTCTCCTAACAAGGCAGAACAAGCTGAATAACATTGAAATGCCTATGACGATTCAATACCAAATTAGGTTTGAATGTCAAACTTTGGAACTCCATAGCTACATTACCATGAAGATTATACGTTGTTCTACATAACTAAAAAATGAGATCTTCTCACATGTGACTATAATTTAAAGAATATACATCAGTACTCTGCAAAACAAAAAGAATATATAGCATTAAAAATAATATTGCAGAGATGAATCACAATAGCACAAATGGTCACACACAAAAAACAATATTCTCTTACGATAACATAACACAAATTCTAAACCATTTCAGTCTCAAATATGACAGTTCCAAACTACTCCCTGTGTCCCAAAATAAGTATCTCAACTTTATACTAGCTTTAGTACAAAATTATAAAGTTATACTAAGTTCGAGACACTTATTTTGTGACGAGTATATTTTAGCCTCAAATATGCATAGATACAACAAATATATATTCATAGATACAACAAATATGATAGACTCAACACATGTATCTATGATAGTTGATAGATATTTCAAACTATAGTTTCAAACAATACATCTATACGGAAATACAATTCGGCTCCCGGGAGCATATGCTCCCGGGGCCCAAAAAAAGTTTGAAATAAAAAAATCAAGACAAAATTTATTTGTGTACTTTGTCACATCCAAATGCTACCTGTAGATTTTAAGACAAAAAGATAAAACATTTTGGCTTGTGCAAGAAAAAAATAAACTGAACACCAAAAGTTACCCCAAAATGTCATCCTAAATTTGTTTTTTTGCTGACAAAACACCACTGCTGCTTATCGCATGAAAATTGTCATACATGTTTACGACACTAATACAATCATCTACAAAAAAAATTCAGAATTTTTGAAAATATTTACTATTATTTTTTGCGGTACTGTTCATCCGGGTGCATATGCACCCGGGAGCCAAAAACACCTCTCCCTACATCTCCCATCAAACATGTCAATCCAATGACCTAAATTGCTCCGATGTCGAGCCATCAACATGTTTAGCGTGCAATTAATATCATACCAAATATCAATATTTGTGCCAATCACATAATTAACATATATCCTACCTAATATAAACATGCAATTTACACGCAATGAATATCCTACCTAATATAAACGAAGAATTAATTTCCTTCCTAATATTAACACGCATTGCACTACACATTTTGAGACTCAAACATGATAGTTCCAAACAATACATAGACTCAAACATAATAGTTTGATAACATTTTTTGGTTTATTGGATAATGATATGATCAGAACAGAGTGTTGCATTTTTAACACAAACACAGGAAAGAAAGGGAGTCTAATCCACATATCCTTTTCCGCTCCTTTTCTACCCCAATTAGTTTAGGGAAACGCTTCTGACCGATGCGCCGACCGAACCGTTCGGCCGACCGCACGCGACCGCGCGGGCGTCCGCTGACTTGACATGCAACTTTTTTCGTCTAGAATTGTTGTAACAAGCGTCATATTTGCTACAAGCGTTTTGTTTTGCTACATCTGTCCTCTAAAAAAGTTGCATCCACGGTTGGTTGCAACTCCAGTTCGTCGGATTTTCGTTACAATCGGTGTTTTTTACTTTTGCTACAACCGTGTTAATTTTTGCTAAAACTGGCATCATTTTTTGCTGCAACCGTTCACTAAAAAAGTTTCATCCACGTCACGTACATATTTGCTACAACCGGCGTTTGACTTTTGCTACCACGCACCATCAACTTCGTTTTTTTGCTACGTTCACGTAGATATTTTTTTGCTACAATTTTTGTTTTTTATTGCAACCGTTGAAAAAATTGCTGCATCGCGCAAAAATTTGCTGCATCGGAAGAAAAAATGTTGCATGGAGATCTAACGGTGCGGACGCGTGGGTTGATGAATCGTGCGGCCCGCGCGGGGCCGGTCGAAAGTTTCGGCTGGCGCGCCGGCGCAGAGCACTGGCCATTAGTTTATGTTTGTTCCAATTACAAAACAGAACGGAACGATATTTTGGCTATACCCTAATGATGTTTAATTTCCGCAAAAATGATGTTCAAAATAGGTAAGAAGAGGTTACGCCGACAAGAATATAATTGCCAGTGCAAGCACAACCTAAGTGATGACTGATGAGGGGTCTTTTTCACTTTGAGCGTGTCCTCCCGTGGCAGGCATCTTGTTAGTTATTATTAACATTCGGGAGACCCATAGTCAACACACTGGATGGCGTCCATCCAAGAAACCCGTGACGTGTTACCAAACTGAATAATGTTGTGAGCAGACTAAAGCAGCACAACAGTCTCCTAAAAAGGCAGAGCAAAAGCTGAAAGGGACCGAGAAAGAAGTGTTGGACCAGGCCGGTTAACTGCGTGTGTAATCAGAGCGCTGCGGCCTGCGGAATAGATTGAGAGGAGAAGCTTCCAAACAGGAACGTGCTAGGAAATTAACTGATCACCGGTAATTCAGACATGTGAGCATCGCGTGGAGGCACCCTCCCGTGACTATGACTAGTCAGGCAGATCCAACCAGCCTCTCCAATAATTGTAATTTTTGTTGATACCTTATCAAGCTGATCGTTTGGTGCCTCTCCAATAGCTTACCAGAGCAAAGTCACTTTGTTGAACCGGATCTCATCTCGCGGGCAATGGCCATGCAAGCGTAGCGACTAGGGACAGCGGGCGACCCGAACGACCGTGTCGCGCTCGGCCGTGTCGCGTCCCACCAACTGGGCGGATCATTTACAGCTAGCTAGAATGGCACGTCCGTTTTGTCGGCGAGACCCGGCGATTCACTCTCATGCGCCGTGCCGTTGGGTACAGAGTGGCCGATGCAATAGGCCAATAACCGTTGCCGGTTTTGGATCCTGAATCCAGTGATGTGATGCGATGCGATGCGGTCTTGTGTTGTTAGGACATGCCCGCATAGCATCAGAGTGATGTCCCCTATGTAGGAATCGAAGGTAGGGTTGTGGAGCGCCGTCCGATCCCTCCGGCTCTGTATACAAATTAGAAAAGAAAAAAAATAGTTTTGGCTAGCTTATGATGCTGTTAGGCAAAGTTGCAATAATTTAGCACTTTGGCGGGTGTAGATCGCTTTACAACCCTAATTGGAGGCAGGTTCGTGTTAAAATTAAATAACCCTTGCGATTATTAGAGTATAATCCCTGCTCCTTCGAACATGTACAGTTGCACACTTCTAACAACCATTATGATGGTTCCTGGAACGACATCTCTTTGAACCATCGCATTCCTTAAAGGCGATTGTTTTCATTGTATATAAGTATTTATTCATCATTAATAAAAGATAGTTTGTTCATTTATTTTATTCGATACCAATTCGTGGTCGTGCGTCGCCTGTGCCGAGGCCTCGCCCTTGCCCGCCCATGCCGTGACGCGCCCAACACCCATAAGAACGGTCGCTGCCCGCGCCGCACTGCGTCCCACGCTCCGACCGTGCATCGTGCCTGCCAACGTCGGTGGCCTCTCCTTCGTCGATGCGTTGGGTTGAGATGAGGATCGAGCGGATGTGGTTCGGGGTCGGGTCTCTGACCTTATCCCGTAACCACCTCTCTCTCTCTCTCTCCCTCCCTCTCCCTCTCTATCTCTCTCTCCCTCTCCCTCTCCCTCTCCCTCTTTCTCCCTCTCTCTCCCTCCCTCGCCCTCCCTCTCCCCCTCTCTCTCCCTCTCTCTCTCGCTCTCTCCCTCCCTCCCTCTCTTCCTCCCTCCCTCTCTCTCTCTCTCCCTCCCTCCCTCTCTCTCCTTCTCCATTTCTCCCTCTTTCTCTCCCTCCCTAACTCTCCTTCTCTCCCTTTCCCTCCCTCCCTCTCCCTCTCCCCCTCCCTCTCCCTCTCTCTCTCCCTCTCCCTCTCCCTCTCCATCTCCCTCCATCTCTCTCTCTCTGGGAGCGGTAGGGAAGGGCGGCAGTACCGCTGCAGCGGTACTACTGCTCCCCCCAAACGGTACTTCCGCTCAAAAATGAAAAATGCACTAACGATACGAGACGCAAAATATAAGAGGATGTGAGACCAGCCCTGGAGGGCGGCAGTACCTCTGGAGTTGTACTATCGCTCCCCGGAGCGGTACTTTCGCTTATACAATATCTGGGCACATCAGGAAGGCTCCATTGCTCCGGGAATCGGATGGAGTGCAAGTGTGTGTGAGTTTGTTCCACCCAACCTTTCCGTACGCGAATTCCCTCTTGATAGTACGGGTTTACCTATGACTCAAGTCCACCAACACTAAACCGATAGCTAAGCACCGTCTTCTCTTTGAACCACTGAGGGGAAAATAACCGTCTCATGCCACGTGATAATTCTCTGAAAGTTTAATACACACGATTAGTCCGCAAGGGGCATCGTCATCAACTACCAAAACAACTTTGGATAAATTGTGCTCTTACAGTCTCCTCCTTTTTGGTGGGTTGATGACAATAAGGGATTTACCATAACATGAATAAACTAGAAAGTCTTAGGAATTCCCAATATCTATAAAATATAGACAGGCCCCCCCTAGATGTGTGCTCTATTTTAATATGCTTTTGGAATGCCAAAAGCACACACTAGGATCAACACTCCCCTATATTTTATAGGCACGACCATATACTTGCATAACCAGGAAATGAGAGTTAAGCATGGATGCAAGTATATGAAATATGAACTCATATAACAACTAAAGTAGACATAACATAATAGGAAAGATAGCACATGTCTTACACCATACTTTAGTTCGCACAAGTGTCCCTTCCTCCCTCTCCCTCTCTCTCCCTCTCTCCCTCCGCCCTCTCCCTCCCTCCCTCCCTCTCCCGTCTCTTTCTCTCCCTCCCTCCCTCCCTCTCCCCCCTCCCTCTCCCCCTGCCTCTCCCTCTCCCTCCCTCCCCCTCTCCCTCCCTCCCCCTCTCCCTCCCTCTCCCTCTCCCTCTCCCTCTCTCTCCCTCTCTCTCTGGGAGCAGTAGGGAAGGGCGGCAGTACCGCTAGAGCGGTACTACCGCTCCCCCCAAACGGTATTTCCGCTCAAAAATGAAAAATGACCTAATGATACGAGACAAAAAATATAAGAGGAAGTGAGACCGACCCTGGAGGGCGGCAGTACCGCTGGAGTGGTACTATCGCTCCCGAGAGCGGTACTTCCGCTTATACAACATCTGGGCACATCGGGAAGGCTCCATTGCTCCGGGAATCGGATGGGGTGCAAGTGTGTGTGAGTTTGTTCCACCCAACCTTTCCATACGCGGATCTCCTCTTGATAGTATGGGTTTACCTATGACTCAAGTCCACCAACACTAAACCGATAGCTAAGCACCATATTCTCTTTGAACCATTGAGGGGAAAATAACCATCTCGTGCCACCTGATAATTCTCTGAAAGTTTAATGCACACGATTAGTCCGCAAGGGGTATCGTCATTAACTACCAAAACTACTGAGGATAAATTGTGCTCTTAGAGTCTCCTCCTTTTTGGTGGGTTGATGACAATACAGGATTTACCATAACATGAATAAACTAGAAAGTCTTAGGAATTCCCAATATCTACAAAATATAGGCAGGCTCCCCTAGATGTGTGCTCTATTGTAATATGCTTTTGGAATGCCAAAAGCACACACTAGGATCAACACTCCCCTATATTTTATAGACACAACCATATACTTGCATAACCAGGAAATGAGAGTTAAGCATGGATGCAAGTATGTGAAATATGAACTGATATAACAACTAAAGTAGACATAACATAAAAGGAAAGATAGCACATGTCTTACACCATACTTTAGTTAGCACAAGTCTTAGTAGCACAAACCAAATCAACCAAATAAAATGAGTTCATGAGAGGAGATAGCAAATAAACCATAAAGCACTCATGACTCAGCAAATCCAGCTTAAACTAAACACTCTCTCCCCCTTTGGCATCGAGACACCAAAAAGGGGCAAAGAGGATGATAAGAAGCAGAAACGACGGTGAGCCCAATACTCCTCCTCATCATCACCCTCTGACTCGTCTGAAGCACCAGACACCTCCTCAGCAAACACCTCCTCCTCAGAGTCAGTCCACTCATAGTTCGCCTGGATCCATTCCTCCTCATGAGTGGTCTTGTCCTCTGATCTGCTCTGGACATCAAGGCCAATCTTCCTCATGATCACCTTGTCGTGACTGCGTGCCTTCTTGGCGTCAACATGTGCCTTATACTGTCCCTTAGCCTGGAAGCAGAAGAGATCCTTCATCTTCTGCATAAGCTTGGATGCCCAAGATGGTTCAGTCTCAGATCTGGGTACAAACTCATAGTTAGGCTCCGGTTCATCATCCGAGTGTGTGGGAGCAATCTCAGGAACAACAGGTGGAATCCCCTAATTTTCCTTCACACTGAGCTTGAGAACACCATGATGAACCATGTGGTCCGTCACCAAAAGCTCGGTAGGAAAGGTAGCATCCCAAGTATCTTCAATCACCTTGTACAGATATGGGCCATGGATGGGCACTTTCTTCCTGTCAAGAACAGCTAAACGTAGCTCCATCCACATAATGTGGGAAACATCCAAAGTGGACTGGCAGCCTCGCTCCTTCATGTAGAGAAGTAATAGGTTCACAAGATAAGAATGCACCTGGTCTTTGTTGCCAACACGAGGAAACATAGTGTTGTGGAAAATCATGTGCATGATGTCCAGAAAGGGAATGAGTTTAGTGCGATCACCCTTGGGAGTCTTCACAATCCCGGAGTGACGAATAAACTTGAACTTGTGTATAGAAGCAACACCCTTAGTGTGTGGCCTCGGTCCAACAAGCTCATCCGGACCATGATTAGCGTAGCCCAGAGAGTTGATGAAGGTCTTCCAGTCGGAGTGCATCACACGACCACCAATCATCCATGTCAGGCGCCTCGCCTCATCCTCTTGAAAGTGAATAGTGCCATAAAATTGAGCAACAATCTCGCTCTCAAAGTCCTTGTTGAAGCTGCTAATAGGACCAAGACTCCACTGCTGACAAAGAGCATGAGCTTCACCAAAATATGCAGTGTGAGGCTAGGAACTCATGTGCCATGTATAAATGCTCTTGGCATCCACAAAGAGATTGGTCGTTTTCTTGATGATCTTGGTATATATATGAGAAACTAAGCCTTGTTCCAGAATGGGCACCCACCAAGAGACTCATCATGAGGAAGGCAATAGGGATCCTGCTTACAAAAAATCACAAACTCTTCTTGAGTCATATATTGAGGCTCTTTGGGACCCTTCTTCTTGGTGATTGTCTTATTCCCAGACTGCCTATGTGGTTGAGTACTAGAACCAGCCACTGCCTCATCAAAAGTGCATGGGCGCTTGGAGCCACGGCGAGGGTTCATGCGACGAGCAACCGGAAGAGAGCTACCATCACCTGGAACTCACAAGAACATTTACAATAAAAACAGGTGTAAAAGGACTCCATAAGTTGAAGAATCAAACAAAAAGAATAGATAGCTGCACAACAAATAACTGGGTGCTGGTGCGTGGGCGATAGTACTGTTGGTGCAGGAGTGGTACTTCCGCAGCAGCGGTAACACCGATCGTGCACGTGTGGTAGTACCGCCTGGATGACCGAAAACTTCCGCGGCAATGGGGACGACAGTGCTGAAGCCCTAGACCCCAATTTTTCGATACATCTACCTAATCTATTGCAAATAGTATCCATTAAACATGCTTTTCATGCCACAAAAATGCAAAATAGACATGGAATACGCATGCATTGCCATAGATCAAGCTCCAAAAAAACACCACAAAGACAGGGGATCAAGGGCAGTACCGAAGTCCATGCCACGAGGGAGATGGGGGAGTGATCCCGTGTGACATCCTCGACTTTTGCTACAGTGATGATTGTAATTAAGCGACAGTGATCCCGCGCTAATGATGCCACGTCACCGTGGATTATATCAATGATCTCGTGTTAGTTGAAAACGAATCAAAATTCGAAGCTTTAAGATAAAGTCAAACGAGAAAAGATTTCGGTTGTTGAAATCAAAATATCAAGGGAGTTATGAAAATTCTCTACCAAATTATAAACGCGAATAGGGCACTTTTGGAATTATTGGTAATCCCAATATATTTAAAAGAGGAGCTTTAAATAAAATAAATAAAGTAAATATAGTAAATGAAAATAAGTAAATAAAAGAAAGTATTAAAATTATATATAATAAATTGTAAAAGAAAGTAAATAAAATTAAATAATGAAAATAATAATAATAAGGAATAATAATAATAATAAAGAAAAGAAAAGAAAAAGACCCCGTGGCTAATTGGGCCAAAACTGGCCAGCCAGCCTCCCCATTCGGTCCACCTCTTCCCTCGGGTATAAAGCCCCCTAGGGGAGGCAAACCCTAGCCGCTCGTCCCCCTGGCTGCCCCCCCCCCCCCCCCGCGAGACTCCTGCGCACCCAGCCGCACCCACCAACCCCCGCACGAGAGAAACCCTCCTCTCTCTCTCTCTCTCTCTCGGTACCCCCCACGAACCCCTCGCCCAACCTCTCGGTCTCCCTCCCTCCCACCAAGAAACCCCACCCATGCCCCTCGATCCCTCCTCCTCCCAAACCAGCCCCAGGAACCCCACCGAGCCTCCCACCTCGATTCGCCCGAGCCCTCCCCTGCGTTTCCTCCCGCCGTCGACCCTCCTCCTCGGCCCCTGCACCGGCCGGAGCCCCTCTTAGCGGCTCCATCCCCGGGGGCCCCTCCTCACCGGGGCCCCTCGGCGACCCTCCGACCGGCTCCCCCTCGCCGACACGTCCTCACCGGAACCGCGCCACCACCGTCACCGCCTCCTCCTCCGCCTCCCAAGAACTCCGGCTTCACCGGGCCCTCTCGTCAACGTCGGTGAGCCCCCTTACGGGCTCCTCCCACCGTCTCCTTCCTCGCGCCGTCCCGGTTCCATTCCGGCAAACGGCGCTCCGTTCCGACGCCATTAGGATCGATTAGGCGATGTTGGAGATGTTCCTCTCTCTCTGTGAGGTTGAGAGTTTGAGAGTGTGTGTTGTTAACAAAGAGAGTTAGGATAGAGTTTTAGTTAGAAATAAAAATAAAATGACGTATTTGCGTATGTATTTTGTATGTATGAGATGCACGTATGTATGTATTTATGTATGTCGGTATATGGTGGAATACGTTAATTGCATGAATATGTATCTGTAGGTAAAATGTGTATGTGGCCTAAGCCACTTACCCGCGGGGCCAACTCACCCCGCTGTCTATGACAGGGAGGCCCCACACCCTCTTTCGAGAAAAAGTGAAATTAAAATATAAAAGTAAAAATATGTTTTTATTAAATAAATAAATAGATATATTAGTTAATTAATTAAATAGGTAATTAGAATAATTAGAGTATGACACGTGGGTCCCCCACTAGATTAATTTGATTAGTTACTATTTAATCTTAATAAAAAACTTGTGCCTATGACGCACGGGACCCACTGGTCAGTTGCCAGTCAACTGTTGACGTCAGTGTGAAAGTTGATTAGCAGAACGAGACGAACCCGGATACATGGTCCATTCGTTTGTCATGCGTCTCTAGCATAACAAACGTGAAACTTTTCCATCGTTTCCCGTCTGACCGGTAGTAGCCCGAGACCCGGAAAATATCGTGAGATATTCTTCCGACCCGTCTGCGACGGATGTTACTGCGTTAGCTCATGCCTAGCCTGCTTTTTGCCATGTCGTGCTTAGTGTTGCACTGTTGCTATTATTTATTGTTTCTTCCCCCTCTTCTTACCGGTAGACCCCGAGAGTGACGCTACTGCCGGGTATATCTGCGACCCTGCCGATCAGTCCTTTGCCGTAGCAAGGCAAGCAAAACCCCTTGATCATTCCTATATCGCCTATGTCTTTCTTCCTACTGCTTGCATTAGTATTTTGCTACTGTTGTAGTTAGTTCCTATATCTGATGCATAGCCTGTTTTTGATGAACTGGTACTTTCAGCACTGTATCTTTAATCTGCTTAGTATAGGTGGAGCAGTCATCCCCTCTGACCCTGTAGTCCAGTTGCCCCGCTTGTTTTCAAATCTCGATCCTTGATCGACGAGCCAGACCCGACACAACACATACACCCCCCTTAGTTGTACGACGCTACCGAGATACTATCGGGTACCGAGGGTGACACCTCGCTAAGTACTCCTGATGATATCTCTGTAGTATAGCTAGTCGGTCAGGATTATCGAGGGTGATTTCTCTTTCACCATTCCCGACGATGCCTCTGTCGTTCAACCCCTCAAGTGTGGGACCCCCGAGGGTGGTTCCTCTAAGCCCACCTTGACGGATACATCGTTCGGAATCCAACGAGGGTGATACCTCGGATTTCCCCCGATGTTACAACCACACAGTTACTCGACCATGTTACTAGGATCATTGGTGATTAGTTGTTAAGACGGATGGATTCCCGTGAGACTTTGTCGATGGCCTAATTAAAATGTTAATGGATTTGGGTATTTGATCTGGGTTGGTCGGAGACCTTTTCGCACTATACGTCTGTGTGGGAAGAATTATGGGTAATCGACGTCGCGGTATCAGCCGAAGCTCTTCAGACGTCAGCGATGTAGCGGCGCGCGCCCGAGTGGTCCCGAGATGCATTGCGCTTGTGATTAAGGGATGCTAGGACTGACGTCGGCCGCCCTCGCACCGTGCAGGAGCGCGGAGGGGAACTGGGCCCATGAACCCTTTGCGCTTAGGATTTAGACCGTCTGGCTGTTCTCTCTGCTGAGCTTAGGTGGGGCTGCGACGTGTTGATATTCCGAGGCCGGGCAGGACCCAGAAAAGTATGTCCGGGCAGAGTGTTATCGAGCGCGTCGGGACATGTGGTGCACCCCTGCAGGGATGAAAATTAAGTATTCGAATAGCCGTGTCCACGATTACAGGACGACTTGGAGTTGTGCCCTGATCTTATACAACTACAATTGTTACTTAACTGGAAGTAGTTTCCTCGGGATTGCTGATACGTCCATTTTGCATCATGTTTTCATGTTGATATTTATCGCTTCTTTGGCTGTTGTTTCACTTCACGATAATATTCTTATGCCTTTTCTCTCTTATTTTGCAAGGTTTATATGAAGAGGGAGAATACCGGCAACTGGAATTCTGGCCTGAAAGTGGAGCAAAGTTGAGATACCTATTCTGCGCAACTCCAAACGCCGTAAAAATCAACGAGGAATTTTTTTCCCGATTTATCAAAAATACTGGGCCGAAGAAGTGCCAGAGGGGCACCAGGGGGTGCCCACAAGCCTGCACGGCGCGGCCACCCCCCATGCCGCGTCATGGGGGCTTGTGGGCAGCCCACTGGCCCACTTGCCCCATCTTTTGCTATATGGAGGGTTTCGTCCAGGAAAAAAAAATCAGAGAGGAGCTTTTTCGTGGTTTCGCCGCCGCCACGAGGCGGAACTTGAGCAGAACCAATCTAGAGCTCCAGCAGGACGATCCTGCTGGGGAAACTTCCCTCCCGGAGGGGGAAATCGTCGCCATCGTCATCACGAATACTCCTCTCATCGGAGGGGACTCATAACCATCAACATCTTCATCAGCACCATCTCATCTCGAAACCCTAGTTCATCACTTGTAACCAATCTCCGTCTCGCGACTCCGATTGGTACTTGTAAGGTTGCTAATAGTGTTGATTACTCTTTGTAGTTGATGCTAGTTGGATTATTTGGTGGAAGAGTTTATGTTCAGATCCTTGATGCTACTCATTACCTCTCTGATCATGAATATGATTATGCTTTGTGAGTAGTTACTTTTGTTCCGGAGGACATGGGATAAGTCATGCTAATAGTAGTCATGTGAATTTGGTATTCGTTCGGTATTTTGATATGTTGTATGTTGTTTTTCCTCTAGTGGTGTTATGTGAACGTCGACTACATAACACTTCACCATTATTTGGGCCTAGAGGAAGGCATTGGGAAGTAGTAAGTAGATGATGGGTTGCTAGAGTGACACAAGCTTAAACCCTAGTTTATGCGTTACTTCGTAAGGGGCTGATTTGGATGCACTAGTTTAATGGTATGGTTAGACTTTGTCTTAATTATTCTTTCATAGTTGCGGATACTTGCGAGAGGGGTTAATCATAAGTGGGATGCTTGTCCAAGTAAGGGCAGTACCCAAGCGCCGGTCCACCCACATATCAAACTATCAAAGTAACGAACGTGAATCATATGAACATGATGAAACTAGCATGACAGAAATTCCCGTGTGTCCTCGGGAGCGTTTTTCCTCCTATAAGACTTTGTCCAGGCTTGTCCCTTGCTGCAAAAGGGATTGGGCCACTTTGCTGCACCGTTGCTACTTTTGTTACTTGTAGCTTTCTACGAATCATCTCACCACACAATCACTTGTTACCAACAATTTCAGTGCTTGCAGATATTTCCTTGCTGAAAACCACTTGTCAGATCCTTCTGCTCTTCGTTGGGTTCGACACTCTTACTTATCGAAAGGACTACGATTGATCCCCTATACTTGTGGGCCATCAATTGCTTCCTCGCACGTAGTCGAG
The DNA here is from genome assembly GCF_904849725.1 of Hordeum vulgare subsp. vulgare. Classification (NCBI taxonomy): domain Eukaryota; kingdom Viridiplantae; phylum Streptophyta; class Magnoliopsida; order Poales; family Poaceae; genus Hordeum; species Hordeum vulgare. Next base: position 543,188,056 of record NC_058524.1, on the reverse strand, counting down.
GGAGGATCTCTGGGCGCGACCTCACTTTAATATTGCTGCAACAATATGACTATTAATTGTGTTACACCTGCTCTACTCTCGTCTATTGCTGCAAGATCCTGAAGATGCTAGTATTCGATAGGACTAGGCCTTCTCTCCCTATTCTCACATTGCTGCAGTCAGTCCACATATAACCAACCCCCCTTCTTTGATACTGATGCATACCTAGAATAGTTCTGATGTAAGACTTGTGAGTACTTTGGATGAGTACTCACCGCTGCTTTGCTCCTCCTTTGCCCCCTTGATCCGTGCTGCGACCAGATGATGGAGCCGAGGAGATGGAGGTCCCCGCCGACGACGACTGCTACCCCGACGATGCCTACTAATACGTGGACGCTGCTGATGACCAGGAGTAGTTAGGAGGTTCCCAGGCAGGAGGCCTCGCCTCGTTCGATCGTTGTATCTTTTGTGCTAGCCTTCTCTAAGGCACCCCATGTTTGATGTCTGTACTCACATTGCTTCCGCTGACTCGTGTGTTTATCGAGCTTCCGTATTCTAGCCCTCGAGGCCCCTGGCTTGTAATATGAAGCTGATATTGTTTTATTTTTGTCTAGAGTTGTGTTGTGATATCTTCCCGTGAGTCCTTGGGTTTGATCGTACGCATTTGCATGTATGATTAGCGTACGATTAAACTGAGGGCGTCACAAGTTGGTATCAGAGCTGACTGCCTGTAGGTAGCCCCCTTTCCAACTCCTTGGCCGAAGTTGAGTCTAGTGTTTGAAAAACTTTACTAACACTGATGTTGTGGCTTATGGGCCCACATCTCAATTGGATGGTATTAGTATCTTGTACTCCTTTCCTATACTCTGGGCTCTACTCTCTCTTCTCTTTCGGATTAAAGATTTTACTAACTCTAACATTAGGTTCTCGTAAATATTTCCTCCCGGAGAGCCCCATAATTCCAGACGATGGCTTAACCCGTCAGAAGACTTCGATAGTACTCCCTGATGTTTCTCTCGAGAACTTGTGCCCATCGCTCTTGCGAGTTCCCTTCCTCCGACAACCCTTGTGGATGATTGTATACAAATTTCATTCATATTTTATTTCCAAATGCTCTTGTTTTTACGAGATGCAACAAATTATCTTATCGAGGATTCGTTCATCGTCAGTTGTCATGGGTTTCGAAAGTTCTTTGAATTACTATTCGATCTTTCAGAATCCCTAGTAACCTATTGCTCTTGGCCTTTCTCACCTGCTTGCATTATGGTTAAATCCATATGTCTAGCCGCATTCATTAAAATCCTTTGTGATTTTCCTATGATCTTATTGATTCTACCTTTGTGTGAATGCATACGATCTTCTGTTGATACTCATAAATTATCTTTCCGGCTCAGACGTCCTTCTAGACGGAGCTGGTTCTCGACAAATCAACTTTGATTGATTGTCCATCTAAGTTTATTCAACTTACTTCCATTTGATCGGAGCAACTGATTACGATACACCAAGCTAGAAATCATATTAATTATTGATACTTTTCAGATGTTCTATAACCCGATGCATTGCATCCTATCTTCCTCTGATTGGGTACCAAGTACTCACATGAGATCCTTGTGGAACGTTAGACCCATTGCTGGGTTATTATCCGACGGAATCCTTTACATTTAAAAAGGAAAATTCTTGTGATTGCTTTCCCTGACACATGATGCCATTGGTAAATTGTGTCTTCTCCCTCTGATAAGTTATACCCTACGCTTTTGTCAGCAATGCCCTTCAAGCATGTGTTAATTACCTTGAAGTTTGTGTTATATGTTCCTAAGATGATCCGACGGGTTGAACCTATGCCTTACTAAATCCATATGACTCGAAAAAATTTCATGGGCTTGCTCTTCTGGTGTTTTGTCGGATATCCTTTCAAAGCTACAACCTGATCAAAGGCGAGGAATAAATGGCAGGTGATGCATTGATGAAGTGGGAGTCGACCTTGAACTTTGTGTTCATGCCCATGGAAACGACGTTGATCCTATCATAGAAACTTCTCGTATCAACAATCATTCATTATATGATTTAATCTGGTATATGTGATCTTGTCCTTTGCAATCATGGTTCCGACCATGTTGTCCTACAATGACTTCATTCTTAGACGAGTTAAAGTACTTGTCTTCTTCGGATCAACACACCAGTCCAAACCTTAGAGTTGATCTACCTTAGAGTATTATTCCTTGTAGCTCGAGGATATCGCGGAGCTATGAAACTTCTTGTGAGCTCCTCATCAACTATGATATTTTCCTTAATTCCAGTTGCCTCGTGTTTGAGTTGTTGGACACGCGAGTACATCGATAACTGAACCGAGTATGCATTGCAATTCAACAACTTTTCGTAATCTTCCTTGTTTACGAGTTTGTAGTCGATCATGTCTTTCCAAGCTGTTAAACTACATCATCGTCATGTTGGAGCTCGACCATGCTATCTATACCCTTCATCCCTGGAACACAATTCCAACTGTGTGTTAAGCTTGCATCGAGTTCTCAACATCTTGTTGGTTGTTCTCAGAAGCAATCTCAATTCTAAGCTAACAGCCTTATCTGTGATTCCGACAACCTCTTGCTTCACCATTCCCTTGCTTGATGTCGTCGCTGAACGATTACATCTTCGTGAAGTTTCTCGACAAAAGTGTCGTGATCATCATCAACATTCTGAGCTCTTGCAGGGTATCAACCGAATGCATGATGAGAAATACCATCCTTGCCCCCTTGATGATTTGTATTATCATCGACATCCTTGTTTGCCTTCCCTCCAACACAAACGTGTTCTTGTTTTGTGTTGTCCTTTGTGTTCCTCACTATCCAGCTTATGTCATCTTCTACCTTGGAGTATTACTATATTTTCTGTCAAGAATGTTGTGGGCATCATTGCACCTCTTAAGAATTGTTGATATAGTGATACTTCTCGACACCACCATTCATTTCTTGGTCCCGTTTTGTTTCAAACCGGAATACCAACAAGTGAACTCTGATGTGTGATTCCAATACTTCCGGCAACCCCATTGCCTTGAGGTTAACAATTCATTGTTTCATTCCTAATGAGTGGGGTGTTGACTCATCATTTTTGACATTGGTTGTGCTACTCCGTCCGTATTTCCGAGTGCACCCTTCGACCAACGTTTAATTGTTATTGTCCCCTCGAGCATACGACATATTACCATTTGATTTGACAAATGCTATCTCCTTGATATTATAATTTTGGAAATTCATCCCTGTCAAAACCTCGAGGGATTGTTGTTGAGCCCATCAGCCACATCTTCAACTTTCTCCTTGTTTGATAATGAAACTCTTGAAAACACTATCTTCGTGCCTAGTTCACGAAGAATATGTTTGATAGCAGAAATGTTTTCTCAAAATTCACGTGCACTCTTGCCGCCGTGAATATGTGAAAGTTTTGTTTTTCTTCCACTAGGATCACCCCAAGACATTCGCGCATGTGCGAAGTGTTATATGTTTTGATGATTTGCTATCTTCACTTCACATAATTTCTCTTAGCACCACAACCCACTGACAGATTTGATCAAGGAAAATAAGTTCCTTCATAAGAGCTAATCCAGACTTACACATGGAGCCTTGTTATCCTCGATGATGGTTTCCAAGTGAGATTCAGTTGCATTTTGACGTAAGGATTCTATGTGGGCACGAATGTCTTGACATTGTGTTCATATGGCTTACAATCTAACTCATGATTCAAGAATTGCTCGTGTAGCTCATATCATGAGAATCTTGCATCTTCATTTTTCTTCTTCTCAGTCATCTTGAGTCTGAGGTGTCCCGACACCAATCAGATCTAATTCTCTCGCAGATATGATGGTTGGAACATTTCCCAATAATTATAACTTTGGTCTTTAGGTAAAGTGGTACGGTATTGTCTTTCCAACACATCGGGCTGAAGGACCTATTGTTATAAATTCTTCCATATGTAAGGTTCGCCATCCTTTCATGCGGAAACTAAATGGCTCATATTATAAGTTGTTTTTGATGAATCCTTTGTGTACCCAAAGTCCAACCTTTATGTGATGAACGTGTCGATGCTGCCTCGAAGCAAGAATGTGGTACTTCGATTGTCAACAGGAACATTGGAAGTGCAATGCTAAATTGTTCCTGATCAATTATCCAAACCGCGTGGTATGGGTAAACATCTTGATTCTTCTTGCCTCTTTATCAAAATGGTTATGTACTTGATGACCTATCATGTATACCATACCCTATTTTTCCTCCGGAATTGTATACTTTAATACTTGTGTGTGTGAACACATTTTTCTTCCCATTGGTCTGTTTGACCTTTCTTGTGGCATACCTTCACTACTTAGATAAAAGTCTTGGTATGCAACTCTGTCAGTAAGACCGTGTTACTATTGAGGATAACATTCTGGTAGCCGCCCGTGGACGAGAACTTTGCCTATTGGTCTGCCTCGTTTCGACGAGCAGGAAGATGGTTCTATTCGTCCCCCGTCTTTGGCACCGATGTTGTTCCAACATAACTGACAGGTTATCCTCTGACATGTCTTGCTACCAAGACTGTATAATATGTCACCCCTCTATCTACTCTCGGCCCACATGGTGGACCCATAACCCAAAGTTCCAGAGGATTGAAACCTGACTCTCCTATACATCTTTAGCTAAAATTTGCACTTGGCTTCGTATGAAATTCCCGAGCCACCGTTCAAGTACCGATCAATCTTCGGTCCAGATGTTATCCAACATGCTAAAGGTCAAGTCCGCATTAATTACGACAATCTGGAGGCTGCTCAGTCTCGTTAGAAGAGTCAGTATGACCGTCATCATCAAGATATGGTCTATCAACCTGGCGAAAAGGCTTATCTTCGTGTCACACCAATGAGAGGTGCACACCGTTTCAGGATCAAGGGCAAGTTAGCTCCTCGCTATATTGGTCCTTTCATTGTTCTCGAAAGGCGTGGAAGAGTGGCTTATCAATTGGAACTGCCGGCGAACCTTTCTCAGGTTCATGATGTCTTCCATGTTTCTCAGCTCCGTCGCTGCTTCAAGGATCCTATTCGAGCAGTGGATCATGGTATACTTGAGCTACAACAAGACCTCTCTTATAAGGAGCATCCGGTCCACATTCTCGACCAAGCTGAACATAAAACTCGTCGCAAAGTCATCAAGTTCCTTAAAGTGTAGTGGTCAAATCATTCTGAAGATGAAGTCACTTGGGAATGCGAGGATCATCTTCGTGATGAATACCCCGAGCTCTTTCCTTCTACCTCTTAATTCTCGGGACGAGAATTCTTGTTTGTAGCGGAGAATTGTGACATCCTCGACTTTTGCTGCAGTGATGATTGTAATTAAGCGACAGTGATCCCGCGCTAATGATGCCACGTCACCGTGGATTATATCAATGATCTCGTGTTAGTTGAAAACGAATCAAAATTCGAAGCTTTAAGATAAAGTCAAACGAGAAAAGATTTCGGTTGTTGAAATGAAAATGTCAGGGAAGTTATGAAAATTCTCTAACGAATTATAAACACGAATCGGGCACTTTTAGAATTATTGGTAATCCCAATATATTTAAAAGAGGAGCTTTAAATAAAATAAATATAGTAAATGAAAATAAGTAAATAAAAGAAAGTATTAAAATTATATATAATAAAATGTAAAAGAAAGTAAATAAAATTAAATAATGAAAAGAATAATAAAAAGGAATAATAATTAAAAAAAATACCCCCTGGCTAACTTGGCCAAAACTGGCCCAGCTAGCCTCCCCATTCGGTCCACCTCTTCCCTGGGGTATAAAGCCCCCGAGGGGAGGCAAACCCTAGCCGCTCGTATCCCTGCCCCCCCCCCCCCCGCGAGACCCATGCGCACCCAGCCGCACGCACCAACCCCCGCACGAGAGAAACCCTCCTCTCTCTCTCTCGGTACCCCCCACGAACCCCTCGCCCAGCCTCTCGGTCTCCCTCCCTCCCACCAAGAAACCCCACCCACGCCCCTCGATCCCTCCTCCTCCCAGACCAGCCCCAGGAACCCCACCGAGCCTCCCACCTCGATCCGTGCGAGCATCCCCTGCGTTTCCTCCCGTCGGTGACCCTCCTCCTCAGCCCTTGCACCGGCCGGAGCCCCTTTCGGCGGCTCCATCCCCAGGGGCCCCTCCTCACCGGGGCCCCTCACTGCGACCCTCCGGCCGGCTCCCCCTCCCCGGCACGTCCTCACCGGAACCGCGCCACCACCGTCTCCGCCTCCTCCTCCGCCTCCCGAGAACTCCGGCTTCACTGGGCCCTCTCGTCAACGTCGGTGAGCCCCCTTACGGGCTCCTCCCACCGTCTCCTTCCTCGCGCCGTCCCGGTTCCATTCCAGCAAACGGCGCTCCGTTCCGACGCCATTACGATCGATTAGGCGATGTTGGAAATGTTCCTCTCTCTCTATGAGGTTGAGAGTTTGAGAGTCTCTGTTGTTAACAAAGAGAGTTAGCACAGAGTTTTAGTTAGAAATAAAAATAAAATGATGTATTCGCGTATGTATTTTGTATGTATGAGATGCACGTACGTATGTATTTATGTATGTCCGTATATGGCAGAATACGTTAATTGTATGAATATGTATCTATAGGTAAAATGTGTATGTGGCCTAAGCCACTTACCGGTGGGGCCAACTCACCCCGCTGTCTATGACAGGGAGGCCCCACACCCTCTTTTGAGAAAAAGTGAAAATTAAAATATAAAAGTAAAATATGTTTTTATTAAATAAATAAATAGATATATTAGTTAATTAATTAAATAGGTAATTAGAATAATTAGAGAATGACACGTGGGTCCCCCACTAAATTAATTTGATTAGTTACTATTTAATCTTAATTAAAAACTTGTGCCTATGACGCACGGGACCCACTGGTCAGTTGACCAGTCAACTGTTGATGTCAGCGTGACATCATGCTGATGTCATAATAGCTTTTAATTAAATTAATTAAATCTGTTTTTAATTCCTAATTATTGAAGAAAACTTTAAAAATTAATATAAAATAATACGTAAGTCAGATCAAAATATTTTCAACATGAAAGTTGATCAGCAGAACGAGACTGTCACGCCCAAGATGCGATCCTATCCTCAATTTGGCATGAAGGCCTCGTCAGAGATAGAAGCGCATCTCGTCGTGTCGCAAGAATGGATATCGTTACAAGTACATGTACTGAAAAGAAGAGATATATACATATAGAATTGGCTTACACTCGCCACAAGCTACATCAGAGTCACATCAGTACAATATATAGTCATCATGAAGAAGAGCAAGGTCCGACTACGGACGAAAACAAACGAGAAAATAAGAACGACGTCCATCCTTGCTATCCCAGGCTGCCGGCCTGGAACCCATCCTAGATCGATGAAGAAGAAGAAGAAGAAGCAACTCCAAATGAACAATCAACGTGCTCGCGTCAAGTACCCTTTACATGTACCTGCAACTGGTGTTGTAATCTGTGAGCCACAGGGGACTCATCAATCTCATTTCCAAAGGTATCAAGACTAGCAAAGCTTAATGGGTGAGGCATGGTTAAGTGGTGAGGTTGCAGCAGCGGCTAAGCATTTATTTGGTGGCTACACTTCCGAGTACAAGAAATAAGAGGGGGGATGATCTACGCATAACGGACGTGACTACTGATGATCAAATGAATGATCCTGAACACCTACCTACGTCAAACATAACCCCACCGTGTCCTCGATCGGAGAAGGAACTCACGAAAGAGACAATCACGGTTACACACACAGTTGGCAAGTTTTTATTTAAGTTAACTTCAAGTTATCTAGAACCAGTGTTAAACAAAGTTTCCACGTTGCCACATAACCGCGGGCACGGCTTTCCGAAAGATTCAACCCTACAGGGGTGCTCCAACTACTCCATCACAAGTTACCACAAGCCACATAGAAATCCTCAATCACGAAGCTCGCGATCTCGTCGGATTCCCTAGTGGAAAACCTCAACTCTGAGATTACCCAAAGCATCACCGAAATCCCAATGCACAAGATATCTCGTCAAAGGTAAAACTAATCCAGCAAGACCACCCGACGTGTCGACGATCCCGATAGGAGCCGCGTATCTCGTTCTCAGGACACGACGGATAAGCACAGCGTACGGTGGCCTGATAGAAATGTCCCGAGTTGCCCCGGGTTGGCCCCGCAAATGGCTCTAGTTTTGGACCAACACCATCAGCACTGGCCCCCCTGTATTATGTAGAATTACTCCTCGGGTAGCGCTAACTCCCTATGCATTTCAAATTAACAAAATTATTATGTTGGGAAAATAGTACCAATGTTGGGCCTTGCCAGACCAGCTTTAATCTAAAACGAATTATCAAGGGGGTCCCCATAACAACCCCGATCGTGTTAGGAGCGCTCAATTATGGAACATAACACCGGTAGCCGAAACTAAGGGGGAAAAGGTGGAACAAAACACCAGGCTAGAAAGGCCGAGCCTTCCACCTTTTACCAAGTATATAGGTGCATTAAATTAAATAGCATTAATATGATGATATAACAAGGAACCCATGTTTTCACATGGAAGTAACTACACCTGCAACTAGCAATGCTAACAACATGGATAAGCAAGCAATAACATATCCAATCAGTGGTTTGCTAGGTTGAACAGGCTGAAGGTTTTCATGGCATTGTTGAGAGGCTGATATTTAACATGTGGTAGGCAACGAGACATAAACGATAGAAGCGGTAAAACTAGCATGGCAATGATAGTAATGGTATCTGGGGAAATGGTCATCTTACCTGAGATCCCACTTGGAAGAAGAATGACTCCGTGAAGCAGACGAACCGATGTAGTCGAACGGGTCCTCACAATCCGACACGCTTGCGGAACTCTAGCGAGACGAAGGAAGCCGAAAACAAGAATCAACACATGATATTCACCACACAATGCACAACACAAATGATGCATGAGCAGTTGAATACATGCAAGTCACGGCATGACAATTCACACAATCAAACACTACACATTAAGTGAAGTTCAATATGCAACGAGTTGCATATTGACGAAACTCCACGTTTATTTATTTAGTTCTATCCCAATTAGGTACTCGGCAATATTAAATGTGGTTAAACATGGCAAGAGTTGAAGCGTAATTAATCTACCTATCTAGGCATTTTAAGTGAGGTCGGAAATGACATATAGCACCTCCGAAACGACCTCATATGTTAATTTACAATTCTTTCCAGATCTGAATTAACACATTTAATTAGTTGTTAAACAGCAAAACAAACAGGTTCACGTGATTCTACGCGTCATTTCAAGCAATTTACACATAGAGAACATCTCCAACGGAGCTACGGTTCAAAAGATACGGACACCGCAAGATATGATGGCATGAATGCAATATGTGTGCAACGACGGTCACGAGAACTTCAAAACATACAAACAACAAGAGAAAAAGAAACTACACGAGGTTCTTAGCAAGTTTCATGTAGGACACGATCAAATCGGAGCTACGGTTCAACAACTACGAGCAAAACAAGAAATCACTACAATCTGCCAAAATCAGCCACATAGCATTATCTACGCCCCACAACTACGAGCTACTCAACTCCAATATAATCAACCAAGGCATGACAAGAAAGAGGGCAAGAAGCACTACAACAAACAACTAACAACAACTATCATGGCACCAAGGAAAACTAGGAAAAGAAGTCACAAAATGGCTTCCCACACACTATTTCAGACTTGGTGAAAATAAGACTTCATGAAAGTGCAGTTTTCGATCTGAAGCCATATTGACAGCAGAAAAACCTATAGCTACAGGACTCCAAATGGCCTGAAAATTCAGATCATTCTAGAGAATCACAAGGTCTACAACTTACTCCATTGCACCAACCTCAAAAGAGCTACAGATCACAAGATACAAGCAAGACAAGACAACAACAAAATATAACAGATTTCAGACTTAGAAATATTTCAGCACCTCCAAATCAGCACTATTTCTAGCAACTTGAGAGCAAGCAAACCACACCTAAGCATGCATTTCTATTGCAACCAAAAATACCAGGGGCTAGACTAAACATCAAAGATCAACTCCCTAGTTGACAACTTAATCAAACGAAGCACGGAATAAATCGTATGAAATAGACAAGAGGGCAACATAGCAAAATATTGCGCGATATACTTGCTCAAAGCTAAAACCAATTGCACAGAAAAATCCTACCCCGAAAACATATAAAATATGTGGGGTTACAACACAAAAATAATGCCACACGTAAATGTGAGATAAAGACCTAAACACGGAAAATAATCTAGCGGCAAATCCCTACGCGCAAAAATACCAATGACCACACTAAAATACATAGCAAGAGGGTTCCTAAAACATGGGCATTTCTAATATGGCATTCGGGCTATACGGTCTTGCGCGAAAAATAAATACGGCATCTATCCTATCTAGACAACACGTTAATCTAGGCATTTGGCACGACAAACCATGTCAAACAAATATGCAAGTTTTATAATCAGATTCTACGCGCAAAACTACACCAAATACTTATCTAATTCATCGCGATCCGACAAACAGTTTAAGTAATACACGCGTTTTAAAATACGTCTATTTCCTGAAATCTATCTAATTCGAAAACTAAAAAAAAAACTAAATTCTATTGGGCCGAAAGGGCAAGCGCAAAATAACGAAAAAAATGCAAGGCGGGGGATAGGCCAGCCTCACCTTGGGCCGGTTGGAGGCTTGGGCCGCAGAGGAGGCCGAAGGAGACAGCTCGGCCTGGAGGGAGGCCGGCCCAGGCGGGAGGAGGCCGGCCCAGGAGGGGTCGCGGGGAGGCCGAGCGCGTGGTCGTCTCCCTCGTTGTGCTCCTCGTCCAGCTGGACAGGAGGCGGCGGCGGGGAGCAGGGGCTCCCACGAGGCGGCGAGGAGCGGGGCTCGCCTGATCTGGCGCAGGACGCCCGGGATCCGCTCGATCTCACGGTGGAGGCGGGACTTGGCGGCGGGTAGAGGCCGAGGCGGCGGGAGGCTGGGACAACGCACGCTCCTGACGGCTCTGCGGGAGGCGGCCAGTGCACTGGAGGAGACCGTCGGGGAGGCGCGGCACGGGTCCGCCGGCGAGGATGCTGGAGGCGCGGGGCACCGGGCGCAGGCGGCGGGGCTGTCCATGGTGCTCGCACGAGCTCGGGCAGGGAGAGGAGAGAGTGGTTGCGGGCATGGGAGAGCTCCTGTGGTCTCCCGGATATGTCCGGTAGGTGGGTTTTTGGGCGAATCTGAGCCATTAGATGTGAATCCAATGGCCAGATTTGTCCAGAGGCTTTGGGCTGCGGGATTTTGAAGGGAGAGGGCTAGCAGGTGGAGTTTTTGAGGGGGTGGCTGCAAAAATGACTAGGGGAAACCCCAGTGAAGTGAGAGGGCTCTCTCTAGGGGGGTGTTACTTATATAGGGTTGGTCTTTGGTGGGGTGGACCTCGTCCGTCCGATCGTGATCCGATGACCACGAACGGAGGAAGTGGCTAGGTAGAACTAGTGGGCTGTGTAGAGTGGTTAACCGGAGACGAGAGGGAAAACGGGCGGCGCGGCAACGCGATTTAAAACACAGGAACACGTCCGACGGTAGACCGAATAGGGTGCCGCTACGGTCGACCGTTCGGGTACCAGACGGTCTCCGATCGCGACGAAATTCGACAGGCGGCCTAGCTATATTAAAATAAGACCGCACGTCAAAACTCAACCCGATTAGAGAAAGTTTTATGCACACTTTTAAAACAGAGTTTCGACAATGCCGCGAGCGCGTGTGAGTGCGGTCGGGCTTAGAACGAACAACGACGAGAACCGGCAACTGACAACGGATGCAGGTTTCGAAAACTGGCGGCAACGGAGATGCCGATGCAATGTAGATGATGCGCATGATGCGATGATGATGCGACGAAAGAAAATAGACACACGACGAAAACGAAATAGAAGGGGAATCTAGCATAGCAAACGTCGGCATCGGGCTGTCACACAGACGAACCCGGTACACGGTCCATTCGTTTGTCACGCGTCTCTAGCATAGCAAATGTGCAACTTTTCCATCGTTTCCCGTCTGACCGGTAGTAGCCTGAGACCCGGAAAATATCGTTAGATATTCTTCCGACCCGTCTGCGACGGATGTTACTGCGTTAGCTCATGCCTAGCCTGCTTTTTGCCATGTCGTGCTTAGTGTTGCACTGTTGCTGTTATTTATTGTTTCTTCCCCCTCTTCTTACCGGTAAACCCCGAGACTGACGCCGCTGCCGGGTACATCTACGACCCTGCCGATCAGTCCTTTGCTGCAAAGCAGCAAGGCAAGCAAAACCCCTTGATCATTCCTATATCGCCTATGTCTTTCTTCCTACTGCTTGCATTAGTATTTTGCTACTATTGTAGTTAGTTCCTATATCTGATGCATAGCCTATTTTTGATGAACTGCTACTTTCAGCACTGTATCTTTAATCTGCTTAGTATAGGTGGAGCAGTCATCCCCTCTGACCCTGTAGTCCAGTTGCCCCGCTTGTTTTCAAATCTCGATCCGTGATCGATGAGCCAGACCCGACACAGCACATACACCCCCCTTAGTTGTACGATGCTACTGAGATACTATTGGGTACCGAGGGTGACACCTCGCTAAGTACTCCTGATGATATCTCTGTAGTATAGCTAGTCGGTCAGGGTTATCGAGGGTGATTCCTCTTTCACCATTCCGACGATGACTGTGTCGTGCAACCCCTCAAGTGTGGGGCCCCCGAGGGTGGTTCCTCTAAGCCCACCTTGACGGATACATTGTTCGGAATCCAACGAGGGTGATACCTCGGATTCCCCCCGATGTTACAACCACACAGTTACTCGACCCTGTTACTGGGATCATTGGTGACACAGTATTTCTAGATCCACAACACCTTACTCGCATGATTTCAATATTACCATAACCACAACTCAAAACTAATTGAGATGAATCAAACTTCTCTAACTATTCAATGCGCATGAAGGAGGAAGTTTTCGTATCCCTTTGGATAACTATCCCTTTTGAGACTACTTTCAAAGCATAGATCAACTACCAAGCCACGCACCACTGCGCTCTAAAAGATATAAGTGAAGCACACAGAGCAAAAGTATCTAGCTCAAAAGATATAAGTGAAGCACATGTGAGCTGAATTGTCTACCAAAAGATATAAGTGAAGTTCGACAAAATCACGGTGAGTGCATGTCTCTCTCTCTAGGTGTGCAGCAAGGATGATTGTGACACAACAAAAATAAAATACTCCTACGATACAAGACGCTCCAAGCAAAAACACATAACATGTGGTGAATAAAAATATAGCCCCAAGTAACGTTACCGATGGATTGAAGACGAGAGACGGGATGCCTTCCCCGGGCATCCCCAAGCTTAGGCTTTGACGGCAACCTTGAATCTCTTGGGGTGCCTTGGGCATCCCCAAGCTTGATATCTTGCCACTCTTTATCTTTTTGTCCATAAGAACTTCACCCAAAACTTGAAAACTTCACAACACGAAACTTAAACAGAAACTCGTGATAACATTAGTACAAGAAAGCAAACCACCACTTCCTTAGGTACTGTAGAAAACTTAAATTCTACTTGTGCTGATGTTGGGTTACTGTCCTTCAATCTTCTATGGCTAATACCCCCCGATACTATCCATAGTTTCATCAAAATAAGCAACCAACACAACAAAAACAAAATCTGTTAACAGCAGACCAGTCTGTAGCAATCTGTATGTTTTGTATACCTCTGGTACTTCAAAAATTCTGAAAAATTACGAAAGGCTCAAGAATTTTCGTAGCAATCAGGAGCAAAAAGAATCAACTCAAAATCTCTTACAGAAAAAATGAAAATTCTTTTCGTGAGCAGAAAGTTTCTGTTTTTCCCAGCATGACCAAACGATCATCCTCAAGACTAATCATAACGGTTTTGCTTGGCACAAACGCAAAAATAAACACAAAAAACACAATCATAACAGAATTATGAAAGTTTGGAAAACACAAAATAGAAAGAAAAAGGATAGATTCGTTGGGTTGCCTCCCAACAAGCGCTTTTGTTTAACGCCCTTAGCTAGGCATTGAATGATGCTCTCACAAAGGATAAGAATTGAAGCACAACGAGAGCATCCTAAAGCATGTGAAAATTACATCTAAGTCTAACATACTTCCTATGCATAGGCATTTTATAGGAAAACAAATTATCAAGACAACCAATAGCTGCCATATGCAAGGAAGAAAGAAGAGACAATATCAATCTCAACATAACGAGAGGTGAATTGGTAACATGAAAGTTTCTACCACAATATTTTCCTCTCTCATAGCAATTACATGTGGGATAATATTCGAATTCAACAATGTAACTATCACAAAGGATATTCTTTTCATGATCCACATGCATGCAAAGTTGACGCTCTTCAAAAATAGTGGGATTATCATCAAATAAAGTCATGACTTCTCCAATCCCACTTTCAGTATTGTTGCAAATATCATATTCATCATGAGGTTTGAACAAATTTTCAAGATCATAAGAAAGATCATCACCCCAATCATGATTATTGCAATAAGTAGTGGTCATAGCAAAACTAGCATCCCCAAGCTTAGGGTTTTGCATAATTTTAGCATGATTATCACTAATAGAATTTATAGTGAAACCATTGCAATCATGCTTTTCATCCAAGGAGCCCTCGTGAATCACTTCATGAATTTCTTCCTCACAATTTCCAGATTCACGCATCTTATGCAAAACTCCAAAGAAATAGTCAATTGCCCTCAACTCAATAGCAATTTGTTCCACACGGGTGGGTCTCATAAAGAGACTAGCAAGTGGATGAGGATATCACTAGATTTTCAGCAAGCGAAGATGCAAGCATATTGAGGGCACATGGCACACAAGCGAACAGAAAGCAAGCGAGAGAAAAGGGCGAAGGCGAAAGGCGAATGAAAACGGCAAATGTGAAGTGGGGGAGAGGAAAATGAGAGGCAACTGGCAACAAAAGTAAATGGAAGAGAAGAGTTTGTGAGACCTACTTGGGTAGATCTTGATTTCTCTTCCCCGGCAACGGCGCCAGAAATACTTCTGCTACTGCAACAAAATACCTTCCAACGGCGCCAGAAATACTTCTGACGTTTGCTGGGTATCCCTGGCAATGGCGCTAGAAATAGGCACGTCGACGGGAGAATACTTGGCTTGATCTTTCTGTTGCGGCTACGCCTTAAGGGACTTCCTAGGCAAGTATGCAAAGGATTTCCCCCGGAGCCTTGCGTTGGTGTTCCCTCGAAGAGGAAAGGGTGATGCAGCATAGCGGTGGTAAGTATTTCCCTCAGTTTGAGAACCAAGGTATTAATCCAGCGGAAGAGTATCTCAAGATCCCGCACAAACACAAAAGCTTGCACCCAATGCTATGAAGGGGTTGTCAATCCCTTATAGATTGTATGCCAAGTGAGAACTGAAAGCAACAAAGTAACAAAGCAAAGTAAAAGCGGAGTTGTAAACGATGGATGTGAATAGACCCGGGGGCCGTAGTGTTTACT